>NC_133930.1:31366605-31698451 GCF_964199755.1 Larus michahellis
ACTTTCATGAAAATTTCTCTTTTCACAGTCAGTTTCCAATTTCCATTAGAACTAGCTTACACTACCAGTTTACCACAAGATTTAATCAGCTTTTTAGTTAAAAAAACCCACCCTGTATTAGCATACATACTTGTACACATCTAGCATGACAACAGCATTATATTAAAACTGGGTACAGATGTCTCACTAGTCTTCATCTTGGAAATATTGCTGCTAATTAATAATGACATGCATCAACAATTCCAGTGGGAGAGAAATAATTGACCACCATGTCCTAACCCTCACAAAACAAGTAACAGCCTAAACGCACGGTGTGCAAGCTGATCAAAAGGACTAAGTGTCACAATAAGAAAATGGCATTATTTGGTAGCATAGACCATTGTTATCTCATACTGCCTCTTTCTTTAAGAGAGGATCTGCAATTCTCAGCATTTAACAAATGGTCATCATATAGACACCCACTGTCCCAAGAGCAGTTTTGCTTTTCATGAAACTTCTAAAACATTCAGATAATTTAATCCATATCATCTATTGTCTACTTACCGCTGAAGACTCGCAACCAAAAATCCATAATATGTCATCTAGATCTTTCTCATTTACAGTTTCATCAAGTGATACTCCAAGCTATGGACAAAAGCAACAGTAATTATTCAAAGCTCTTAATTCTAGAGGCATAGGATATTTGTTCTGTTCAAGAAAAAGTATTCCAGAAACACAGGAAGAAAAAAAGGAAAAAGTCAACCTGCCCAACAATTTGTAAATGTCATTTCATTTTATGTAATAGATACATAATTTTATTTCACTTAAATAAAATTTTCCAATTCCTACCTTTCCCCTGCTAAACCATCCGAGCCAGATGTCTCACAAGCTTCAAGACTTGTGACCTCACTTCTAACGTTTTTAAGTGTTTTCCATTCAATAGGAAAATTGCCTATTTTGCTAGACTGCCCCCTCCCCCCATCCCATTTTACAGAAATATTAGGCTTTGCCAAAAGTCCTTTAGTGCCCACCAAAATGTGGTTTAGATTTCAATCTTTAAACACCAAACTAAAAACTTAACTAAAAAGTCTTTAAACACTGCCACGAGACCTGAATTCTAGAGGTCACCTTGCATTTCATCATTAAATTTTAGAGTCTCTCCACTCTAGCCCTTAGTGGCGTATTTAACATGAAACAATTAGGTCATCTTTTTAAATAGGCATAAAATGAAAATACAAAGATTATTTCTGAAAGTTAACGACTTCATTCTTTGTATTACCTTTACAATCAACTGATATATCTGAGCAAATTACAAGAAGTCTTAAATAATTTTGTTCTGTTTAGCACATGTGATGTCTAGAAACTTAATGCAGAAAAAGTCATAATAAAAGTTTTCTGAAAGGTTTAGGGAGTTGCTTACTCTGCCATCACTGTAAGTCCGAAAATTTATCTTTCTAAGAGCTGCCCTGTCCAAAACTTCTTTGACTGAGCATCCACACGTGATCGTCAAGGTATCAAAGAACAGATCGTGATGTAGTTTATGACCAGCTCGCCTGAGACCTATAAAAAACAAGTTGATTCTATTAGCTGCATACTGTATTGCTTGCCTACACAGTACTTGCATAACATTATTGATCTCATAAGTAAATGCTTTTACATAATTAAGCAGAATATTCCCCTTGTGTACAGGGCAGCAAAATCACCAACTTTTTAGTGAAATGTCACTGCACGTGAAATGCATCTAAATCAGATTCAGACCTAATTAATAATGCAGATTGAGTCGAGGGAACATCCTCCTGACACAACAGATTTGTAACATATACAGTAGCAGAATTCGTATATGAATGACATAAGGACGAAGTCACAGGACTGGAAAGAAAAACTGTATTATATGAATGGATATTAACTATCATGGAGCTTGCCATAACAAAGTTTAGAGTATTAGTGCATTTCACAGCAGCAAAAGGTCTTCCAGCTAACCTGGCAAATAAAGCATGGATAATTGTGGCAATCATTCCTCAGTTCCCAGCATTCGAGTTCTGCATAGCTCTTTCTGACAGCAATGATAGTCATGTCAGTGAAAAAAACCTATCAGGCCACACAGTTCAGCAGCAATCATTATTTCCTGCTACAGATTCTGTGCTTTCAGTCAGTGCTTAAGCTCTGGGATTTCAGTGTTCATAGCAGGTATTTCTTTAATCTCATTTATTACTTTTTTTTTTTTTGCTATGTTATTAATACTCTGTGCAGATTTCTGTGTGTAAACTAGGATGGTCCAGTAAGTGAAGTACAGACCCTGCAGCTGGAAAACAGCATTTGAATCTTATTGTCTCGGGACTCGCTGTGTAGACTTCTGTTAGTTTCCTAAGGAAACAGGAGTAATGTTTGCAAGCTCATATCACACAGATATCTAATTCTGGGGTGTCATTACGAGAAGTACGCAAAAACATTAGCTATGAATTTTGTTCTCTCTAGAGTTGAGAGAACACACATCAGCTGGCAAAAAACCACTGTAAGTTTTTTTTAAGAAGATGCATTATTTAAGAAGTTGTAAAGATTTAAGAATAGTTTCTGCAAACATTAAACACTCACCTTCAGCCAAGATTAGAGTAGCATTGTGTACCCGTTTTGCAATGTGCCTTAATCCATCAGACCCATGGTATACACCAAACATGGCTGCCATGTTAGCCAGAAGAGCCTAGGATTCAAATTAAGTTTAGGACATTATTATTATTATCAAAGATTACTGCATGTTAGCTTAGTGGAAAGTTTCTTTAGCACCCAGGGACAATGACATATCCTCAGCTGATGTTATACTTGATTACGTGTTGCCTACAAAACTGAAGCTGGGAAAGGCAAAATACTTTTATGAAACTGTAAGCACTGATTATGAATTCAATGCCTGTTGAAATGTGTCAGCAATTAACATGAATTTAAATTCAACTACTGCAGCAAAGACGTTTGAAGACTCTCAAGTAAAGCTAGTCTCACAGGAAACTCATTGTTTAGGATTGGTACAAAAGATTTATGGAATATCTCCTGAATACTAAGTAATTAAGCTCATTTTAGTATTAGTAATCCCTCCTTAAAATCTGGCACAACATTAAGAGCATGAGCAAAGCACTGATAGGAGCAGAAGAAATTAGGAACCTGTCTGGCTGAAGGTCTGTGGAGGCATGCAGAAGATAACTATTTTGTATAATTAATTACCCAATCATGGTATTTTCAAGGTATTTTTCCAAAGGAATTTTCATGGTATTTTTCCAAAGGACTCAAAACAAACGCACAAACATCAGGATATTTCAATGTTCTTCATTTTCCTAGTAAAAACTCCCAAAAGTAAAGCTAACTCAAATTACTGTGACGTTAGGACTACAAAGTTATGGTTTAACTTGTTCCTTTCTGCTGCCAAAAATAAAGCATGACAAGTTACCTGTGCTGTGCAGATGTTGCTGGTAGCTTTATCCCTCCTGATGTGCTGCTCTCGTGTTTGCAAAGCAAGTCGGTACACTTCCTTTCCATTTGCATCTCTAAATCGCAAGCAAAAATGTTGCTTCTGTTACTTAAATTACAGCAATTTAAGACATTGGGCTCTACGCATGCTAACCTGAAACTAGTTATCTATCCTGCTCAGCCTGCCCAGGAAGGTGGCTGAGTCACCATCCCTAGAGGTACTTAAGAAACATGTAGGTTTGGCACTTCAGGGCATGCTCTAGTGGCAGAGATTGTAGGTTGTTTGGTTGGACTCGATGATCTCAAAGGTCCTTTACAACCATGAAGATTCTATGATTCTATGATCCTTCATCCCACATTGCAGCAACTACTATAGGCAGTTCACAGCTTCATTCCAGACAAACGCAATTCTTTAAGCTTCCTTCCTAAAAATTGAAGGCAACTTTTATTCTCCCCGGTTTCCAAGAAAAAAAGGTGTTCGGTACAACACCACGGTCAGTTGTTATTCATAAAGGCTGCACAAGATGGTCACGATGTGTTTTGTTTTGATTTTCCTTGAAGACACTAACGGTGAAGGGAGCCCTTACCTCGTAACACCCACCATTCTGCCCGGCATCATTCTCACTAGATTTTCCTTGACAGCAAAGAATGCCGCGTGGGGTCCTCCATAGCAGAGCGGCACTCCAAACCTCTGGGAGTTACCCAGGACAACATCGACCCCAAATTCTCCAGGAGGCTTCAGAATACAGAGAGCCAGAAGATCGGTTGCGCAGCAGGCGAGAGTCTGAGAACAGAAGTGCATGGAACAGTTAGTCTCCTTTCTGAAGACAGGGTGTTTGCATGGGATCTAAGTTTCAACAAGATACAGCTTCAAACAGTTCCATATCATGTGCACAGAGCTGAGGTGCAATGGTTGTAATGGTTATCAATTGCATGGAGCTGGAGAGTAATGCTTTAGACAGTAGCTCATGGAATACTTAGTTTCTATGACTATAGCTGTTTGATGAATCAGACTGATGAGACCAATAAGATCTACTTTACCCCGTTCTGATGAGCTTTTTCAACAAGTTCAGAGAAGTCTTCCACCTTCCCTTCAGTGTCCGGGTACTGAAATAATACTCCACTGATGTCTTTTCCACTGAAATCCATCTCATGGGGTAATTTGAGCTCAGTAATAATGCCCGTGTAACTGGAAAACACAAAACATACAGAAGACAACATATGCAAACCACTTTCTGCCTGTGAGTGACACTTAATATGATGTTTTCATGGGCTTATATATGACTTTTTTCTTTAACGTACAGAGACTTGAACCTGCTTTGCAACGCTAAATATTGAGAAAGTTTCATGTCACAATATATAGTACTGAAGAATAATTGCATTTGATGTCATCATCAGAAATCTGCAGCAAAGCAGAGCACAGGATGCATAAGCTACTTGATATCAGCATTTTGCTGCTTTAGTATGTTTAACTTTGAGAACCAAGTCATGTTTTTAGAAGATTGTTACTTTAAACTGTAAGCTTAAATTGGATTTAGCTTTCATTAAAAGTTTTGCTATATAGGGTAATTAATTTCCTAGTTAAAAAAAATGACCAGACTGAACTCAATAACCAAATATATACATTTCCACAAACAAGGGGAAAATTAAATATTTTCTTTTTATCGGATGTTTGGTCTGCTTTTAAACATCTTTAATTACTTTGCAGTTGTATCTGAATGGAAAAGTAGAAGCAATGCCAAATTTTAACAGATTTCTGCTTCTATTTTGCAAAGAAAGCATAATCCTATATCCTAAAAATATTTGGTACATGGTGAAGAGTCACAGATGAAAAATGATTCAATGTAAGTGAAAAGATATGGTGGAAAATGGAGAAAAATTTTACTTCGCTCTAGTTTGGACCACTGCTATGGTTTGAGGGTGGCATCGGGCATCCACATAGAACTTCCTTCTTTTGTTGTGCCTGTTAAAAACAAAAGGAAAAAAAGGTTTGCATATCAAGAATATATTGTTTTCCATGGAAATAAAAATAATTTGTTTTCTAAATGTGAGTTTTCTTAAGTTAAAAGGCAGTTGTAGTTTTTGATTATCACAACCAAATTAAGTGTAAGATTGAATGGAGGTTTCTGGTTCATTTAGAATAAAAAAGTTCATTTCAGACACTCAAATGAGACTCATACCTGACAAAAATTAAAACAGACTACGAAACAAACAAGGAACCAACTGAAGAAGCTGCTGGAATGCCTCCACACCCACACACTCTTTTAAAGGAATACAACTGTGGTCTTTAATACAGATTTTCAGTATTGCCCTGGATAACCAAACATGAGCCATCAAAGCAGTAATATGGAGAGTAAGACACTTGCTTAGTTTTACCTGGTAAACACGATTTTATGTGAGATTGATGCTTTGAAAAACTGAATTGTTACAACACAGTCTCTGCTGTGTAACCTCCTTCCTGATATACAGTCCTACAGTGACCTTCAATCACCTCTCAGATTTCATTTGGTTTGCACATCCCTTTCAAATGCCCCTATGATACACATCCCTGAAAGTAAATTTGGATATACCAGCAACAGTTTCACTTTTAGATACTTAGGAGTGATGTGCTTCATTGGTTTGCAAAGCTCCTTTTAACCATGATAAAAAAACCAAATAACAGCCTGTCCCTGCTGCTCCCAGGCTCATCACAGGAGATACCAGCCCATCAGAGACCCATCCCCACAAGCACAGAGGAGCAGAGAGGCCCCAAGGCAGACAGGAACTCAAATTAATTAATTAACCCAGACAGACACACTGTCTGGGCACCCCCTGTGGGGGGAGACGTTATGGGATGCAAGACAAGAGCATTTGGGGATTGCAAGGGATTATGATGAGATGTTTAGGAGAAAAGGTATCCAGCTAAGTGATTCTGGGAGGAACAAATGCAGGAAAATAGAGGGGTGAGGGTATAAAGAGGGCCAGTGATATATAAATAATTCCCAATTGATGCACTTGCACCCAAATCATAGAATCATAGAATGGTTCAGGTTGGAAGGGACCTTAAAAATCATCTAGTTCCAACCCCCCTGCCCTGGGCAGGGACACCAACCACTAGACCAGGCTGCTCAAAGCCCCATCCAGCCTGGCCTTGAACACTTCCAGGGATGGGGCATCCACAGCTTCTCTGGGCAACCTGTTCCAATGTCTCACCACATCCACAGTAAAGAATTTCTTCCTGATACCCAATCTAAATTACCCTCCTTCAGTTTGAAACCATCACCCCTCATCCTATCGTTACACTCCCTGATAAAAAGTCCCTCCCCATCTTTCCTGTAGGCCCCCTTTAGGTACTGGAAGGCCACTATAAGGTCTCCCCAGAGTGCAGTCTGTCCTCATCTCTTGCTACATTCCTTCCAAACTCCAAAATTCCTTCCTGCTGTGATTTAACCATACATTTAAACATAGTACCTGTGACACAATTGCATGGCTTCTGCGGCAGCTGTCCCTTCATCCAGCAGGGATGCGTTAGCCACATCCATTCCTGTGATATCGCAGACCATAGTCTGGTAGTTTAGCAGGCTCTCCAGCCTGCCCTGGGACACCTCGGGTTGGTAAGGAGTATACTGAGTAACCCTGTAAGAAAAGAATTCTGAGTTTGGGTCTAGGAAAATAAATGTGTAATAGAATTATGCCAATATGTAACTGAGCTATGTCACAGGAAAAATAAATTGTAAAGCATAATTTGCTAAGTTTGTTAACGTGAAAGTTTGTTAGAAAACAGTTATTTTTAGATTTCTGTAATTTATTACTCTCCTGGAAGCCTGAGAATATTTTCTCTTCTCGTATTGACTTGGCTTTTTACAGGAGAAGAACTCTATTTCTATATTTCAAAAAGAGAAATTACTTTTAAAACAGAGGTGTGAGTGCAGGAGAGGGGAAACAGGTGCTGGGTGTGGGAGGATCGAGCCCAGTCACAGTATGCACATGAGAATCCTTGTTTCAATCGTATCTAGGTATTGTCATTATCTTTCAATAATGTTTCTGAAGCCCTTTTATTTGCCAAATCTTCTCACCTCTTACGGGAAGGAAGGCACTCGGCATTTCACAGAATCAAGCTCATAATTACGCAACTTCTTGTGAAATAACAGATTCCATATGTGTCAGTGAAGGGAAGTGAGACTGATGTAAGTTTTATCCATTGTCATTTGGAAAACAAAAGGTAGAGGCAAGGCAAGCAATTCCTTAGAAAAGGCAACAATCTAAGGCAAAACCTCCACTATAACAGCCCAGAAAAAGAAAGCAGCATGGGCCTGGGGATGAAAGGCAAGAACAGAGACCAGACTTTCCTCTCACTGCTGGAAATTTGCGTACTGGATTCCATGATGGTTCAGGACAGAAATTACACTGGTTTGAACTCAGAGTAGAGGCCAGAAAGAACTGGTAAGTGGAAACACTCATGGCCTCTGTTTTCTAGCAATGGAAGAAAACAGAAGTTTGTTTCCTGAGAGGGTGGTAGTAAGCCCTAGACTTTTGAAAAATGCTCCCGGGTGAAGGTATAATCTTTAAAGGGACTGAAGTATTTGGAAGCTCAAGTCAAGTAAAGCCAATAGAAGGTGAGCAACAAAGGTATTTAAAGAAAAAGCTGCAGAATCAGTGGTATAAAGCAAGATGGGAGGAGAAATAAAATAGTAATGCAAGAGAGAAAGTAGGAAAAAAGTCCTGAAGAAGAGAATGGAAGAGCTAGAAAGAAGGACATGCTCAATAAGTGACCTCAGAGGGTAATATATGGTGCTAATATATTTACTGTCTATTTAAATGGCACACCTGCTTATATTTCTCACACACAGTACTCAGTACTGTGACAGAAGGCAATAGCTATATATCAAATTAGATAACTATTGATGATTTTCCCAAACGAATTACTTATCGTCCTATACTTGACTGCACAGTTCACAAGTGAGACCATGTCCTGGGCTGCATGCAACATTGCTCATCTCAGTAGTAATATTTATTTCTTTTCTCCACAGCTGCTAAACCCACCTTTTGGTTTGTCAGATAAACTTTCAATCTGGGAGTATAAAGATTTGTTTTCTCGATGGCCCCCCTACCAACTTTAGGATACCCATGAAGGTTTTAAAAGAAAACCTGGCATCAAAGCAAGAAGTATTTAGGAAGCATGCTTTCATCCAAAAGCTAGGCCACTCACCAAAAGACCTGGCTTATGAAAGTGCAGAACCTTTCATGCTTGGGTTGGGTTTGTTCTAGATTTAGCAACGAAACAGACTATACATTAACTGCAAGATTAACAACTATGGCTTCTTTATAGTAAGGTTTGCCCTTGCTTCCATGCAAAGATTCAGAAAGCCCCACTATTAAGCACTATTCAATGAACTAGTTCTTGATTAGTACTTGCAGGTGTACAGTTAATAACATCTAAGACTAAGCCAAATTTATTTCTTCTTACACAGTAAGTTCTAGCAAAACAGATCACCCTGTATCTTGCTTAGTGATTTTTTTTCTAGACTTTGACTGAATCTCTGGGTAGTTAATGTGTCCCTAATCAACACAATACGTTTATCGTGTTATAAATTATGTTGTTGCAGTTTTAGACACCTGCAAGACTAATCTCACACAATGGCAGACCTAGAATCGATTTGGATTTCCAGATATACAGAGTATTCTTTTGGAGATCTCACAATTAATAAGATTAAATTAACTTACTTTAAGAACAGACCGCTGGTAGAATATAAAGCCAACATACATGAGCCAGAGAAAAAAGATAATTCATACACCTGACAACACTGTAAAACTGAGACTAAAGTTCAGTCATGAATACATGTAATTTTTAAATTATCTGACTATTAGGGACTGGACATCACTGTTAAGGCCAAAACTGAAACAAAACAAAAATGAAAACAAAACAGCTGTGTTTAATTTAAATATGAACATATATAAAAACTGCAGTGTAGAAAGACACTAGAGTAAAGCTGTACAACTGGGAGCCATCCAACTGCAAGCAGTTCCATCCAGCCTGTAAAATTCCCAAATGCTGTACTGCATATAGAGCTCCAGGTGCATCACTTGGCACTTTATGCATCTTTGAAGAGCAGTTATAAGGGTGTTCCTAAAACAGTGTCTGACCCACGAGTTTGAGAAAGCAAGATAATCTTACGATAGGCCATTGAGACGTGCCAGTTTCCACTGGAAGCATAAACCCTGCCAATTTGGCATGCTTTGTGCAGCTTTGCTTGTGCGGCTTTCTGCATCCGCTCTACAACAGTAGCATAATGTTTGTATCAGATTTTTGCAAGGTATGCAGTAATTTTCGGAACGCAATGCGTAAGTGCCGAGTGCTACTAGCTAATAAGTTTAATAAGTTATACTACCAATGTTAAAGATTGCAAGTGTCCTTGGTACAGGTACTTTATTCTTACATATTAAACGTCTGGGGGCAAAGCAATCAAGTGAGCTGTACTCTGGAGACGTCTTCATCATGCTCCATTGTATGGCATTAGCGCAACTTTAAAGGCTTTCTTGATTTTCAGGGCCTGATAGGTATTTTTATCCATTTAAGCCCCCAAAATAAATACTACATACACTGTTTTGACGTATATGTTAATAAGAAGCCTATAAGTAAGCTAATTTCTGAAATAAAATATTCTTCATACCTTCAGTTATTCATTTATATTCATGGCAGGGAACAGAATTAATTTGGTATGCTACCCAGGAAAGAGTTCGGCACATTGGGTGTGAAAAAATCTAATGAATATGTTAATGTGGGGTACAGCAGAATAAAGACTATGCGTCCATACCAGCAGACAGGTGGCAGGTATTCATACATTTGAGGGGTCTGTGCTGAAAGTCACATAATTGGTGGTATGCCCCAAAACAAATCCTTCTGCCTGCATTTTGGAGTTGAGATGTTCTAAAGAGAAGGTAAAAGCCTGTTTGGAAAAAAACAGGCTAATATTTTTGGTAATGTCAGCTAAGTAGTGTATGGAAAATACTTCTAAGACTTCCACCCCACATTAGCATGGGATCGTTAGTCACAGATTGCTAGGAACAAGGAATTGTTAGCAGCAGCCAATAACCACGACCAAGGAAGTTAAGTATCAAGAATAAGGGACACTCATCCTCTACCTTCTGCGAATAAGTCAAATCCCTTACGTAGGAGACTGGAGTTTTAACTGCAGCATTTCAGGTCCACAGCAGAAATTCCCCTGCTTGTTCTCTAACTTTTAAAGAGTTCTTTGGATAATAAGTGACCTGAAAAATATCTACCCCAAGTGTTTTGAAATTGCTTCTTTCACGAATACTGAAGTATTCGTAACGAATGCCAAGCAATGAGAAACTACGAGTCATGTGAGAGAGGCAGAACCGAGCCGACACCATGAACCTGTGCTTGCAGCATTTCCCTGCGAGCCTTGCAGCATTTCCCGTTCCACAGCTGCGGCGTGAAGTGTGTTAGCACGGGAAGTGTTACACGCTCAGTAGATGTAAAGAGAGGTTTGATTTCTTGATCAGCTTCTATAAAGCCCGTATAGTTGCTTTTGCATGTGCACACACACACCCTCTCCCCAGCAAACATTTTGGCCTTCACTTCAGCCATCTAGAAGTCCAGCTTTTAGCTATCTAGTCTGACTTTACTGGACACTGCAAAAACAGTTTTCTGGACAGACTCTCCCAGTTGTTTCATTAACACTATACAATTTTTTAGGATTTAAAAATATGCAGTTCATTTTGGTCCACTTACTTTTTAACTTTTGCAAAAAGTGCGTGGGGATAAGGTGAAATAAAACTATGTATAGATTTACTGTATAGATTCCTTGAGTCCAAACCATACAACTTTTTCGTCAGTTCAAAAGTTTGAGATGCAAACAGAGCAGACAAGTTTAATAATACATAGATTTGGAGGTCTACAGATACATCGACTCATTTATGGCAACCCAAAGGACGAAAAATATAGGATCTAAGTAACAATGGCTTTTTACACGGACTAAATTGAGTCTGTTTGTTTGTTTGTTTTGGGGTTTTTTTAACATACATCTTTAAGCACTGTTTTTAGTAAAATAAAAATTACTCAGTAATAAAGATGACAGTTACTATTTCAATACAATACCAAAAAAAAGGATGTTACTGACTAGAGATAAGGGAACCTCCAAACAAGAAGAGCCAATGCAGGGTATAAGTGGCATTCAGTCTGTTGGAAAGTGAGACTCCACATTACATTTAGTTTTTCTGTTGCATCATTTCCGAGTTATAGTTCTTTTGAGAAATGTCAATGCTAAATGAGTATTTATATTCAAGCTTTAGAGCCTTTGTCAGGAAAAGTTCATCAAGACACAAAACCCCATTATTATTTAGATTAATACTGTTCATAAATATAAATCGGTACATTAAAATATTTTCCTTTTCTACATTAAAGGAAAAAGAACCACCAACCAAACCAATAACATTCAAATTCAAGTCTGTCACACAGGCTGTTCTTTTGCTTGTCCCAGAAAACTGAAACATCAGCTGGGAGATGAGAACAAAGGACAACAAAAAAAGTTTTTATAAATACGTCAACAAAAAGAGAGCCAAGGAGAATCTCCACCCCTTACTGGATGTTGGGGGGAAAGTTGCAACCAAGGATGAGGAGAAGGCCGAGATACTTAATGCCTTCTTTGCCTCCATCTTCAAAAGTCAGACCAGCTATCCCCAGGGTATTCAGCCTCCTGAGCTCGAAGATAAGGATGGAGAGCAGAACAACCCAGCCATAATCCAGGAGGAAGTAGTCAATGATCTGCTTCTGCACCTAGACACACATAAATCCATGGGGCCGGATGGGATTCACCCAAGAGTACTCGGGGAGCTGGTGGAAGAGCTCACCAAGCCTCTCTCCATCATTTATCAACAGTCTCGGTCAACAGCGGAGGTACCAGATGACTGGAGGGTGGCTAATGTGACGCCCATCTACAAGAAGGGTCGGAAGGAGGATCCGGGAAACTACAGGCCTGTCAGCCTGACCTCGGTACCAGGAAAGATGATGGAGAGGATTGTCTTGAGTGAGCTTTCATGGCAAGTGCAGGGCAGCCAAGGGATCAGGGCCAGCCAGCATGGGTTTAGGAAAGGGAGGTCCTGCTTAACCAACCTGATCTCCTTCTATGACCATGTGACCCACCTTCTGGATGTGGGGAAGGCTGTGGACGTTATCTGTCTGGACTTTGGTAAGGCCGTTGACACCGTCCCCCACAGCATTCTCCTGGAGAAGCTGGCGAATCATGGCATAGACAAGTGTACTCTTCGCTGGGTTAAAAACTGGCTGGATGGCCGTGCCCAGAGAGTTGTGATTAATGGGGTGAAATCCTCTTCACGGCCAGTCACCAGTGGTGTCCCTCCGGGCTCAGTTTTGGGGCCAGTTTTCTTTAATATCTTTATCGATGATCTGGATGAGGGGATTGAGTGCACCCTCAGTAAGTTTGCAGATAACACCAAACTAGGTGGGAGTGTTGATCTGCTTGAGGGTGGGAAGGCTCTACAGAGGGACCTGGACAGGCTGGATCGATGGGCCAAGGCCAATGGTATGAGGTTTAATAAGGCCAGGTGCCGGGTCCTGCATTTCGGTCACAACAACCCCAAGCAACGCTACAGGCTTGGGGCAGAGTGGCTGGAAAGCTGCCCAGCAGAAAAGGACCTGGGGGTGCTGGTGGACGGCCAGCTTAACATGAGCCAGCAGTGTGCCCAGGTGGCCAAGAAGGCCAACAGCATTCTGGCTTGTCTCAGGAATAGCGTGGCCAGCAGGAGTAGGGAAGTGATCGTGCCTCTGTACTCGGCACTGGTGAGGCCTCACCTCGAGTACCGTGTTCAGTTCTGGGCCCCTCTGTACAAGAGGGACATTGAGGTGCTGGAGCGTGTCCAGAGGAGAGCTACGAGGCTGGTGAGGGTCTGGAGACCAAGTCATATGAGGAGAGGCTGAGGGAGCTGGGCATGTTTAGCTTGGAGAAGAGGAGGCTGAGGGGAGACCTCCTTGCCCTCTACAACTACCTGAAAGGAGGCTGTAGAGAGGGGGGTGTTGGCCTCTTCTCCCGGGTGACTAAGGACAGGACCAGAGGAAATGGTCTGAAGCTGTGGCAGGGGAGGTTTAGATTAGATATTAGGAATAATTACTTTACTGAGAGAGTGGTCAGGCACTGGAACGGCCTGCCCAGGGAGGTGGCTGAGTCACCATCCCTAGAGGTATTTAAGAAACATGTAGATTTGGCACTTCAGGGCATGCTCTAGTGGCAGAGATTGTAGGGGGGGGTTTTGTGTGTGTGTGTATGGTTGGACTTGATGATCTCAAAGGACCTTTCCAAGCATGAAGATTCTATGATTCTATGAAAGTACAATATTCTTAGCCTCTTCATAAAGGACTTAATCAAGTATTGCTGTCTACCTGTTTTCAGGCACCAGTGAATTATTTCTTCAGACAAGAACATACTTTATGGATACACATTCAAACTCCGAAGGTCTCTGGTTTAAAAAAAAAAAAAATCAAAAAAGAAATACCAGAAGAAAAGCCTTTACGATTTTCAAGGCTTCTTACTTCCTCATAAGCAAACCATAATCAGTGTATTGCATAGTATTTAACTACCTCCACCCAAAATTGCATGCACCAATGGAGGGGGGAGCTGGTTTAGATTTAGGCAGAAGCTGGGAAAGAATTACTTTAGTTTAGGAGTTAAGTCTGTGTACTTCCTTAAAGCAAATATTCTTCTTTTAGTTCATAATAAATAGGGGCTGTGAATAGAAGTCATAAAAATCAATGAAAAATTTTGCAGAAAAAGCATCTTCTGAAGTCAAAAGTATTCTTTTTCCTCTCTAGTTTCAGCATGAACAACACAGTTCCTACACTTACACATCAGTATCAAATACATAAAAGCCTTAGTAAAAAAAAACAGCTATGGGGTATATTTGCCTATGCTGAAACGAACTTTAAACATGTATTTATACATACGCATGTGAAAAGAAAATGTTGTACATTACCATCCTGCATTCTCCAACAAATTCCGTGCAATGGGCTGAGGCACTGAGCAGTTGTAGTAACCCATGCCTATATAGGACCTCCATATCTTGTTCTGGCTTGCAATATTGTATAGAGTTTCAAGGATTTCACTTTCACCTAATTGGAAAGAAATTATGTCAGAAAACTACAGTTACATGTAATGCTAACAGTTTTTAACTAACTGAAATGCCTTGTAGGCCTGTGTAAAAAAAAAATGCAACATTGGTGCTGCAAGTATGAACAGTAGCAGACTAAGGTAGAAACCAAGAACAGTAAAGATAAAATCATAATCTGGTAAAATATTCTGGGAAAGTTTAAATTCTGCCAAAATTCTGGAAAACACAAAAATTGAATAATAACAGGATTTCAATCATCATGGAAACAGCAGCGAGAGAAACATCTGTAGGAAAACAGCTTATGGAGCCCTTTTTGTGCTAATGCAATACACATTCTGGGTCTCTTGCACGTGCATTAAAATGTGTCTCAGAAGACACCTTTTATTAGCTAAACCTTGCAGAATCAGCACTGGATGAAGCCACAGCCATCCACAACTTGATTTAGTGTTTCTCACGCTGCACAAAGTGGGCTCACACCAAGCACCCAGGAACAATTTCTTGGCATTAAATGACGTGATTTTCTTGCATTTCCCTTAAATGGTTGATAAAATGGAACAGTTATTTTCATTCAATTTTAGTATGCTTCACCAGTTTATTTAAAAAAAAAAAGTGTGAACATAGTATTTCTTTGCTTAATAAATTCCATTTCAGATTATCTTTTAAAGTAAATCTGGAGAGATTACAGCAGAATGCTTTTGAAGTGTTCAGATGGAAAGCATCCACACTGCCTCCCTCCCTCCCTCCCTCCCCCAACTATAGTTTAGTCTTTTGTCTTGCTTCTACGTACTTCTCAGTGTCCTGAAGGCTGTGCAAAAAAATACATTCAGGCAACCTGTTCCTAGCAGCCAATGAATAGGGCTGCCCACCCAACATCTGCCAAGGGGAAAGACTTAATACATACTTCAGTACCTGAGGATGCAGAAAGACGGTCGGTAGGCCGTCTAAGATTACGCAGAGAGACCGACCTGCCCAACCTCACAGACCTGAGTGGAACTGGACACCAGCCCTCCTAGGTGAGGGCAGCAGATCTTTTTTTTTTTTCTCCTTTCCCCCCCAAAATCTGACCTTGGAAACTGCTGTACTGGAGCAGTTTCACCAAGCTGTTCTCATTCTGCGCTGAAACTGGAAAAGCAGGCTTTGGAATATAAGGCTACAAATCACCAAAGGAGAATAGCTTGGGCCCTGGAGGTCTCTCAACTTTTTACTCTCCATAAGTTACGAGCAAGAGCGATCAAGTCAAAACAGTTAATGCTCTGGAATCCGGTGGCAAATAATTTTCCAGGTTTTGAATTAATTTCTGCTGCTGCCATAAACAAGGATTTTGTAACTTTAGCTCTGATTTCAAAACTCCTCTCTCCTCTTCCTTTTACTCAAAGTGTTACTAGGGCATTCCATATATAAAGTTTAATTTTTTTAAAAAATCTGGTTTTCAATTAATTTCTTCCACTGCCACATTATACCTTCCACAAAGTTATTTTTTTACTGATCTTCAGTTCTCACTTCAAAGTTCGTTTCTTCTCTGCCTTTTACTCAGTGTTACTATTAGATCTAACGTATAAAGATTAATTCCTTGTTTTCAGTAAACTGAAGTTCTTTTAGGAGACTCAAGAGTTTATTATACTTGAACTTAATGTCCAGGGCAAAGTTTCTAAAGCTCAGTGAGCGGCTCCAGTCCCCCATACTCCTCCCACACCGTTTATTCCAGACAGATGCACTTGTTTATTTTCAGTGAGAGTTTTAACACTGTGGAGATCTTCCTCTGCCATTTGCAAACCAAAAGTTTGAGGAAAGATGGTTTGGGTGTGGTTCGAGAGGGAGGGTTGTATTCTTGCAGAATTCAAGCATCAACGATTTTTTGAAAATGGTAATGAATTTGCTTGTTTAACTCCAAATGCAGTTGAAGGCAGAAGTTGGCTATCATTTAACTTGCTCACTAGCCCAATGTCAGAGACAAAAATGCCTTAAGAGTGTGATTTCTGCAGTAAACACATACCACAAATACTGTACTACATGCCAGATAGCATTTCCTTTGTTTGCCTGACTGGACGCTTTCTTCTTAGAGAGTCATTTCTCAGCAAATACAGCTAACAACTACCACATGAAGACACCGAACTTACCCTAGAATTCTCTGAAATAATACCAGTTTCCAAAATGATTCAAGGCACAAAGCAAAAAGCCTAGTGAGACTGTAAGCAGCTTCGGTAGCAATTAAGCTTAACAGTAGGTCCACGTAACATCTAGAAGAGCAGCACCAATAGGTCCCAACGCTGAATATATTTTTGATTATTACATTTTTATGAGCTATCTGTGAAGACAGTTACACTATCAGTTTCAATCAAGGGGCTGGAATGCTGGCAGGCACACTCCAGCTTCACCCCACTTACCCTGCTGCTGTGGTCATTACGATGGCAGCAGCAGCACTACAGCTCCAACACACATCTCCCATTTGCCCCTCTGAAGAGACCTGGCATGAACGCTCCGTCCCCTGCGCCCCACGCTGCCCTGAAGTAGCTCATCACAGCTCATCTTTAGGAAGGCAGCCCATAAGGAACTGCACTCCTGAGTAACAGAAGTCACTAGTCCCTGATTTATCTGCACAGCCCTGCTTACCTAAGACCAAACATAAGTCCATGTAGATTTACGATGATTTAATTTTCACAGATTCAGTGTTTGCTTTACACTGATACGGCTCTGAATTCAAGTAAAGTAATGTAGACACAGGTGAGGGAAATTAACACATCTGTTGTGGTCCAAAGACTGGAGAGCAAGGGAATGAAACCATTCTTAATTGCATCCCTGCCACTGACGGGGGGAGATGGAGGAGACCCAGCCGGGCTCTTCACAGTGATGCGTGGCAGAAGGGTGAGAGGCAGCGTCACAAGCTGAAACACCAGATGCTCAAGATAAATGCCTTTATCTTGAATTCATTTTATTGCGTGTAGACTATAAATTCTTTAAGAACCTTGTTCAGCAAAAAAGAAAATGCCAGCTAAGTCACTGCAGTTGATCTTTATTCCCCTCATCAACACATTACATAATATGATCAAAGACAGTACCCAGAATAAAGTTCATTGAACTTGCAGCACTGCTATCTTAGAACCGTGGAGAAAATTCACTGAGGCTCCTGGTAGCAGTTCCGTGAGCACACTTCATGACTGCTACACCCATGGGTAGAAAAGGCAAAACATATCACAAAAACACTAAGAAGGAGTCAATTATGAGAATATAAAATGATAATAATGTTATTTCTGCTGGTGTTTTAGGGGTTTGCGCAGCAGATTTGCCTTGAACTTGTGAGATGCCTGTAAAATAATATAGTGGACAAAAAAGAGAGAGACAGACAGAAATCACGGCTGCAGGGGCAGCCTGAGTTATACAACTTTAAACTTACAACACAAAAGGGAGGAGACTATTTGCCTGATATAATACTGCTCACATTATGTCAGGTCTTAAAAAAAGTCTAGCTTCTGAGATCAAGGAAACAAGATCTTCAGAACAGCTGATACAAGAAAAAATGGATGAATTTATTTATCTTCCTTTAGCAATTAATTGTATTTGTTTAAAAAAAAATGAAATAAACCAGATTATATTGAAGCGAAACAGTTCCAGAGCACTGCCAGACATGTATTAATGGACAGCACAAGAAAAGCACCTACTCCAGGTGCTGAGCCCGACTAGCAACTTCCCATGAGACAGGCAAAAAGCCATCTTGTTGCCTGGCCGCCGCCTCCTCCTTTGGCTCAGGCCACCTGCTGTCCCCCAGCCTGCCTGGGCGGCAGAGGCAGCACGAGGATGCTGCGAGCTGCCGAAAACACGCAGGGGCTGAGAGCCAGCAACGTGCCTGCCTTTCTCTCTCCTACCCCCACCGCCTGCTGCCTTCAGAAAGAGGAGCAGTGGCCCCAAAAGCGCCGTGAGGAGCAACTTGTGAGGAGCAAAGCGCCAGCGGTGGTACTGCCGATTCCTGCTCCGCTTGTGGCAGCGCTCTGAGGCACGAGCACTGCCCCTCCTACAGGCACCCAAAGCCTATGGCGTGGGCTCCAGCAGCAGAGAACCTGGAATGACTCAATCGGCTCTAAAAAAAAATGGCTGACATTAGGAGCCAATGATAAACTCACCCAGAATTAATTTTTTAAGCAGCATTTTAAATACAAAATTATAGCTAATGTGGACTCAACTGCATGAGGAGCAGTTAAATTTGAAGTTACAAATAGTGTTTCTTACAATAGGACTGCTTCTGAGAACTATCACTTCTAAAAATGTTCAGGCTGGAGACCCAATTAGTTTTACACAGATTTTATAAATTAACATTTATAAATTCTAAAATTTGAGACTGTAACGGGGAATATTTTGGGAAAAAAAATCATGGCAGAGTTTGTAGAGACTTTTTTAATTCAAAGCCTGAACAAAAAACCAGAAATATGTAACACGTACAAATCCTACCCATTAAAGATGGACATACAATAGCAGCCTTGCATTTGATAAATACGACTGATACAGACAGTAGGTTTGCAGGGATAAAAGAAAAGAGGATTACGCTTATATAAGATGATCTGTTCTATTACTTCAAATGGGTCAGTCACTACATAACATGCTGAAGCACCTTCAATACCTAAAAAAAAGCTGATTGTTAAAGTTTACTTACTGTGACAGTGGGAAAAAAGCTCTGTAATACCAGCTGATCACAGTAAAGTACCAAACAGATGTCTAGCCTTGTTGTAAATATCGACTGAACAGAAGTGACAAGTCAAAATAACATTTTCCCTGAACTGTATCTGCAGAAAAAGCTGACTGTAAAAAAGCCCCCCCTTCCAGAATCGGTTGAGGTACAGGACTGCAACTTACTGTTACGGGGTATCAGGCTTTTTGCCGTTTCACCCCTACTAGCTTTCACTGGCATATTCAGATGGTTTTACAACACTGTCACTAGGCTCATGGCAGCAGGCACTTTTAAAATGGCTTTTTTTTTTTGGTCAGAAAAAAATCAGGGACTCAGATACTTCTGTCATATTACATACCAAAGGAAGCAACTAACTTCGGAAACCTCCTAGCATAAGCTACATTCCTTCTCCCCTCCACCACCAACCATCACTCTATGTATGAGAAGAAATCTACCAATACAGGAACACTAATAAATATTGAAAAGGCATTTTTAGTGTAGATACACTTGTACCAGCAAAGCTTAGCATTTACCAGAATGGCTTTTTCATTCATAGAAACGTCCAGTTAAGGCTAGAGGCTTTCCCTGGAAATATATTACGTCCTTCAGGGAAGTAATGAAGCTTGATTCTTCCACTGAAGAGCACGGCTGTACTAAAATGTCTAGGAAAGACAACACATGTACAAAAAGATTGTGCTTCTCCTGTAATAACAGGGTTTATTTATGACGAGTGGACTATGCAATACCATTTAAAACAGCTCTTTAATATAAACTGCATCCACAGGGGGATTGTTGTTTTTTTTTTCTACTGCTATTGCATACACACAGCCAATTGATTTTCTGTCTTTTGGACTACTTGCTACATTACCAAGGGATCTGTAATGCAAAGCGATCTTCCCTACTGCCACAACTAATAACAATTTGAAGAGATGCATACACATCAAATGTACACACCTGAGACAAGACCTAAGGCTATAAAAGTTAAAAAACCCACAAATATAATTGCAGAGACTTAGGATACTCACCCCGATGTACTATTTATGCTGTGTGCCTGGTATTCTTGGACTGCATATCTAATTCTAGCTGTAAGCATTGACTTCAGTGAAACTTCAGTGGAAGCTCAACTGCGTTTCCTAATACAAAGGAGTAGCTTGAGCACGGCTGATTTGTCCAGCTGCACTCTAACCTGTGGAGTCACTGTGATTATGTTTTTTAATTGAAGTTATACAGAAAAGTGGAAGTGTATATTTAAACCACCAGGAATTGCTGTATTAGAAATTTCATAAATGCTGAAGTTGAACACCACGTTTTGAATGGCCCTGCCCCGTTCCCTCATTGCATGTGTGAGTTTGGGGGATGGTGGGAGCAAAATTGTCTTCATACAAATAAAAAGAACATGTTTAAAATAGAACACAGTTCTTGTGACACTTTCCCGATTTCACTATTTCCCTTTAACACAAGGAATATGATGGAGAAATAACATACCATATTCACATAAGAAATCCCACACTGGTGATTGGAAAGTGTTCTCTCTAATGGTACATTAACGAGGAAGCAAGTTTTACTCAGACTAGTGTCCTGTGTACAAGATGTTCAATGCGAAGTTGCACAACTTCAAGCTGAGGCTTTCCACTTTTCTTTTACAAGCTGTGGAGTTTTCTGCTACCAATGCAATGAAAAACTAGTGACAAAAATCTACACATTAAATTACAGTTCATCACACTGGCTGCAGAAGAAAAAGCAGCGTGCAGAAAATAGTTTTCTGTACCTCATGCAAGCATCTCTTTTGAAAAACTCACTGTTGCATGCTGTGCAATGTGAGACTCTGCATCACAGTCACATTCTTTCAAAGTTTACTCTAAGGGAACAAGAACAGCATAGCAAGTGGAACAAAACGCCAGTGAACTAAATACTCTGTTAGCTAATGAGGCCCTACTGCAGTGAGAACTTGCATGCAATAAAACATAATGCACAGCAATGTGCATTAGAGAGACATTTCAAAACTGCTATGCAAATCAGCATGAGAACACATAAAACTTCATCAAGATTTTGACTTAGGTTGACATCACCGGTTTAGTTTTCAATAATGTACAATTATTTTAATGCCTAACTGTACTGTATCATTTTTATATGTGTTTTAGTAACGTAAAAATTAGTAAGGGTATCATATACTAAATTAAAAAAAAAAAACAAACAGAAGAAAGGTTTTTAAGAAGTAGTTACTGTTGACAATCTACATTTAACCCCTCTTACAGACCTAAAAAATATAACAATCTAAAAAGTTCTTTTCTCTGAGGGTAAGTGAAAATCACTCATCAGTCAGGGATTACCTTGATTAAAATGAATTAATCATAGGAAAACATGCCATGCAATACTTGCAGCAGTTATACAGACAGAAGATGTGATTAAATTCCACTTTCCTACCCCTCCCCCCACATTTTAATAGGATGGGAAGTTACCAAAAACCAAAACACCACTGTACTAATAAAACATTTCAGAACTAGAAACTTTCAGTCAACACTGTATCTCCCCTGGCTAGACTCTGTCTTTTCAGGCTTTAGTCTTCCTGACTGTTCATTGTGGTGCTGCCTCTCGCGCGTGATGTCATCTCGGAGCAACCAGATTGAACTGGCCGGGAACCTCACCGGAGCTGCAGGCCTGAAGTTTACACTCAAATTACAGCCCACAGATGAGCAATGAAAAACCAGCCAGCGAGAGGGATCAAGCTTTCTACAAATCAGGCAAAGGATCATGACCATATATAAAGGTAATACTGATGTAATTGACTCCACCATCGGAACGGCCACTGAGCTTTGTTAGTTCCAGTGGAATTGCTTAGCTAGGTGCCTTTTTAAGTGTTTCTTTCACTCACAGTATTTTCAGCATGATGTTCACAGGTACCTACCAAGACCACAGTTATGCGGATAGAAATTTTGTGCTGTGATTGCTAACTTTTAAAAACGTTAACTTCTAAAAGCTCATCAAATCACATCAAGTTTTCTACAGCAATTTGGCTGAACTATTGTCCTGCCACAACTGCTGGCTCACGTGTTTTGTATTCCTGCAGTTTAACCGTCTCCCTCGATCAGACGGATTTGAAATGCTAGCCACTAGTCTACTGTGTACCCACTATACGGAGACACGGGGTTTTCCTGTTATTAGAATATGCAGGTTATTATTGGGGTGGTGGTATGACAACAAAGAAATCCTGCAGAAATGTAAGAGCTAACAAAAGACAGCGGCCCATTTGAAGCCACAGTCCACATTATGGGGATGATTTTTAGCCGCGCTTTTTCCTCCTTATGAGGCTCTTGAAACAAAGTGAAGGCACCTTGTCACTTGAGCCCAAAAATGGGTTTTGGGGCAGCCCCGGGCTGCCACACGCGTCTTCCTACCGGTTTCCAACACGAGAGCAAGAAACGCAGCAGCCGAACTACTCTACCGAGCGGCTCTGTGAAGACTAAAGTGCCCCTGATGGTACCGCCACGGTTACTGAAGTCTTATCCCGCACTTTACTTCAGCAGGGAGATCTGTTCGTCACACGTTTCAGCGGGGACACTCGGGGGATGGGGGGGGAGGGCACCCCAAGTCCTGCCCGGGGGTCGCTGGTGGCGGGGGGGATCCGCGGCGGGGCGGGCAGGGCTGAGCCCCGCGGGGATGGTGGAGGGGGGGGATGGGGGACGACCGGGGGCACCCCTGGCCATGCGGTCACTTACAGACGTGGTCTTCCATCCTCAGCGGCCGCCGCAGACGGATGCTGGCCGGGATGGTTTTATCCATCAGCTCCTCGACGCTCTGCAAAGAGGCGACCCGACGCCGTTAGCAGCTCCCCGCCCCGGGGCCGGCACAGCCCGCACCGGCAGGGGACCAGCCGCCCCGCTCTCCGCCCCAGCCCCGCACGTCGCCGGCACCTACCTGCACCCCGACAGCTCGCAGCATCTCCCGCTTCTCCCGCTCCCGCGGCCCGATGTGCCGCCGGGAGAAGTCATCGTGCCGCGGCAGCAGCTGCTCGATGCACCGCGACGCCTCGCCACCGCCGTTCCACCGCCGCTGGGCGCCCCCCGCCACCGGCCGCAGGTGCCGCGACGCCCCGCGGGCCGCCAGCCGCCCCCACCAGCGCCCGCAGCTCTGCATGTCGCCGCCGTTGTCCCCGTCGCCGCCGCCGGGCAGCCACACTTTGAGAGCAGGGGGGCGGCGCGGCGCGGCCCCCCCACCGCCGGCGCCAATGGGGCCCGGGGGCGGCGCCGCCATCGCCCCGCCTCGCCGCCACCTGCCCGCCCGTTCGTGTCCCCCCCCCCCACCTCGCCGCCGGGCCGCCCTGGGCGACCCTGACCCCGCTCCGCCCGGCCCCGGCTGCCGAGCATCCCCGCGGGCGGGACGGGACCGGCAGGGTCGGGGGGGGGTCGGGGCGGCGGCGCTGCCTCCCGGCTCGCCTGGGCAGACCCTGGTGGTGGTTTTCCTAGGAAACAGGGTTTTTCTCCACAAAAGCCTGGCTCGGGTGGAAAAATAAAAAAGGTTTCTGTGTTTCTGCAGCAGAGCGTGCGTTTGCTTTCAAGTTGCTAGCTTTTGGAGGGATAGTACATGCCACTTTCTATAGCCGTTACCGGTGGGGCTGGAGCGGGGGTTCGACTGCTTTAACTGCTGGCGATGTTAGTCTTGGGGAGCAGAGAAGTTAACTGGAACCCACCTTCCCCTCTGTTTCAGTTCTGCATCTCTGAGATAATACCAGCATAGTTACAAACTTTATTAACAGAACAAAGTGTAGCAACATTGAGGACATGTATTTGCATCAACATTTAAACAGAGTGACAATGAAAGAGAAAACCACATTCCCAAGATAGACATTGATTTAACCTTAATTGTATCACAGATTTACTGTCTGTATTCTGAATTTAATGAGATAACTAATCACTACTTATGAACCTAAAAATAAATTTACTTTGCACCACAGATCATTGACTCATGCAAGCTCTCTATTTCTGTAGTAAACATGGCATTACTCCTCTGATATAATCTGAATTATCTAAACTACCCCGTTGTGTTGGTAACTTTAACCACTGTGTATTTTTGGAGTAATGACTGAAGTGCCTGGTTTCACTGAACTCAGTTTTAGTTCAGTTTGAAAGCTATGCCTGGGAGGAGGAAGACTGGAGACATGTGCCACTGAACAAGGCAGTACCATCACAGCGTGCCCACTTCATCTGGAAACCACCACTTCTGGAGTGATTTTTTAAGCCACTCTATGGCTAAAGCTTTCTCCTTCAGAAACTCAGGACAGACTTTACCTTAGCATGGCGTATGTGCAATTACTGTGGCAGGGATACAAGCCTGGCTTAGGTGCTTATCAGTTAGCCAGCTCTCTAGCTGCCTCCGGAAAACTGTATTAAGGCCTTAACAAGCAAAAGAGGAACCTTGAACAAGAGATGCAATAGAAAAGGAAGCTTTGACGTCAAATCAACAAAACCTAGCTAGTCTTGTAGCTTCAAAGAAATCTATCACTTCAAAGTACGTAGCCAACAAACCCAGCTGTTTTCTGCATGTACATCAGCAGAAGGAAGGTTTCCTGCAAGAGAGGACAGGATTGCAAACCAGTGTCTTGCTATTAAAGCTATCTGAGCAAAGCTCAAAGATGCATATGCCTTGGCCTAATGAGCTGATATCAAACAACTTGCTATGTAGCTGCTAGGGATGTCAGTTTTGTTAGATAAAGCACAAAACTCTGAAGAGGAATGCCCTGTATAATTTAAATTAAAATGACATGGTATATGTACTCTTCTTAACAGTGATATTTTTTAGCTTTATTTGAATGCCACAATAAGAAGGACAAAACTCCTGCAATCTGCCTTGACTCCAGTTGTGATTTAGTTAAAAACTCTTTGCAGTTCTAATACTACAAGGTTTATGGGTGGTGTTGGATTCTTTGTTGATGTTGGTTTTTTGTTTAAGTCATGAGCTATCACAATAAGAAAATTGTGTTGTATTCTTTTAAGATTCACTTCCGTTCCCTCCTATCACCCAAAGCTGAAAGTCTGTTCCAGCTGATATGCTTCTGCACCACTGTATCACAGAACACAAAGAATGGGTCAGACTGCAGTGTTACCGGTAACAATACCCTATTTCTAACACTGGCAAATTACAGCTACCTAAGGAGGAATACAAGACTAGGACAAAAAGATGTATTGATACCACTCTGCAATATTTCTACAGTCAGTTAGCATCCTGGGATTCCTGCATTTAGGAGTTACCAATGTGCCTTTTTCCCAAATTTGTTCAGCTGCCAATTGAACCCATGTAAACTGTTAGTGGAATAAATACAACAGCTCACTGTTCAAGAGTAGTCACTTTCTTTCTCAATCTACTATTCCTTAAAGTCATGAAAAGCACTCATAATGTTAAGGAGATTGCAACAAGTGAAAAAACCCAAATCATGCGGGTATCAGTTTCAGACTGACTCTGACATATGCTGACTTCTGTCCTGACGCAAGATTTTTTCTGTAGAAATTCCGTAACAGAAAGAAAGGTTTTAGCAGTTTAAATTACCACTTCCACTGATAAGTTACTGGCCATCATCAGTATTTTCAAAAGTCTCTAATATATCAAGTGAGGAATGCCTACCAAATGGTCTCTTAATGGCCAAGCTTATTTTAAGCGTCAATCCAGATAGAGAACACCCTCATTAACACTCTACCTTTCTTATAACAAAATAATCTTAAAATGCAGGGGCACAAGAGGTGGGAGAGTTTAGCTGTATCTAATTCAATACTGAAGATCATCTAAATTTCTACCGATAATGATTTGGAGGGTTTATATATACATATATATAAAAATCTCATTTCCCACCACCAATCCTTAAAGATGTAAATGAAAACAGATTGCAAACATATTTTTATGTATATTTTATGCATATGCTTGTTATCAAATATTTTATTCCTTAGAGAATAAAAGGTAAAATATGCAGTTGCTCCTGCTTTTGGGTTTGTACTGTAAACATTGCTACCTTTAATTTGAGACATCTTTACAACAGTTTTTTCTGTTTATGAAATGTAGTTGTCATTACACATAATGAACAATACAGGTGTTGACCTAATAGATCAAGCTAGGAATTGCTTAATTTTATTCCTAAACTTACTATTTAAGTGAAGTAGCACTACATCATGCATCTTTCACAAGCAGTTAGCAACTGCTACTAGTGGGGAGAAATTACTTCTCACCAGTACATCTTCATATGCCAGTATTTACCAAATGAGGACTGAATTGACACCTGTTTGTTTTTTTGATCCCTTTCCACCAGTAAAATTTAAGAGCTCCATGAACAGCATGCAATGTGTACCCAGGAAACAGTTTTCATGTCCCTAAACTTAACAGAGCATTTTCATGATATGATGCACAAACATCAGAACGTGCAGTAGGATAGGCAATGTCATGCTGAGGGCAGATCACCAGTCAACTATCTATTTCTGAACCCCATAATAGCCCCAGGAGCTCAATGCAGCCACTGCTGCCAAAGGGCCAGGAGCCATTTTTGCAGTCTTTACCTGCTACTGTTTTTTCATTGATCATAAAATAAAATATGCACTACTACATAACACAGCTGACGTGGTGGATTTCTCATGGATCATAAAGGTTTGGGTTTCGGGCTTCCATCCTCCACAAAAGACTAGGCAACATTATCACACCAGGTAACACAGTATCATGTTGCTTCTTTAGGAGCCATAGTCAAGTTTCCTCAGTGAGATGTTTGCTATGTAAACATCTTAGTGTTATATTAATATATATTCAAGCTTTTAAGCAGATCTTCTTTAACTGACAGTTCCTTCTTTAACTGACAGTCCCCGAGTGATACAGTATTTTATTTGTTCTGAACGCAGAAGTATCCCTGCACCTTGATTAGAGGTGTAATTGCAATTTCAAATTTATTTGTTTTCAGTTATTTGATAAACTGGAGCTAAAGTGAAACTGAACTGTGCTTCCTCCCAAGTAAGTGTTTTTACTCACATGCACATCCATACCTTCAGCATCTTCAGGGTGCAGCTTTCATTTTAGTTGTGGTGTTGGAAATATAATCCTTAACAAATCTGGTATGTTCCACACTTGCTAAGTCAATAGAACAGACTTAGAATATTCTACAACTCCATATCATAAATCTCAAAGTATATTTCATATCACAAAGGAATAATAATTAAATATTGGTACAACAAATTCTGTGAAATCAAATGCATGCATTTCTCCTCTTCAGAGTTAATGTAGCAAGCAAAACTATTTGAGCTCTGTATATTTCTTAGATATACATTTACAGATGCAGGTGGATATAAAATCTACTACCTTTCCTGTCGATGTTTAAATATCAGATATAGGTTCCTTTCTCATATCAAATAAACTGCTAGCATGATCTTTTTGACAGGGAAGAATGACACAGAGAGGTCTGATAAGGAAGTAAAGGGCTGTGAAGAAAGAAAATAAAGGAGAAGGAAAAGAAGTTAAAAAAAATCCCTAAGAGGTGTGGGAGATAGGATCATCTAAGTATCCTTCAAAAATTACCTTGGAGTAAAGTCCTTCCAATCCCACTTCTTGTGTGGGCAAATGGCTGAAGAAGGCAAGTGTCTGAAGGTTTTTAAGGTACAAGGTTTCTCTGTTTCCTCTGTCATGGAGCAGCAAGGACCCGCTTTTCCCTCAGGGCAGGTGCTCCAGGAGTAAGGGGTGACTCCAGAGCAGGCAGGGTTGTCCCTGGCAGGGCATGGTCCCACAGGGTCTGGTCATAGCAGGGTGAAACAGATGCTTGCAGTTGGATCCACTGACAGTCTCAGGCAAGTGATGAACCAGGTCAAGGGTCCACCCAGGGACTCCAGGCAGGAGCAAAAGGAGATGAGACCAGAGACAGGACTAGGGACAAGGTTTCGGGTTGAATCTGAAGTCCATTCAGCAGTCAGGGCTAGACAGTGGACAACGGACATCTGAGGAACACATCCAGGAGAGAAGCTAGCTACCGTGTAGGTTTGAGGTCCATCCAGACCGCAGGGCCAGACTAGTCTGTAGACCAGCACTCTGGCAAGATAGCTGAGGGCTTGGGGCTGAGACAAAATGAAGACCCTGGGTTCACAGGCAGTGGGTGCCCTGTGTGAGGCTGGTCAGGGCCAGTAGGTCCTACAGATGCACTTGGGGCCCTGACTTTCTCCTCTAACAGCTGAGACAACCATACAGTTAGCTTGCCTTTGCCTACAGGCTTTTGAATTATTTTAAAAACTCCTGAATTATTCCAGTCCTCTGGCAAACAAAAGGTCTCTTAACCCTTCAACACAAGTTAAACATTTTTGCTGTGCCATTGCCTTTTATGTTTGGAGTTGGGGATATCCACAGAGAAGATAAAGTGAATTAACTTCAAATATCACTGGTTTGTTCTCTGCCTGCCACCTTGCTCCCTCATGCTGTGACTAACTGAACTGCCAGACATCTCTGGCATGGCCAAGCAGGCCAGCTGCTGCCGCGTCTCCATGCAAAACACCTCTCCTTCCTGAAAACTGTCGGATTACAATGGAATATGTGGTTTTGTTGTTGTGGATTTTTTTAAATTTTTTTTCCTTGTTATCACTGCCATTTCTAACAGATGTATTTGTCAAAATCTGCTGGCAATCCTTACAAAAGCCTACCACTCACCTCTGTAAATCTTCTAAAGGAGAAGGCCAGGAGGATCTACACTGTTTTTCTTACAAAGTCAGAATTATTTGCTGCTGAGTGGGTGTTTTTCTAGTCTTTCTTTTTGTCTCTTGCTCTTTTTTAACTTGGTTCAAAGGTAAGATTGATAGACCTTGAATGCAAATTTAGTTACTTAATACTGGATACGTTAAACCTCTTATCATGTTATTTGTGTCCATTGGCTTTTAAATACTGAATATGACTATATGATTAGAGCATTGCCTATACAAATACTTTATATCAGTAGATGTTATCTATTAGGAAGACCTATGTAATAGACATTGCATTGCAAGAACTTCTCTTGCCCAATCTAGTTTTATTAGGCAATAAAAAAGTTCTCTCTGGCACAAAGAGGCCTGTATACTGCTGACCCTAACAGGTGTATCATGACGACAAGGTACTGAGATATTCTTTGGGAAATAAACATCTGTCCTCTCTTATTCTTATCTAGGAGTTAAAGGTATTATGCAACAAAGTACGCAGATTTTGAAAATTCAGGAAGTCTAAAAGGTTATTTTTCAGAAGACTCACTTTTGCATATGTATGGGGGTTTATTATTTTTGCATTAGAAATGGAATTATAAAGTTTGTTCATACTTCAGATTCAAACTGCTGAAACAACAGCTTCAGCAAAAACTTAACTTTTCTTCAGAAAAAAAGATCTCAGATCCCAGCTGTCTGGATCTTCAGTTTAACAGGTGTTAATGAAACCAAACATTAGTTTGAAAAACATTGAATAAAAATCCTCCCCCCTTTGCAAGATCAGGTCACAGCTCATCTTTCAGTGTTTTTGTCTTTTCCAGAGTTTGAACAGAATCACTTAGCAATAGCATATCAATTACAAAGCCATTTTCCTCTGCCCTGTTTGAGGTAAAGATTTATGAAGTCCTCCTTATAAATCACAGAAACTCCAATAAGGGCATACCTCTTTCCCCTTTGCAGCTCAACGCACAAGATTTGGGAAGAAGGAATCTTGCAGTTCCTCACACCGCAAAGCTTCTACGGGAGTTTTTGAGTCCTTATCTGCTTAAAGTGGGATGCTGTCATGATTTATGATTTTAAGATATTGCTTAAACCAGTTCTGCAAACGAAATAAGTGATTCCATCAAAATATATTTTCTCTCAGGTTGTAGGTGGCCTATAATCAGTCACGGCATTTTGTTTGAACACAATGTGACTATACCTACATATACACAGATTAGCCCATATAGCTGCAGATGAAGTTTAATTGATTGAATCAATCTAAGATTTCATTATACCGAGTCCAGCCTAAAAAGGTTATTTGGTCGAATAAGTTTATCTGGCCTGCTAATGGATCATAGAAGATGATCATCATGGTCAGCACAATGTAGGAAGCGAGACTGCACAACCAGCATAGTTGAGTGAAAGAAATGGAACTGGTTCTTCTGATAACCAACCAGCAGCTGCTAAGATTGGTTCAGCTATCTTCTTGAAGTACATTTGGAATTGATTAAAGTACCTGATATTTTACAAACTCCTAATGAATACAGCTATGTGAGCTCTTAAACATAGACCAGGATTGAATCAGCACTGAAGAATCTGGCTCTGAAATCAAAACTGAATAAATACTTTAATGTTACATAATGTCTTAGTTAACATATAACTTAGAAAAAGCTTGAAATGTTGCAATGGCTTAGTTCTGGTATTAGATATCTTTTTGCTGTTTCTGTTAAAAAAACGGAAAGTAAAACTACCAAACATGGCTAAAATATAAGCTTTTAAACAGATCAGTTCACACTTCCTAGAGGCTTCTTAGGACTCAGCCATACCTGCTGTAAACATTCCAGCTACAGTAAGCATGCTTTACTTTGAGATGGCATGATCTGACCATGACCGACCGTTCACTTATGCTCCCTGAATCCCTCAGGGCTTGCACATGATTTGTACAGCTGTGATTCTGCAGCTCTGGCCAGAGCCGTGCAATAATGGTTCAGTGCAGTGGTGCATTAACACACTTCTCCTCTTAACAGAACTCTTTAACGTGATAATGAGCCTCAACTAATTCAGAAATTTGTTATTTTGTGGAGTATGGTGAGGGAAAGTCCTGTCTCAGGTGGAGAAGGAACAATGCTCAGACCTTGGGGAGCAACTGGAAAGCTAGACTGCAGTAACGAGCTGAAAAATGCAGCTTGGGTTATCTACTTTACAGACCACAGTTGACACGAAATGCTGGTCACTGTCTGTATGGTTTATGTGGAAGGAGGGTGATGGAATAAGCAACCAATGAGAGCAGGGATCGAGACAGGACTGAGCAGTGTCGAAGAATAAGAGAAAAGAGCTAAGGGGAGTTAAGGATAATAGTAACTGTAGTGCTGAGGAAAAAAAAATAATAAATCAAGTAATTGCCTATTTTCTAAATAAGTCATGTGTCCTAGGGAGACAACAGTGACTTTAAATATTCTAAAAATATATTCCAATACATATATCTAGAGACTAGATGAAACCTGCAGAGGAAATCCTAAATCTTCATGATTTTTAGTGTTTCATTTTGTTTGGATGCAAAATATAGAAGATAGGTCATATTCTGTAATTAAAATAGCATGGCAGTACACAATGATGGGGGAATCTGAGAAATCTCAGATGCTACTAAGAATTCCTTTGCTGTATTTTAACATAATGACATGGAAAGGGCCTCCTATCACATATAATTTTTGCATTACAGCCATTCTCTCAACGAGTGACATGGCAAAACGTTAACTAATAGATGAACAGAAGCAAAAGGGAGTTAGAATTTCCATAGAACTAGCATCTGAAAATTATATAGTTTCATATTACGTCTGCTCTTATGAAACACTGTACCTGTTATCCATGGATTAATCTGAAATGTGTATCTTGATTTTCCAATGGACACTGAATTGATTAAAAGCAGTCTGTTAATTTATTACTGTAGTGATGAGAACATTAGAGATCACCATCTTCTAACAGTGCTAATATATTAGCCTGCCTAAGTGCAAATATTTAAAATGTATCTTCTCTGTGCTTACGTTTACCAGTTGCAAAATGGCATTATGCAACTCTGTCTTTGGCAATCTTTTTAAAAAGCTGAAATAAATAATAGGACCAACTCACCTTTACTTTTTACTTGATTAAGGTTAACATAACCCAGAAGCAGGGTCTATGAAAATTTTTCAGAGGGAAAGAGCACAATTGCACTTCCTCATCTGAGCATAAGGAGCTTCCAGAAACAAAAACCCAATGATACTCCTTACTGCTTCAACAGAATACTTGCCCTCTGTTGATGAACATCAACTCTAGGATATAATTAAAAGAGCGAAATAAGTCTTTTAAAGAAACAGTCTAGGCTCAGTAGCAGGGAAAACAGTGGGCAAGGAGCATTGACTAATACAGACTGTATCTTCTTGCCTAAGCAATTTTTAATCAAGGTAAGCAATATACACAGTTAAATGGGACTTAGTACTCAGAAACTCTTAAAGTAATAAAATGCAATAGTGGCAATGAAATGCAAAAAATAGATTCTGTTTCCCTGGTCATATCTCATTGTATTAACTCCTTTAGTCATATATGAAATAATCAAAGAATTGAAGTCAGGTCACCCATTATTAAGAAGTAGATAGTAGAACCTGAAAAATTATTACCTTCCATTTTAAATTTCTGACCAGTACCAAGTAATATGTGTCACATTTCTCTAGTTTATGAACTAGCCTGAAAATTTCAGTAATTACTAAGTAGAAAATAATAGAAGAAAAGGACAATGGATGAGGAGACCTGAAATAATTACACAGAGTTAAGACACTTTAAAGCACTATAATGACCTGCAGAGCAAGAGTAACTGATCTATGAAAACATACATGAACAGTAAAATTTATGAACACAACAATTAAATGTTCAATAAAATAGATGGTCGTCCAGTGAAAAACGGAGAATTTACAACACTCTGTTTAACTAAAAAAATCTGAGAATTACAGCTTGAGGGATTATTTTTCCTTCTAAGATGATTTTAATTGTCTTTTAGTCCCATTCAGAAGTCAATGCAGATACATCTGTATCTGTGCAGATAAGAACGCAAAACATCTCAGAACTCTCCCTGTGGGTACCTTAAGCTACTTGCATAAATTTATTTGCTGCCCTATAAAATATGAAGTAAACTATTCACTAGTAAATAATGTAAAACTGGTTATTTCTTTTTCCAGTTCTCATGAATGGGATTCTTCATCATCTGTTTAAAAAAGACCCAGTAGAGTCCAACATACTGTCAGTCATACGATTGTACTTAACAGAGAAAACAAAACTCTTTGCAAGAATTTAAAAGTTAATGTAAAATCTAACATCCCTTGTGTCTCCAACTCCCCCCCCCCAAAAAAAAATCTGTGTCTTGACCCCCATCCCTTTCCCCCGCAATGATCCAGTCATATCTCACTATATGCTCCTCTGCCCTGCAGAACTTGCTGAATTTGTTTTGATAGTGGATTTAGAAGCAGAACGCTGTTGGTTTATAAACTATTTCCTTTACACTTGTTACGGGTTGAATAAATCCTAACCCTCTTCACGGTCCTTGCCTCCCGATGTATCTCAGTATTCCTCTTTGCCAGTTTTAGAGGGCTTCAGGGAGCTAAAGGGCCATGGAAAGGCCATGGGGATGGAGTGAGGGAGAGCTTTTGGTGGGAGACGGTCTGCCTGCTTCACTGGTAAGTAAATACTATCAGCATGTGCTTGGGCTTGTCAAAGAACGGTATGTTAAATTTGAGCGCCACTTTGCATTGATTTAGACAGATATACAAATAGTTCACAGAGCTGTAATGGATACCATGCCAGTTTCAAAAATAACAATAAACAGGGTGAGAAATATTTGTTTCATAGCTGTTTTTAGAACTAACACCAATGAAAAGCACTATTTTAATGCTTCCTATCTTTCAAACTTGGTCAATTTTGTTCTGAAATGTGGCCAATATTTTGTACTTTTTGTTTATCCAGGACTGTTGAATGACCCTAATTTTCAGTTAAATACAGAACTGGTATTTACTAGGGGATGAAAATATTTCAATTTATTAGCAAAGTGCCTTCCTTTTACCTTTCTGCTCCACGAAAATCTGTGAAAATTAAATCATTACCATCCTATCTTCCATAGCTCATATGTTTTTTCCAACAACTCATATTCTATTTTAACACACTGCCACTGCTTTTTACTTTATATGGAATAGAATATTTTTCTCTTTGTAGATAGCTACCAGTATATTTTTTTCCCCCACAAATAAAAAATAAGAAGCTGAGTATCTCCCTTCCCATGATCATCTCATGTGCCAAGTGCAGCTTGTTTCCCATGCTTTTATACTTTTATATTCTTCTGTAATGGACGTGGTTGTTTTGTCCTACCTCTCTTTAGCCCTCTAGATCAGTTAAGCGGTCCAAGGGTTGGTGCTAGAGCCCAATGAAACAAAAGTGTTTCCAGCTTCTCACTATTCAAGAGAGATGGCTGTCAGACTATATAGTTGTCTAACTATGTGAGATCGAATCTTTTCAATTTTTTCTTAAGGGTGGCATTTTGTTCTACCAGTGATCGTAACTTTTGGTACGACATATGTACCCGTGAAATGGGCTTGATTATACTTTGAAGTTTGTTGAGCTTCAGATGACAAAAAACAAACAGCCAGAAAAAGTATTAAAAATTGCCATGAGTTACAAACTCATAGTGTTTGTAATTTTTTAACTGGTAATGTTTGTAAAGGGGTGAAGAAATCAACTAGGCAAGAAAGGGAATTAATGTATTTAATACTTTTCTACCCAGAATAACAGGAAGGATACTGAAAAAAATTTTCAAATCCTTCTTCCTTCTGGCATAAACTCTGCCAAACAGGGAAGAAGTTTACTTGCTGTACTGGCAACCTTTTCCTATAATCAGTGCTTTAGTGCAGGAATAGGAGATTGGTGCTCCATCCTCCAAACTCTGTTCAGGCTTGCACCCAGCAGCTACACCACATGGCAGCAGGCAGAATCCTAGAAATCAGATTATTTCAAAAACTTGCCTTTGATGCTCAAGCTGGGAAAATGAAGGTATTAGTGCATTTCAGAGAGTCTAGTTTCTACAGACTAAAATTACCCTTGTCTTAGCTCTTTTGTTTTTTTCCCCTTATATACCTTTCCTTTTTCTACTTCTTTTGGTTTCTAGGTTCTGCTCTGCTGTTCCCATTTTCCTTTTGTTTTCTTCAGTTTTCTTTTACAGCAGCATCCCCCTTGCTCTGTTACTACCTTTGCTTAATAACATTTACCTTCTTTCCTCCTTCTTATAGGTAGAAACACCAGTCTGAGACCTCACTAAACACAACCACGCACTCTTTATTTACATTTCATCTTCTGTTTTTACACATCTTTACATATAAACTACTTAATAGCTCATATTTTTATATTCTGTGTATCAAAATAATGGCACTGATTAAGCCACCTTCTTTTCTTCAAACCCATAGGCATAAATTCTAATGCACATGGGTCTCTATAGAGGTAACTATAATCTTTGCTTTTAAAAACCCCTCATACAATAAGCAATACCTAGGAAGTCTAGTTATGATTACTGTCTTCCTCCTCTGCTACTTGTGGTATTAGATTTCACTATCGCTGTATTATTTGGGAAAACTAGCTTTAGTGTTCTACTGTACCATAATATCGTATTGATACATAATTCAGCATTACAATTTTTTTTAAGTTAACTGTAAGTTATTTGTTGATAAGACATGAAAAGTCTTATCTCTAGTGCTGCAGTAACTCTCTTGTTAAGAAAGAGGAAACTTTACTTTTCCATCTTTTTTTTTCCTGTTCTCATTTGTGAGCTTCCTCCTCCTTCTTGGATGATGAATCATTTCATCTTGCTAATCATGCAGGAAACCATCTTTCTTTTTCTGGGTTAGTTTTCTGCTTAGTTAATGATCTTGATCAGCTAACAAAGAAGTCTAGAAAGTGGTGGGAGTGTCTCAAAGTGAGAGAGGGAGAAGCTGTTAGATCCATACGTTATCTGCTGAAATTGCAGTCTTAGTGTTAGGATTTCCATTTACTAAAATAAGAGTAGTAACCTAAAATGCCTTAAGTGTCTTTCAATAGTTTTGGCTGGAGTAGGGAAAATGGACTTTATTGTACAGGATTCTTCATTTTGCCAGAGTCAGGTCCTCAATCATTTGGATTTCATTCTTTGTAAAACCATCCGTAAATTAACCTGAAAACACTTACTTACAAGATATATGAAAATAAGTAACAGGCATTCGAGATTGTTTTTTTTGTAGCCTTCTTCCTACCTCAAAAGGAAGAGAAATATATAAGGCAGGTTCATGCCAACACTTTGGACTAGGCTGTTTCAAAGCTTCACAAACCATAAACCACGTCTTGCCATTTGCTCTTACACTGCCAATTAGTGTAGTCTGATGACTATTAGAAATCTGATGAGCGTCCAATAGTGACACTCATGAGAGCTGGTTGCCATAGCTGTCAGACCTAACCTGTATTTCATTTTGCCTTGGAGTAGAGGAATGCAGTACCTTCTGGCAATGCTGGGGCCAACTATTCTCAGTGTTAACCACTGCCTCGTCAGTGTCCCATCTGTTTGTAAGCTTGCCTTCCTTTTTTTTTGATTTCCCTTTTTTTTCGATTTCTCTTTTTTTTCCCAGCTTACCAAGTTCCTTGTGTGGTTGCAACCGCAAATAAGCAGCAATGTTGCAGGGTACAGTAACTGTTATTACATAGGAGTGTTTACAGCAATTTGACAGAGAGGCTAAGAATGCTGGGGTTGCAGGATGTTAGGAAAGATGGGAAGCTCAGAGCAGCTCATTTAATTTCTGTATAAATCAAACGTGTATTCATGTGATCTCTCTCTCAGCAAGACCACCAAAAAAGGAAGGGAAAAAAGGTATTTCCATCTACAGCTGGATACTGTTAGCAGGACTTTTTCTAAAGAATGTAGGAATTCCCAGAATGCCTTTTAAACTGGATAGCAGAGAAGCACAGCCTACAACTATGAAAGGACTTAGCTTCCTTCTATCCAGTTGTTGTTTTAGGGTGTGAGACTCTTCTCATTAATCAGATTTCTTAACAGTATCTCCTTTAATCTGAACAGAAATGATTGAGTGAAGTGCTATTTTAAAATATATTTTTAAATATATAAAAAGAGTTTAAGAGACAAACAAATGAAAAGTGGTACTAATAAAAGGATGCAGACGGACAATGAGAACCACATAATTAGTGATGCCTTGCACTGATCACTACTGAAAATGAAAGATGTCATTTTCAAGGCAGAAAGATGCCTTCTGTTCACACCAGGTGCCTGGTGCTTTTGTGACATCTCTGCACTGAAGAGCCCTTTCTATGTACTGATTCAATCTCCTAATCTATCAGAAAATTATTTTTTTTTTTAATCACTTGATTAATAAGATGAGTCAACTCAAATGGAGGGTCTAGTAAGCTCCAGAGCTGATGCAAGATAAGTGATGTAAGCAAGTGTGTGGGGCTGCGCGTAAAAGAAATGTGATCTCATCTCAGTAGAGGCATGCTGTTGGATTGACCTAAACTGTGTTAAGAGAAATACCCCATATTCAACACAAACACCACCCACTGCCCACCACATTTAGGAGCAGAGAGCAAAAGATGACACTGTACACTGTGAAAAGGCTCAGCTTCTGTTTGGCCATACCTTTGAAATGCATAGAATGTCACATTTAATTATCAAGCTACATTTTGGAAAGCACAGTTTTTGGGTGCAGCCCAACATCAGGACTTGCATGTATGTTTTAGCAATTTTACTGTTTTATTCTAACTGGGTTACTTCAGCAGTGCTACAATTAAGTTAGGCGCATAGTTCCCTCCTCATTTTCTTCCCACAAGTTAATAGTCTTCCTACTGTTAGTCTTGAGCCAAGAGAGTTCTTTAGGTTGTTTGTAGCAATACCATATATCATTTCCTACATCTGCCACCCCTACTAACATTGTTTGCTTCTCTGTCACTCACTGTTCCCTTCCCCTTTTTCATTATACTAAAATATCCCGTCGAGTACATTTGAGCATCTATTTGGAGCATGCGCTCTTCTGTACACGCTGTAGCCGTCTGATGTAGCTTTGTTTCTCATATTTGTGAAGACTTTATCACTGTGTAAAACAGTGGGTAATTTTTTCCTTTTTGCTATTCTTTTTTGTATGATTGAAGCCAATTAATTCCATGAATGTCTGTGGAAGAACAATTAGGCTCAATGCCTTTGACTTTTAGCTGTTAAGAGCCATTCTTTATTTCAGGCATAATGGTTAAACCAAAAGAAAGTGACTGCACAGAACACATCAGAAATTTAAAAATGGGGATTAGCTGGCGCCACAGCTCACAAAAGAATTAACAGACAACATTGCGTGACCCAATGCATTTCACCATCTGTACTTTGCAACACATGGAAGAGCACACTGAAGCGATAAAAGGGACACAAAGAAAAAAGAATAAAAGGCATGTTAGCTGTGGCTCAGCTGGAAAATAATATTGCTTGTAGCAATAGGCTCTGAGATCAAATGATGAATTTGCTTCTTTTAAAAATCAAATAAAAGGTATAAACACAGTAACACTAATTCAGGAGTGTGTGCTCTCAAAAACCTGCACAGACAGCTGGCTTACTCATTTTAACTGAAGTTCTAATTTGAGATTCTGGTCCTATAATTAATTCTATGATGTCCTAAGATTTTAATCCAGTTAAAAAAATTAGAAGCTATGCCGGCTATGCAAGCTGGCTATGCAAACCCAATAAAATGGGTTTGTCCCAAACCTAAAAAAAATTCTTCCTTCTTGTTTTAATATTCATCTTCACATTGTCATTATCCTGGGTTAGTCTTTTGTGCACATGAAACTCTCAAAACTCAGTGAAGTCACATGGGTGCTGCAGAGAAAATGGGCAGATATTGGGTTTAAAACTTCCTCTTCTCAAAATCTCTTCTCAGAGGGCAACTCCAGAGCTAACCCCACATTTTGCCAGGATTTTTTATATACATGACAGAGGTACTACCTTCTGCTTTGAATACATCCCACTGAGCGGCAAATGGGAATTTAGAGCTAAACTGGTACTCTGTCACATTTTGCACATTTGTGTGAAAAGGCAGAAACTGCAAGAGAATTAAGCTGATGAAAGACACCCATTTTTGTGGAATTTCTGACCCTTTATCTTTCCTTGGATGACCCCCGGATTAGAGCCATCACTGATGTCATTCAAGCTAAAAACCTTGGACTACTCTCTCTTAAAATGCCATCATTACCCTGGACAGATGTTTGAAAGTCCCTTTATGTCTTAAAAACCAGGCAGAATAAAAATAAAGAATGTGCTCTTCAGAAGTGTTATGTGTTGATATATGTCCTGTCAATATCCAGCAGATTAGTAAATATTCCACCACTGCACAGTGGTGGGGAAAAACAACAAAAAAACCCCAAGCGTCACCCTCCATCCCAATTTACTGTAAGTACAGAAACCTGTCCTATTGCAGTACTAAACTGGAACACGAGGTTCAAATCTCTTTTGAAGATTTTGAGATTTGAGATTCAAATCTCAAATCTCAAATTCAAAATCTCTTACCAGGATTGGGAGTTCACATAGGAAGGCAGAGTAATGTGATTGAAAGTAAGATAGGGAAAGGGTATACAGAAATAGACTAATAAAAAGCAATCAACATAAGAAGCTGAATTTTTAAAATGCTACAAAAACAGAAAGACCAGAAAAAAAGATTTTCAGGAGTGTTCATACACTTTTTTAAAAACTGCATTCACAATATACCCGCTTACTGGATGTGCTTCCCTTCATAACTTGTAAATCATATGTATCAGCCTGCAACTAGTATTTATTCCATGACTGATTTTAGTCTTTTCCATTTAACAAAGTCACTTTGTGCATTCTTAATAAAGTCAAAATACACCAAGATGAAAATAATACTCTACACACATCAGAAACTTTACTCATTTAATCCTTGTTTAATTCCAGTACAGCAAATGCTATTCTTCATTGTTTTATGGATAGAAAAAACACCATAAAAATTCAATTAAGTGTCAGACGAATGAAGTCAATAAGAATATTTTTGGATTTCCTCAGGTACTCTGATGTTGTAGGTACTATTATACTATTAATGGGATGGATAGCTGAGTCTAAGGACAACAAATGCTACATAAAATCATTGTGAGGACAAAAATGTATTAAGAGTGGCTTGTTTGATACGTTCCAAGATCTTCAATTCAAGGTTCTGAATTCATGTTGCTTCTCAGAGCTGTGAATTTCACTAAAGTGAAATGAAAAAAAAAAATATCCTTGTACAGAATTGTGTGGACTTCTAAACTGAAAATAAAGCAATAAAATTACAGAGTATCAAATTATAATTCAAGACTCGCCTGGATGCAGTCCTGAGTAATGAGCTCTAGGCAATCCTGCTTTAGCAGGGGAGTTGGACTAGATGATCTCTAGAGGGCCCTTCCAACTCTGAAGATTCTGTGATTCTGTGTGATTCTATAAAGTAAAAATTTATTTTAGTATTTAATTACATTACATCAACTCTGAAAATGACCAATCTTTAAAACTTCAAATGTAAGAAGATTGAACCATTTAATGTGAATTCTGACTGCTTACAAATCACAACTTATTTACTAAAGGATTCTGCATATGTAAGCTGAAGTTAGCTAAAAGTTTTACTGTTGAAACCGAATTAATTGATGTTTGAACCAAGATCTCAAAGGCAAAAAATTAGATTTCTGGCTTTGTGTTCCTTTGTTCTACAAATGCTAACCTTTTATGTCTTCCTGTAAGATAGTATAATATAGAATTTAAGTGAACAATTAGAAGTGTGGCAACTCCTGGTTCGTACAAATTGCATTTAATTTCCAGTTTCTTAAGAAATTTAAACCCAGAGCAAATATTAGAAAATAGTATCCTAAGGCATTGCTTTCAGCTGTATACGCTTGGTTAATTTTTTTCCTTTATACTTGTTCTGTGCGGTTAACTGAAGGTAAAGTTATTTCAGCTACCTCCATTATTACCACATAGAAGTGTTTTAAAGACAAAAGATGCTAGAATAAACAATGTAGGTGATAGGAGGAATGCTTTTTTTTTTTTTTTTAAGGAAGCTTTCTAAATTTCCACTTACAATCATGGGCGCACTAGATTTTCCTTCAGGCTCTTTTCTTGCTAGTCAACTTGTGGTAGAATTCAGGTCTATCACATTTTGGGGCTTTCTCAACTCAAAAAAGCTAAGTTTGATGACTGTTCCCTGAACCAGGCCAACAGATGCCTTTTTTTGATTGGAGAATGTTGCCAAAATGTTAGTTTCTGCACTGCTTTTGGAAAAAATACCATAGTTCATCCAAATCAATTTATCTTTGTGGTTTCAAATCACGTACAGCAATCACACAGGCTAAAACAGACTTTCTGCTCTTTCATGGTATCCTGCAGTCAGTACTTGCCCAGTTAGTGTCTAGTGTTTCCTCTCAGCTCCTCCGTTATCTTTCTTGGGCAGAGAAACACTCTTCAACACAACAGTGAAAAAACCTCTCTCATTCACCTGCCCAGTTAAAAAGGATAGAATGCATTTCTGGATGAGGGCTTTATAAAGGAACCAAATTAATTTTTCTCAGTTCAGCCCTCAAATCAGACAACTGCAAAGGACAGTGACGGTTAAATGCCACTCGTTTTGTCAGAGTCTGCGTGGATCCAATGGACAGTTCACGGAGGTTTAAATTTATGGTTTAAGTGCAAGCCATTAGATTACTGACAGAGGTAAACCTTATTGTCTTTCTGCTGTTGCAGTCTAAGTGGATTAGTCCTTTGTGTGGAAGAAAAGACATGTTAACTGCTTGTGGACAAAACAAACAGAAGATAAAGACTGCCATCTATCGCGTCCTGAAATAAAACACAGCTTCTGCATAGAGCAAAGGAACATGCTGCCAATCCAATGACGGAACAAAATCAACAAACAGGGCAGTAGTAAACAGGGCATAAGTAAACAGCCTCTCTTCTAGGGGCTGTTTAATGCACTAAAAGAGGATTCTTTTCTTATGGTTGTCCCGAGTTCAGTCCTCCAACCATCCCTATCCCTTTCCCAACAAAAAGATTTGGTTCCCCTAACACATAACTTAACTAAGGGGGATATGTCTTGGCTGTATGCCCAATTTATAAATTGAAAAACTTTCCTTTCCTGTATTTCAGTGGATATTGGCATCAATAAATCAAATTCATAGGTATAAAGTGCCTGGATGAGGTACTTAATCACAAGATGTATTTGCATCCTTTTTAGGGTAAGCTTACATACGTTAATTCTTTTATTTATTTACAGTGAAGGGAAAGAAAAAATTCTGCATTCTTTGCCCTTGTTTAAATATTCATCTTCACCTTGTCATTATCCGGCGATTGTCTTTTATACATATAAAACTCTTAAAGCTCAGTGAAGTCACATGGGTCCTGCAGAGAAAACGGACAGATATTGTGAAAAATTTGACCTAGAACACTATTAAAAATAGGTCAGACAACTCGCTGTACTGAAAGAAACACAACTTGACATGGAGGGCAGACAAGGTGGCCTGATTACATATTGCTAATTTTTCATCCCTGTCACACTACAAAACAATCAAGATTCTTGACCATCTGTCTGGTACTAGTGGAAACTAGCATTACATTTTTCATAAAACTGTCAGCAAGAACACGACCAAAGAAAAATCTAGTATTGCCAAATTATGCAAAGTTATTTAACCTTTGCTCTTAGATACTAATGAAACCTTTGACTGCTTTACAACTGAGCTGATCTGGCTAGGAGACCAGAACTTGGGTCTCTGAGACTTGATGCTTGAGTAGACTTGCAATGCACTATTGCCCAGCACAGCCCATGGGTATCCTTTAACTAGTATGGCATAATCTCTCTATTTTATCCTGACAATTTTTTAGGAAAATAGCTATTGGCTGAAAGGAACACCATCTGGATAGGTAAGGTTTTTCATGGAAGTAATCAATATTAAATACAATAAGGTTTCCTCTATGTTTAACATAAAATGTCAAGAATAAATATAATAAAAATAAATTACTTATGTGAATTCTCAACTCAGAAGCTCTATTTATGATTATCTAGTCTGGCCTTTGTGTCGAGGTTTATGCTGGGCTAGCTATTAAATGAACAACAGATGTTCTCTCCCCAGAAGGGGAATGGAGCGAGAACAAGGGGTTGGAAAAAACCCTACAACAGCTATAATGAAATATTAATAAAAAAAGATAATAATATTAATAAGAAAATAATGAAATATATACAAATATATTCAAAACCAATACTGACCTCCCAGGATGAGGCTTTGAGCAACCTGGTCTATTGGGAGGTGTCCCTGCCCAGGGCAAGGGGGTTGAAACTAAATTATCTTTAAGGTCCCTTCCAACCTGAATCATTCTATGATTCTGTGATCACATCACTGGAAAGCACTGGGACTGGACTCTGCGGCAGACACGAACTGGATTCAGGAACACATGAATTGGGATGAAAGGCAAACAAACAGACAGAGTCCTCCTCTGACACCTGCCATTGAAGAAAGAGGCTGATCCCTTGGATCCCTCAGCTTTTATGATGAGCATGATGCAGATGGGATGGAATATCCCATGGGTCAGTTTTGGGTCACCTGTCCTGTCTGCTTCTTCCCACAGGTGCGACCCTTCTACGCTCTTCTGCTTCCGACCCTCCAATGTGGGACATAACAAAGTTAGCTGACCTTGGTTGTTATAGAAGTAAGTATAAGCAAGAGCCTCTCTCCATACCATCCCTTGGTATTAACTACAAACATCAGACCTTAGCACTGCTAGAAGCAAACACTGTCTGAAAAACATACCCTTAATTTCAGACAACGCAGCCAGTTACAAGAGACTTAACTGAAAAGTAAAATTACTAAAAATTGGTTTTATTCTATCTCAAACCAGGACACCTTTCTAACAGGTGCAGAGATATTCCAGAAATTTCTATATCAAGCTAATAACCTCTGTCTGAGTTGGAGCACTCAAAATACTTTTGATCTGTATATAACAACATTAACAGAAGGAGGCTACCTACCAGCTATATCCCTGGGTAAACTAACTCCCCATTTTTACTGTTGCTGTTTTTACAGTACATCATTCACAGGTTAAATATGACTAACTTCATCTTCATGTCACTGAAATGTTTAACAGCTAGAAAGTTCCGTAAGTGAAAAAATTTCCAGAACACTAAGAGAGATTAATATTACTATCAACATTTTTAAGATGAAGACACAACGACAAAGATGTAAAATTCACAAAAGATACACAGTTCAAAAAAAAGTTATTTATCCTCTGTAGTCTGCACAACACATTTTTATAACACTGCTAAATTGCACACTATTAATTAAACATACAGGCTACAGAAGGTTTCGGCCAGGATTACATTTGAACAGCCAGCACTCATGTCCTGATTTATAACTCAATGCAGTATAACAGAAATTACATCAACGTGCACAATCTAGACAATATCAAGAGCATGGCAAAATCTGTCTCATTGCCAACAGCTTCTCTGCCTTGGGCTAGCAGCGCTTTGCTTCTGGTGTTTGCTGCCACCTCATGTGTCTTAAGAAGCATTGCAGTGGAATTCTACAAGAGAACTTTTTCTGCCTCAAAAGTAACCTTACTTTAGACAGCTATGCTACTCATGTTAAGCAGACATGTCACTTACTTAAGATTCTGAAAAGATTTCATAATATTCCTGCTACACAATATGGAAGTAACCTACATTCAAAACCATAAATGATATATTCTGCACCAATTTGGGTAAAATACTGTGCTGTGTCCAGTTTTTGGCTTTACAGTGTATCAAAAACATTGACATTCTTAAGTCTAGTGGAATGCCACAAGATTGTCAGAGGCTGGAGGATACGGTATATGAGTAGCGACTGAGGGAGCTGGGTTTGTTCAGCCTTAAGAGGACAAGGTTTCACAGTTATCTTATTGCTCCACCATTACCTAGTGTGAGGGCATAGAAAGATGGAGCCTACTTGGAAACACACAGTGATGAGACAAGACAAACATAAACTGCAATACGGGAAGTTCAGATGATATTAAGTAAATAAGTTTTCACCATGAGTAGTACAACACTGAAACAGGGACCTCGGGGTGTCACAGAGGACAAACTCGTAACTTAGACAGGAACTCCTCACACAGGAGTGGCTTCTAACTCTGCTGAGGGGCGTGAAAGAGAGAAGGTACTTACACTATCAGCCGAAAGGACATTTTTTGGTTAGAAGCTTGCGCTTCTTAAAACAGCAACTTAAAACAAAGGTGAGGGAACTTGGAGGTTACATCCTTTTTTCTTAGTGGCTGTGGTAACATGACCAAAGTTTTTGTTACTAGCCAACATTGACCTAAATGCATAGCCCAGAACATGAAAGACACGAACAAAGAGCAGAAGAGCTTCCTTAAACCTTAGTAAGAAAAAAATCCTTCATGCCAGCTAGAACATGTCAGCAAATTCACAGGTGCTTTGAGATGAACCCATTAAAGTAAAGAAGGCGATCAGTAAGTCCTGAAAGCACTGTGCTGGAGCAGTTTAATAAAGCTAAAACATTTATCTATTGACCATGCATAGCTACATAACTATTCTGAAGAAGGCCGGTGTCCTTACTTCCATTTAGCAAGCCAGACGTGCTAAGCTACTGCTTTGAAAAATGACATCAAGGCATAGTTTTCCATAGCCATACCACGATGAGGGTTAGGTTAATGTTTTCTGAGTACCCACCTGCACCCTGAGTCCATCACTTGGGAGAGCAGAGCCAGGGGCACGGAGAGGTGTACACAATACAGTAACACACTCCAGGCATGAAATGACCTCACAGAGACTTGTAACCTGAAAGAAGATCAGATGAGGAGAGGTGCTGACTCACTTCCAAGAGTCACTGCTGTACTTTCTCATCAAGTCCTCAGCATCAATCTTACAGATCATATTTGAAAACAATCCTAAATCATCAATCTTTTGCGCTTTATATTTGAATCAACATACATAGAACAAACCAAATGAGAAACTGCATTCAACAGCACTGTTTTCCTGTAAGCATTAAATAAACATTTTCTTCATACCCCCAAAGGCTCGAAGAAGAAAGAAAACAATGTTCTCTGTTTCTCCTACTTATATTCAGTGAAATAAAATCCCTTTCCTAAGGCAGATGATGCATATTAGACATTGCTGGAAATGGTGGTGCTGTACATTCAAAGATATGGTTGCATGAAGTTTTTTGGGTCTGAAGATATAGTATACACGGCACTATTATAATTTAATGTACAGTACTGTGTCCAAATGACAAAATAACATAACAGTCTCTGAGCACTGCAAAGTTATAGCATCAGATATGTTCCTTAAAAAAAATATATATTCTGTATTTTCAGGTTTCACTAGTATCGAAAAAAGTCTTTGGCCCTTAAAGATAAATTCAAATGTAAAGTAAAACTTCCTTTAACATAACAGGTATGGCTGAAGAAGCACATCTAAAGAGTACTTGTCCTTTAGTTATCTTTTGGTATTTTTTCACTTTCTTAAACATAGCAACCAGAAGCTAAAATGAAAGATAAAGAGATAAAGATCAGAGATTACTGATTAGTAAGAAAAAAATCAAAGCATATAACACAGTTAAAAACCAGACTGATTTATTTTAGCAGCAACCTGAACAGTCAAAATTACACCATACCGCAGCACTGCACAAACTAAATGCACAACACACAGCATTATGGGGCTTAGTCATTAAAAGTAATGCTGAAGTTCTGGAAACAACATCACTTTCATAGAGCGGTACTGACTGATAAGGGACGTGAGGGCGTAAAGGAGATTAGGATAACCAAGAGGACCTAGTGGCTTGCTGTGACAGATCGTGCAGACCATTCCTACGGACCAGCACGGTCTTGCGTGTTACGCATCGCTGAGGTTAACGGACCGCCTCTGTCCGTAAGCTTAGGGCTTCTGTTTTCCTCAGGTTATTGCCCGGCCGGTACAAGACGACGCCAGCCCTCCGTTCGAGAGCACGCATCGCTGAGGGGCGGCTGGGACAACAGGGGCAGGCTGGCGAGCCGCGGAGGCGGCACCCGCACCTCTTCCCCTCCGCCCCGTGGCCAGCTCCCCCAAGACTACAACCTTCCCCAGAGATACCACTCACCCCCGGCTGGAAAGGCGGCCAGTCCCAGCCTGGCCCACCCGGCGGGCGCTTGGCAGCAGAGCCCGCCCGCCCAAGCCACCTGCTCGCCGCTGCCGCCCCGCCTCACCCCCAGCGACCGTTAACGGCGCCAACCACCGCACCACTCCCACCCCTCACCCGCCCCCGCGCCAGGTGACCACCCTCCAGGCACGAGCGCTCCCACGTGACTGCCGCGTCACTCGACCCCCCGCACCTCCCCGCCTGGAAACACCCGCGCCACCGCCCGCTCTCGGCACGTGACGCGGGCGCCCCTCCTCCGTCACGTGTTCGCCCCCCCCCCCCCGCCCCCCCGCACCCGCCCGGGCCTCCGCGCTTCCCCGTGCGTGCGAGGGCTGCGCGCATGCGCAGGCGGCAGCTGTCATCGGCGCAGGGAGCTGGGCGTCCCGCGGGAACCGGCAGGAAAAAGACCCGAGGGGGAGCGGAGTTGCTGCCGTTCCCCCTCCCCCTCCTCAGTCCGCGGCTGCACGCGTAACCATCTCCCGGACAGGTGCGGGGCGAGCTCCGAGCCGGGCCGAGCGGCGGCGGGGAGGAGGCGTGGGGCGGCCTGCCGGATAGGGGAAGGCCGGGGCGGGCGAGGGGGTGAGGGAGCTGAGGCGGGGGGGAACGGGGTCGGGACGGGCCGTGGGGGCGACGGCGGCGGGGCAGTGTCTCGCCGGGCTGCCCGCGGCGGGACGGGCCGTAGGGGTCGGGTGCGAGGGGCGGAGCGGCCGCCGTGCCGCCCTGCAATCCCTCTCCCCCGCCGGGGTGCGTGAGGGGGGTCGGGAGGGGATCAGTGCCGGTGCTCGGCGTTGCGGAGCGGCGGCTGGGAGCGAGGTGGGGAAACGAAACCGGCAGGTGTCGGAGAAACGCGGCTCGTGTTCCCGTCTGCGTCCGGCGGTTCTGGGTCGGGGAGGTGGGTGGGAGCTCCCGAGAGGTCGGGCCGTTTCCCCCGGTGTCGGGAGCGAGTGGACGGGGGGAAACGCAGCCTTTCCCCTCTGCGCGTCGTTCCGGGCTTTGGTCAGGCTCGATGGACTTTCCGAACAGCCTGTTTTTTTCTTAGGAAGTGCGGCCGCGGCCATACGGCTCGTTCCTTTCTGCGCGTCGTTAAGGCGTTCCTGGGAGTTAACAGTTGTAAAGTGTTAGAAAAAGAGTTTAAAGCCGTCTTCTGATCAAAGTGCTCCGTTAAGCGCCGATTCCACGTGCGCCTGCCTGTGTTTAGAGTGCTCCACGCTTCCAGAGACAGTTTCGGGACCAGGGCTTGGTGCCATGTTAATAGTCTGCTGTTAATGAGCCGCCTCTTTTCTGCCATTGGTTTTAATTGGCAGTCTGAAATGAGAAGTGTATGCAAAATATTTTTTCTGCTAGGTTAACTGTGTTAGAAAACAATACTAGGTGTCCGTGTGTTTTTTAAAGATTTATACTAGCTCGGAGCATAAACAGCGTTTATTTTTTATATTAGTATCCTGCAGATTTGTGATTCTTTGCACTCGTTTCTGAGACATTAGCAACAGCAGCAACAGAAGTTACCCGGTGGCTACTAAACCAATAGTTTTTCAAGCTGAAACACTTTCCAGAAGAAAGAAATTTAGTGGCAGCCTAAGGCAGGCTATTTTTTGTCACCCTACAGTGTTTTTTTTTTTTTGTTCACATTCTTAATGAATGAAGAATGTAAAAATGACTGTGGAATAAAATTTGTCTTGGGCTTTACCCTTACTTTTCCCTGAACTGTGATAAGTAGCTGATGGTATTGCTTCACAAAAGTGCTTTACAAACACAAGAGAATGGAAGACACTGGCACGATTTGCTTTTCAGTACTTGAAATGAGGGTAAATAGACCCACTGCCAGTCATGCTTATCTTACTCTCAACTTTGAGTTGGAATGATGCTGGTGTTATTGATTGCTGGGAACTGATGGTTTTCTTTTAGCTAAATGCAGGTACAAATGCATATAAGAGGAATTACGTTTCTAGGGACTGACCCAGGAAACAGTATATCTGATCCCAATAAGCAGATGTGATTAAAGAGCTGTTGGATCAGAGTTAGAGCCCATGTATATAAGGGAAAAACCTTTAGTCAGTATTTAAAAAAAAAATAAATCTGATTTGATCTCTTTTTTTCATGGTAAATATGACAAAATAGAAAAAAAAATTCAAGTCCTGTAATTTTTAGTCCTTAATTATGGATGAGTATTGAGTACAGAATTTTGTATCTATTGGCCTGATTTTTAAACAAATCGAGTAAATGGTTCTGCACCAAATCTAAATGCACGATTATGACAGTAATGCATTCAAATCAGAAAATTATGTTGTCATGATTAGAATCTTCCTAAGCTATTATTAACAAGCACAGTAATGATTAAAAAAAATGGTGATTTCGTACCTAACTTTATTAAAAAATATTTGAGTAGATTTAGGACTTTCTCAGTTTAAACAGCTCTCGATTGGTCTACTACTTAGTTCTGCATTTAATTCACTTTGAATTCTTCAGGTTTTTTCTACAGTTGTCTTTTGCTGGGATATGTTTTGTCAGCGTGATGCTGAACAGAATGTGAATGGGGTATATGGTGGTGTCAGTTTAGGTCAAATTTGTTTTATGAAGGTGGCATTTTTATCCTTCTACCTCCCAACATCGATTGAAAAAACCCTAATACATTTTGAAACACATTTTTAGTATACATGGAGCTTCAAAGAGAGCATGTTTTACTGTAATTCTGCTAATACAAGATATTTTCAAGCTCTCTGAATGATCACACGAATGGTTCAAAAGATGATGTTCAGGAATGCTAAGACTTTAATACTTATCTAATACTTATCTAATAATACTTATCTAAGTAAAAAAAATCTCTATGGTCACTTGATAGCTTAATATTTCGTGTCTCAAAATGAACAAGTGATGTGTTGAGTGCTTCATTTTCGTTTAGATTCCTAGGCTGACTCGTGATTAAGATAATTTCAAGAAATGCAGTATTTTATACTTGGAAGACAGTAATTGTTGTGTAATCAAATTACATAATGAAGATGTTCATAACAGTTTGCTGATCCGAAGTCCAGAGTGTGTTTTAAACTCTTACTGTAGCTTTGGTATATAAAGAGTTAGAGTGTTCTTCAGGTTTTTTAGGTGGCATTGTATATCGTAATTCATTCTGTTGCAGGCTTGCATTTTTCTCCAACTTTATTACATCTGTTTAAAATTCTGGCGTTACGCATAGCAGGTAAGTTGTTAACTTTGTCCATGTGAATAGTCCTGCTACTGACTTACGCAAGCAGTCATTTTTATCCTTAATTCTGTTTACATCTAACATTTGCTATACAGTATATTTAGGTCAGTATACTTAAGACAGTGTACCCTGAAAACAGAGGACAATGTATGTAAACAACAGATTAGAAAAATTGTCAGCGTTTTTAATTCAAGATGTTAAAATTATAAGAGTTAAAATTCAAAACACATCTTTTGTGAAGATGAATATTGAAAAAATTTCAGTGTCTAATCAGTTTCACTTTCTGACTCTCAGACATGACAGGATACTTCGTTGACTGTTACAGATATTATAGGGGAGTTTCACAAACAAAATGTGTTCTAGTTCCTTTGTGACATTTTTGCCTGTAAAATGTAGAATCACTCGATTGAGGCTGTTTGATGTAGCTCAGTAGACCTATGATTTCCTGATGGTTTTTGTTTAAGAAAATTAAAATGCTAGTTATTAGCAGGTAGCATTTCTCTAACAAGACCTAGATAACTACTCCTATTCATGATAGATGCCATATGACAAAAATTACTGTGCTGGGGCAGGTTCTGTTTCATTTTTGCAGTTTATTTCTTTGCTTAAGACACAATTTATAAGTTGCTAAAGTTGTAAATGAATCTGTGCCTTTGGAGTTGAGTAAATTGTTTATAATTGTAAACCATTTTGAAAACATGAGGGCAATTTTGGTTTAGAACTAAAATTGGTGAAAAGTGTAGAAGTCTGTAAACTGCGCTATGAATGAAGGCATAGAAATAAAAGAGTTCAAGAAACTCCTTAAGTTTTAGGAATCAAACTCTTCATGTTTGGGTTTGATTTCAGATGGAAGTATTTGGAGAATTTGATTTGAATAAAAGATGCAAACATTTCAAAACTGAGATCAGTAAAAATATCTAAAATTTGAAATAATATTAGGTAATAATAGAGGAGAAATTTTTTTGTAACTAGTCTGTCACCTTTAGGATTGTAGATACGGCCTGTGTTTGACTTGGTGAAACTTCTAAGCTCACAATGTTCTTTTGTTGCCCCTGTGGAAACGTCTTTTGGATTTATTGATGTACAAATCTTTGCAGCTTCCTGCTGTACAAATATTAGCTATATATTTTACTTTTCACTGAACTTTTTGCATCACAAAGTAATATGACATGCTAGAGCTGCAAGTTCAACAGAAGCACAATGTTGGTTCTTTCTTCTTGCTCGTTTTTTCTGTTATAATGTTATGGATTAGAGCCATGTGGTTCTACTCATACCAGTCTGTGAGTTCATTTTAAGTGGTCTGCCTCTGGTATTAAATGGTATGCCATTTCAGTGGCCTGTGATCAGTTTTTGATTGAGGAGGCTTTTGGTTCCGTGAGCTGAGCAAATGATGCTTTCTTCACTGCTGTGATAATTGTAGCAGAGCCCAGAAGCGCAGAGTGACTACATGTGCTTCATGTAGTTTGCTTTAGTGTGTGTGCTTCCCATCATAACAGCAGAAAGACAAGACTCTTCCCTGGCTGCTAGGTATTGGGTCCGTGGTAATTTAGAATAAGGTGTAAGGGCAGGGGTATCGCGTTACGTCTTTGAATTACAATATCTTTTATGAGAGGGGAAATGCTTACTGTGAAGGTTAATAGTTGCTAGACCTTATCACAAGTGTAGAAATACAGCTTCAGGTGTGCCACAAGGAGTGTTAAGGGAGAAAAGTACATCTTTCTGTTTCTCAGGTTATAGAGGCTTATTTACAGTTTCTTTTGTCCTGTCCTTTTTCTGCATCTGATAAAGGATTTGCCATGTAATGGTGTCTTGTGAAAAATATTATAATTGTTGTTATAGCATATTGCTTAAATGTGTGTTTTGATAGCATATCACTTAAATGTGTGTTTTGATGTTAAGGAGTTGTGAAATCCAGGGTGTAAGAGTATCTTTTGGGAGGAGATCTGTAAAGGCAGTTAATAACGTGCCATACAGTTAGGGAGTTTTTTTGGGAAATGCGTATTAGCAGAAATGACAGACCTGGCAAAACTGTTTGAAAGTGCTTAATCAGGAAGCAGTTCACATCCACCACCTGCTGTTTGTATCGCCAGCAATATTATAGGCTGCATGAGCAAGGAGTATTTTTCTGAACTTTTAGGTGCTTGTAAATTAGCTTCTTAAACACTGAGATCTAGGCCAAACTGCTCTCTGGTCGCCATGGTCTACAACCAAATTTGAGGCTGTCGTTGCACCATTGTGTGAATTCATGGTTTACTTGCACGTTCGATAGTGCATACGGCTTTGGTACACCTTTCCCCTGACTAAAAGTAATTTGCTTGAACTAGAAAAGATCCAGAAATAGGATGCAATGATGATCAGAAGTATGGAATGGATTTTCTGTGAAGAGACTAGGAGTCTTCAGCTTAGAAAAGAGGTGACTGCAGGAGACCATGGTAGAGATCTGTAAGTCATATGTGTTCCGAAGGTAAATATGAACAGATAGGTAACTGTTCCCAGTCTGCTCATGAGATATCAGATGAAACTAAAAAGTGAAATAGTCAAAACATACAGAAGGAAATATATCACTTAGCATATTGTTGATTGTGGAATGCTTTATTGTGAAATGTTCTAGATACTAAAGGCCTACAAAGGTTCCAAATCATGGACAAAAAAAGCCATCAAAGTCCCCAAAATGCAATAATATAGAATCATAGAATTGTTTAGGTTGGAAGGAACCTTTACAGTCGTTGAGTCCAACCATTAATCTAACACTGCAAAGTCCACCACTAAACCACGTCCATAAGTACCATGTCGACCCGTCTTTTAAATACCTCAAAGGTTGATGACTGAACCACTTCCCTGGGCAGCCTGTTCCATTGTTTGATAACCCTTTCCCTGAAGAAATTTTTCCTAATATCCAATCTGAACCTCCCCTGGTGTAACTTGAGGCCACTTCATCTTGTCCTATCACTTCTTACTTGAGAGAAGAGACCTCCTTTCAGGTAGTTGTAGAGAGCGATAAGGTCTCCCCTGAGCTGCCTATTCTCTCCAGGCTAAACAACCCCAGTTCCCTCAGCCACTCCTCATAAGACTTGTGCTCGAGACCCTTCACTGGTTTTGTTGCTCTTCTTTGGATGTGCCCCAGCACCTCAATGTCTGTCTTGTGGTGAGGGGCCCAAAACTGAACACAGTATGGGAGGTGGGGCCTCACAGGGGTCCAGTCACTTCCCTTGTCCTGCTGGCCACTCTGTTCCTGACACAGACCAGGATGCTACTGGCCTTCTTGGCCACCTGGGCACACTGCTGGCTCATATTCAACTGGCAGTCGACCAACACCCCCAGGTCCTTTTCTGCCAGGCAGCTCTTTAGCCACTCCTCCCCAAACCTGTAGCGCTGCATGAGGTCGTTGTCACCCAAGTGCAGGACCCGTCATTTGGCCTTGTTGAACCTCATACCATTGGCCTCGGTCTGTTGATCCAGCCTGTCCAGATCCCTCTGTAGAGCCTTCCTACCCTCGAGCAGATCAACACTCCCAACCCAATTTGGTGTCATCTACAAACTTACCGAGGGTGCACCTGATCCCCTCGTCCAGATCAATGGTAAAGATATTAAACAGAACAGGCCCCAGTATTGAGCCCTGGGGAACACCACTTGTGACCGGCCACCAACTGGATTTAACTCCTTTTCACCACCACTCTTTGGGCCTGGCCAGACAGCCAGCTTTTTACCCAGCAAATTGTATACCCATCCAAGCCATGAGCAGCCAGTTTCTCCTGGAGAATGCTGTGGGAAATAGTGTCGAAGGCTTTACTAAAATCTAGGTAGACAACATTCACAGCCTTTCTCTCATCTACTAAGTGGGTCATCTTATCATAGAAGGAGATGAGGTTAGTCAGGCAGGACCTGCCTTTCCTAAAACCATGCTGACTGGGCCTGAGCGCCTGGTTGTCCTGCATGCATATCCTCTTTGTCTAAGGATTCCTTGATCTGTGCATTGCTGAAGACTGAGGTGGTGTTCTGGAAAGGTATAATTATAAGCTACCCCTATACTTACTTTTTCTGGATCTCTGCTGTTAGCATGTGTGGAAACTAGATAGGTCTGACATCTGACTTACTTTTTCTGAAGGCTGTTACATGCTGCTTCCAGCTAGGACTATGGATTCCACACCTGCGTTTTCATTAAAAAGAAAGTAAAAATTCTTGAAATAGGGGTTTCAAATAAATATGAGAAAATTACTTTTTTTTTCTTTTTTCCTTCTTCTGTTATTTCAAGACATTTTTGCATGCTGTGAGTCTGGTGTGGGAGAAGAATGCCTGTGGAATGAATTCAGGTCATCTTTTGATTCAATATTTATGGATTCAGAATAGTTCATTTTTATATTTTTTGAAATAATTGCTGTAAGGGTAGTACCAAGACATGTAAACACAAACTTGAAATGAAGTTTGTAAAACTGCTTAGCACTTCATAGTAAATTTGAGATGGTTTTAGGAGCTTCAGAATGTGGTTACCTATCCAGATTCCTGGTTTCTTAAGTTTTTATAATTGATTAAATAGTTTAATACTCCTAATGTTTTTAAACTTAATTGATTCTTCCGGATTACTGCTGGATGTCTGATGAATGCATGCCTAACCATGAGATTTGGCTTATAAATGCCTCATATCACAAATACGAAACATCGTGGCCCATGCATTTATTTTAACATTTAATATGATCAAATAACAAATAACATATTTGAAATTCTTGATAAATAGGATCTTTTTTCTTTTTCAGGTACATAAACTAGGCAGACATAATTTGCAGACACACTTATTGGTATTGAAGGAACAATTCAAACATAAGTATACAAAACCAGATCACATCGAGAATTAGCTATTTGCATGCTCAGTAATAGTTGGACATGCAAACTACGCTTTTATGTTTCCAATTACCTGAAAATCATTCCTGTAGCTAGTTATGGACTATGCACTATTGCAGTATCTAGCGTCTTTGAATTTGCTTTACAAACCACTGTAGGGAGTTGGATTATACCTACTTCCGGATGATGCTAAAAAACTTTCTCAGAATCTACCTGCATGTGTGATAAAAATAAATTACTGGATGAGTTTATGGAGTTTTTACTTATTTTGTGTTGCTGCTTAGACTATTATAGATTAAGATCTGGTTTTCTACTGCATGGTTGTACAGCCAGATCTGCGAGAGCTGGAAACAAAACTTCTTACCTTTTTTTTGCAAAACAGACTCTGCAGATAGGAGGTTCAGGAAAAAAAATCATAGTTGTCCTCAAGTTTGGTCAATAAAATGTTTTTATTGAATGATTCCGAAAAAATGGTGGCTAGTACTTTATAATGTGAATGCTATGTCTTGATTTTTAAATTGAGAACTTTTGTATCTGACAACTGTTTTCAAGTAGATTATTTTGTGTTTTCTTTCAGATAGGCCTCAAAAAAATGCTGTGGCTTTTTGTGCATGCCTTTCTCTAGATAAGTTTATTGTGTTCTTGCTAGTTATTTGAAGAAAGTTTCTCAGAGTGAACAAATTCTTCCTTGAATGTTTGTTGTCCTCTGGTTAGTGAGGGTGAAAATTTGCAAGAAAAGTAAAAGGGACAAATATGTATTTTAACTAATTTATCGGTGAGAATGGATGACCTTCAAAGATTTTTTTTTTTTTCCTTTTACATTCTGTCTTCCTTTTTTTTCTCATTTACTGGAGCTTGCTTTATGTGACTTGTTTAATTTAGGTTGCTGAGTAAAGGTTGTGGACATTGATACTTTATATATTGAAGACACAGAAAGAATAAAATAATCTCATCTTCCAAAGTATGAACACATTTATTTTATGACACAGGTGTGACATAAATGACCTATAGTTATTTGGTGCTTTTCCTTGTTAGCTAATCTTTTTTGTATAGCAGAGCAGATGTAGCAGGCAGTGTTTTTTCTCCTTTCTTGTTCATCAGTGCTTTCAGTAGAGGGGCCAAAGTGGGCATGGTTTGGCAGTCGAGATGCCTCCCGCAAAGCATCTTTGGAAGAAGTATCAAGTCTGTGTATGTTAAAGCCAGAAAGTTTTGGTTCCCTGCTGGTGAGGGGCGGAACTCATAAAGTATTTGTTAGTTCATTTTACACTAGAAGCAGGAAGTGGATAGCCTTCAGAGGAGATGTGACAGATCAGTACTAGGGCGGAGAGAGAATACTGAAAGTTGGTTTCATGTAGTGAGGACCACAGGTTTTTGTGCATTTTAACCAACAGCAGATTAAGATGTGCTGCTTTTCTGGTGTGTTTCATTCTGTTTTAAGAGAATATTTTCTAGTTGTGTGAGTCAGTGTCTTGCTTGAATTTGGTTAAACAAAATTGCTAGTTTGGATCAAACAAATGAAACTTGGAAGATGTTTTCCAATTCTGGAGTTGATATATTCTGTGTTCTTGTGAGAGTATAGAGGATTCTGCATGGAAGAACAGTGTTTAACAGGTAACTCTTCCACCAATAAATTATATTTAGTATCCTGCTAGCTTTAACAATATGGTAAGGTGTAGGCATTACGGAAGGCAGTCCACTGTTTTGACAGGGGAGGCTGGAAATTGTAGCAGCTTTATACTAATTTGGATAGTTGAGATTCAGTTGGCTGCAGTGGGCTATAGAGGTCCTTTCCTTTTCTTAGGATATAGGAGAAACAATCCTGTAGATTCTGCACTTACCAAAAAATTGTACAGAACAAAGTGTGTGATTGATCAAGCATGTAATATGGTACACTTCTGTTCTGTAGATGTCAGTAATTAACTCTTCCCATATCTGGCCTTAGTTATTAATGTCAAAGCATGTAGAAAGTTATTCTTTCTTCCTCTCTTTTCTGTTTTTTGTTTGTTTGTTTTTGCTTTTTCTTTTGCTTTGGCAGCCCCTGAGAAGTTTGTAGTCTTTTATCACCTTTTTGTTCTGGTGGTTAATGTACATATCAGAGGTTTTTTATGTTTGTACAAGCTATGCAGTTTAAATACTACAGGATTTGTTTAGAATCTGACTTCCCCTGTCATCATAATTGGTGAAATGTATTTGCAGCTTGGATTATGTAAATACTGGTAGCATTAATGAGATTTCATCTTGCTGTGAGTTATGTGAGCTTTTCTGGTGTTGTACTTTGACATTTTGAATCAGGTTCATTAGGATTCTCAAGCCACATACTGACATAGATGTAGATCGTTAAACTTTGCTGACCTCACATTTCCACTTCTGTAGTATTAAGACAAACCTAGCATTAATATACTCCTGGATGATGATTTAAAGGTCTTTTAATAAGGCCTGACAATGGCTATAAACTTTTTAAAAGTAGGATCAGATTCTTTAACTCAGTTGTTGGCTCTTTAGCTGGCAACTTTGGACAAGTTACGTGCTTGCGTTGTATCTAAATTTTGTGATGTTTAATCAGACATATTTCAAGACATAGACAAACTAGTTGGTCACCAAGAAATGAAAGCGTTATGGGCAGGCTTTGCAGTTTATTGGATCAGGTTCATAGCTTGAGCTTGTCTGACTAAAGCTTTCCCATGATTAGCTAAAAAGCTTCTTTCTTTCAGTGTTATGCAAAGTACTAATGCATGCTAATTTGAGTGGAGTGTATCTTCTCATTTATTCCCGTTACCGTTTGCTTTTCTAGATAGTCATGGACAACCTTGTCAACGTGCATTACTGTCTTCCAAGAGGGACAGAAAATGGCTGATTACAGTGTTGATATTAGGGATTTAAAATAACTGTAACATATCCCTGAATATATGTATTACTTGTCTTTCTAATTTATAATGTGCAGCCTAAATGGACATACTGCCCTTGTGTTTCTGTAACCTTGTATTTCCTAATGTCTTGCACATTTTCATTGTGTAGTAGTAAATAAAACCTCTGGAAGTTCTGTTTCTCAGCTTGTACAGCTCTGTAATACCACAAAATAGGTAGCTATGTATACACCTAAATGGAATAGTTAAGACAGTGATAGTGTGGTTACAGTGTGGATTTTACTTCAGAATGGCATCTTAGTATATATGTTCTTGTCTACAAAAGAGCCTCTGAAGGCCTCTTAACTCTTATACTGGCTTATGTTTTATGCTCTCTTGTTTTAGTGATTTGGTAGGGTATAACTGAGTTTTTGCATGTGAGAGAAAGAGGAAAAGTAGAAATTGGCGGGAGAAAATATGTAGGACTCTTGAATTCTACAAAGTCCTTGAGAGGATTACATAGTATGTTAAAACGAAATAGAATTGAATTTGAAGGCCAACATTTTCTGGTTGGTTTGTAGCATAGCTTTGTATTTTGTGGTAAATTTAAACCACCTATCTCAGTACTGGTGCTTACTGTTTTAGATTCGCATTTGTAATGAACATTACTGCAATAATACAATTGTTAAATGAATTTAAGAAGTCTTAACTGATAGATCATAGCTATAAGGGTATTAAATTACTAAGAAATCATAAAATGGGTAGCATCATCTAATAAGAAGTATGTGGACTTCTGGTATATTAAGTACTGCGTAGCCTTTATGATCTTTCTGCCTCCTAAACTATGGAGGTTATATGGTAGAATCTGCTCAAGGAATGTTCTTAGAAACATTGTGCTTATCAAAGAGCTGTTTTACCCAGTAATTTCATGAGAAGATGTCTTTTACTGAGGAAGAAGGGTAACACAGGAGCATGGACTTAAAAAAATAATCTAGTTAGTATCTTTACTTTGGTATGTTTTGCAAACAGGATTTTAGGAATCTATCAGCCAGGCAAGCATGCTGGCTTGTGTCAAAGTGGAAGTTAGCATGAGTTAATCACTATTTATTAGTTTGGTTAACAATCCTTAAATTAAGTAATTTATTCCTTCTGGCTAAGTGCTAGGGTATATTCAGTTCATTTAGTAATTACATGTTTGTTTGGTACATTGCTGTTTTTAAAGCAGCTCAGGTGTTAAAACTGGTATGTTTTGATGAGATGTCTTGGTTGAGAGGAATTTTTATGAAACTAATTTATGCAATAATTAGTTTGTTGTGCCTGTTTCTTGAAAACAGACACTAGCCAAAATCATCCTGCAGCTTTTCTCACAGCTGGACCACTTGTCTATGGCTATTTCTTGTCTCCTTACCCCTTTTCATAAGGAATGTAGGAAATCAGTTATCTTTCAGACTTATAACCCTTCACCTTAGACAAATTTAATTCCAAAACTTACGTAAGACAGACCTTCAGGTTTGGAGGAGCACGTACAGGCACTGTGCTTGCATTGTGTTTTGTGCTGATGGACAAAACTTGGATAAAGCTCTGATAAAAAGGTTGATATTAGATTTTGTTTTGAAAGTGTCTTTCTATATGAATGGTTTCATTTAATACATTTGCATAGAAACTGATTAAGCTAATTGGTAAATCAATTTATATAAATGCTTTTGGAAGTGGGCTTAATCTGTGATGTAGTGGAGGGTGATGTAGGTGATGTCTGGCACTGTGTGCATGTATGAGTTGGCAGAATTACTATTAATTCATAACTGTAACTTTGGCTTTGTGTGTTTAGCTGTGCAGCTGCGGTGTTTAACTTACAGCAGTAGGTAGGAATAGCTCAGAATCAGAGAACTGTGGAAGTTGGAAGGGACCTATGAAGATGGTCTGGTCCCGTCTCCCTTGCACAAAGCAGGCTCATCTGCAATGGATTGCTCAGGCAGTGTTGAACTGGCTTTTGAGTATCTCCAAGGATGGATGCTCCACAGGCTCTCTTGCCCTTGTTGACCTTCATTAAGTTCTTGTCAGCCTGTTTCTTCAGCCTGTCAGGGTCCCTCTGGATGGCAGCACAATCCTCTGGTGTATCAGCCGATCCTCCCAGTTTTGTTTTGTCTACAAATATCCTATTGAGTTAAGCAGAAATAGTTGCTCTGATTGGGCATAGATAAAATTACATATCTGAGAGATGTTGAAGTAGTGAGATAACAATTCAGTTATTGGTTAACTGAACATAATTCCAACCCTCTGTTGTTGCAGCATGCCCACCCCTGGTCCCCCGCCGTGTTAAAGTTAGTGCTTTAGGAATGCTTGGCTTGGTTTGGGAACGCTTGACTTGATACTAGACAGGTAAGTGGATAAAGCATACTTCTGAAAAGTTCCTCTCTATCCACTAAAGGAAAGAATATTAGTGATGCAAAAGACAAATTCTTAAGTGGATGCTGAAGGTTTGTTGTTTTTTTTTTTTTTTTTTTTCCCAAAAAAACACCAAATCAACCAAAGGATGAAACAACTCTTCTCCCTCTCTCTCTCTCTCTCTGTGCCCCTGCTTCCTTGCAAAGCGCCCCAGAACTGCACTGACAATGTTGGAGAATATTGCAAGAGTTGGAGGAAGGTTGTTAGTCTGTATGCTATGATGAAATAACTAACTGCCTGCTGGGAATCTTGTATAAAGTCAATGGGATGGGTTGAAAGGTGTAAAATGATGTATAATGAAGGACTATTAATTTTTTTCCCAGTGAAGAAATAGCAGAGAGTTTTGGTTTTTTAGAGGTGGTGTTTGTCTGTATGTGTATGTCTATTTCACTGATGTTTATACTTATTTAAGACATCTAAAGGTGAAAGCCTGTGTCCTGGTTTGACTTAAAACAGAATCAGTTTTCTTTCTGGTAATTTTACTTTTCAGTTAACCCTCTTCTAACTTTCTGAAATTAACTGCATATTTTTCAGACAGTGTCCACTTCTAGCAGTGCTAAGGTCTGATGTTTATAGTTAATACCAAGGAGTGGTATGCAGAGAGGCTCTTGCTTATACTTATTGGTATAACAACTGAGGTCACCTAATGTCGTTATTTGCCCCATTGGAGGGTTGGAAGTGGAAAAGTGTAGAGGGGTCACACCTGCGGGGAGGAGTGGACAGGACAGGTGACCCAAAACTGACCAACAGGGGTATTCTATCCTGTCTGCGGCATGCTCAGTATGAAAACTGAAGGATCAAAGGGTCAGCCTCTTTCTTCAGTGGCCGGTCTCCGCCACTGAAGAAGGTGTCTGTTCAGAGGAGGTGTCTGTTCGTCTGCCTTTGATCCCAATCTGTGTGTTCCTGAATCCAGTTCCTGAGTTCAGCTGCCATCTGTCATTGAGTCCAGTCTAGTTCTTTCCCAATGCCTGCTAGTGATGTGATCGTCATCCTGGGAGCTCAATGAGGTTTTATATATACTTCATAATTTTCTTGTTAATATTATTGTATTTTCTTTTTATCATTTTATTATTAGTATTTCATTAAGCTAGTTTAGTTTCTTTTCAACTCATAACTTTCACTCTCATTTTCTTTCCTCTCTGAAGGGACAAAGGACAAAGAGAGCATCTGTTGTTTATTCAGTGCCTGGTCCAGCCCAAACCACGACAGCCTAAAAGCTGATTTTGTACAGAGAAATCAAATATCCTGTTTGATTATATTTCAGGTGTCACTTTACTGTCAGTGAAGCATTATAAATAGTAAACACTGTCTATTGCACTTTGCAATGAAGGAAAGCATAGCTTCACCTTTGGTCATAAATCCAAGTTTTGTTTTCCTGGGGCTGGTTGTAGTAGCAAGATTATATGTGGAACTTTAATGGATGGGAATAAATGGTGTATTATACACAATCCAGCTGTTTACTGCTGAGGGAAGTTATCCCACTTGTACATGTTAAGGGATGTTTGCCTATGTGGGCTTGATAGTTCAAATACAAAAATACCCCCAAATTAAAGTGCCAGTGATTTTCAGAATGGGAGAGTTGCAGACATCTAGTTAATTTCAGCTCAAACAGGGATGGAGAGTAGTGTAGGGAGGAGAATGGGATGTTACTGAAGTTTGGAGTGTGGAAAAAGAAATTTAATTAAGTGCTAAGAATGGAGAGTGGCGTGCTGGGTGAAGTGGGGAGCAAAATGGGAGGAAAAATAAGGACGCTAAAAGTTGGAATACCAGTAGGAGAGTGAAACACGGAAAGACAGAAAGGCATCTTGCACATACAGCTTTCTTGTGCAGCGATTCATACCAAGCTAGAAGGGACATGAAGCTAATTAAATTAGTGCCTAACAAGCAAACCTTTATGGTGACAGTATGTGGCATAAAAACCATGGTTGCATGAATTTTGCAGTTGGAGAAAATGAGGAATGAGTTAAATTATATGTTCAGGAAATCAAAATCACAAAAAAGCTAGTCACAGTTGAGCTATTTGTATTCTAGGATGAGCGTTTTTGTAAGATTAAGGAAGAATTTTTTGAAAAATAGATAGAATTACAGAATCGTTTTGGTTGGAAGGGACCTTTAAGATCATTGAGTCCAACCATTAACCTCACACTGCCAAAACCACCGCTAAACCATATCCCTAAGCACCAGGTCTGCCTGTCTTTTAAATACTTCCAGGGATGGTGATTCCACCACTTCCCTGGGCAGGCTGTTCCAATGTTTGATAACCCTTTCCCTGAAGAAATTTTTCCTAATATCCAATCTAAACCTCCCCTGGTGCAACTTGAGGCCGTTTCCTCTTGTCCTACCATTTGTTACTTGGGAGAAGAGACCAACCCCCACCTCGCTACAACCTCCTTTCAGGTAGTTGTAGAGAGCGATAAGGTCTTCCCTGAGCTGCCTATTCTCTCCAGGCTAAACAACCCCAGCTCCCTCAGCCGCTCCTCGTAAGACTTGTACTCTAGAGCCCTCGCCAGCTTCATTGCGCTTCTTTGGATGTGCCCCAGCACCTCAATGTATTTCTTGTGTTGAGGGGCCCAAAACTGAACACAGTATTCGAGATGCAGCCTCACCAGTGCTGAGGTGGCACATGGTGATGTATGGTTGGAAATTTGAACACCTGCTGAAGCTAAAATATGCCTGTCAGTTGTCTGAAGATAATGTCTTTTCATGATTACTGTATCATGGTATGAAACAGAAATATGACTTTCTTTTTAGTCATCCTCAACATAGAAATGGAAATAAGAGGAAACACTCATTGTCTTTGTGTGTATCATTTGGATGCTTTGTTTCTGTTGAAGATGTGTCAGAGAATGAAGGATAGTACAGTCCTGTTGTAAAACTGCTGATGTGAGAGTTAGAAAATCCAGGTGTTCTTTTTCTATGTTTGCAGCGTGAATGGGAAGCGAGCAATCAATTTTTTCCATATACTAAATGGGAATAGTGATATTTTATCATATGTGTAGCTTTTTACTCTACGTTATGCATGTGTAATGTAAATCTCTAGACAGAAATGCAGCAACCTGCAGATGGATCAATACAGTAAGACACTAGTATGGTGTTAAAGGTTAACTTGACAAAACGTGCCATAAAAACAGAAGTATAGACTGGACTGTATAAATGTCAATCATGATAGTTTGTGCTGGGTAAGGACTGAATATTCCTAAAGGAGTAAGGAGAAAAAGTAAAGATCTGTTTTGTGCCTTTTATATTAGCACGGGCAGAGGATTTTGGAAGCTTTTTTCCTGTTTGAAACGTATGTTTAATCTCAGAAACTGTTTTACAGATTATTCTCTTCAGTGTATGTTACTGTTTTTCTTCCTTTCATTTTTTTTTTGTTATAGCTGGATTGAAAGTCAACCACAATGGCTGCCGTCATCTCAGATAGTCCTCCAAACCCAAGCTGCAAAATCATGACTTTTAGGCCTTCAATGGATGAATTCAAGGAATTCAACAAATATTTAGCTTACATGGAATCACAAGGTGCTCATAGGGCTGGAGTTGCAAAGGTAAGCATCTATAATGCAGAAGGAAAATTGTTCCTTATAGCTATTTTCACAATATCTGTATTTTGCTGATTGCAAAACTGACCTTTTTAGCATTTAACACGTTTTCCAAATGATTTTCCTTGAGTAGATACTGATCTGTTGCTGTTTAAAGAAAGAGCTTTTTGGTATCTCTGATGTTTCATGCAAACTAATGAAGATGATGTATAGTTTTCTCTCTAACTGTCAATTATTTCTATGTTTACTATAGCAAAAGAGGATCTCTTCTTAAGGCAGATTTAAACTAGTTTTTGGCAAAGCAGAACAAAATAGGGAGTTCAGAGCATAAATTGGAAAGCCCTGATCTACCAGATGTTGAACTTGGTCTTTTCGGGCTGTATATAACTTTAATGGAGCAAATAATTCCATTACAGTCAATGGGTGAGGCACTGTTTGAATGGAAATGGTTTTCTTTTTAATGGTGACTGTGTTATCTTTTTTTTAATGATAATTGGAGGTACACCAACGGCCATTGCAACTTGCCCTTTGAACAATGGTGTATCTAGGATCTTACAACAGGTGTTCCTCCCCTAACGGAGAGTGATTGTCAGAGATTAAGTCGATGTAATTTAGTGTTACATCATATAAGTATTTATACCTTATCTATTTTGCCACTTTTCAAAACAGCAGGACACAGTTCAGGTCTACAAATCCTTAGTTACTGTAAGTAGTCAGTGGGAATAGCCATCTGCATCACTGGTTTTTTAAGCTAGCATTGCAAAGTCAAGGCATTTAAAAATTGAGAGAAGAGAAACAAAACCTGCAATTCTTGGTTTCTCCCTGCCCACTCCCTCCTGCCCACTTCCTGTAAAACAAAGCAAAACTGAACCCCTCACACTCTGAAAATCCTGTAGTTTATTTTCTTTCTGATTTCTGAGGGTAGAATACATATAGGTCATATTTTCAAACTGTTTGCTGCAAACAGGAGTAGAATTGTGATAAATAGACCACAGAGGAAAGCCTGAGCTGAATTTTTCACATATTCAACAGTTATGTTATGGAACGCATTTGTTTCTGTGGGGATGAGCTATTGCAGTCCTCTCATCTTGAACGATAAACTTAACAGCAAATTCATCATAATGACATCTGTTGCTCAAATGATTTACACCATTAACATGTATGTGAGCAGGAGATTCTGGCTGTGTATCCCTCTGTGGATTATGTATATGGACTCAACACCAAAAAAATTTCTTATTTTCATATTGTTTATAGAAATAGCTTTATTTCAGCTGTTGGTAGTTTCTAATCATGTTTCATGGTCCAAAGAAATAGAATGACCTTATGACCAGCCACTGAGATGATGCTGATTTTCTTCCATTTAAATTTGTTTATTCATATATAATGTGCTTGCTTTTTTTGGTATATTGTGTATAAAACAAAGACAGGTATGCATAAATTGTACTCTTTGCGTTCTCTGGCGATATGAGGAAGCTATTATATGAGCCAGGATCAGTGTGTAATACGGTTGGAAAAAACAAAAAACGAACTAGTTTTGTTTGAAAAGAAGAATATTTGTGATATGCTATTTATGATGAATATGTCTGTCCTAGACTGCAACTAATCTTTTCATTCGATAGTATTCAAAATTAGAAGCTTCATAATTTGAAAAAAAACCCCAAAACCTTGTATTTTGTTTTCCTTTAAAAACTGTATCTCTCTTTTACCTTTTTGACAATTCTCAGGCGGTATATAATCAAATATGACACTATAATTCTTAAAAAGCCTATGCAAACTTCTGTACATATTTCTGAGACATTCATTATAATTAAGAGCTTCAGTTACTCTCCATCAGTTTTTTTTGTGGTGCTTCTCCATTTCTGTCATGGATTGAAGCAGCTGGGAACGCTGGTCAGTGGCTTCCTGATATGTAGTGCTCAGTACTCCTGTGAGGCTCTGGTGTACTTAAGATTAACTATGGGACTGAAATATGTAAAGGTTTGAGCCCAATATACTAGTAATTTGTGTGTGTGAACTTTAGGATATCTGGAAAAGGAGACTCTTCTGTGTCTTGTCGTTCTTGGTTGCAAAATTTCACCCAGTAGGAAGTGTAAACGGATAATGAATTTGTCTTATTGTAAATGTTCTTCAGATTTTTTGAGACATGAATCATGAATCTCCAGTCATCATTCTGTTTTGGTTCCGTATCTTAATTCTGGTTCCTTTCCTGCCATCCAGCAATGTCCTGGTGGACAGCAAGTTGACCATGAGCCAGCACCGTGCCCTTGTGGCCAAGAAGGCCAATGGTCTCCTGGGATGCTTTAACAAGAGTGTGGCCAGCAGGTTGAGGGAGTTCATCCTTGCCCTCGACTCTGCCCTGGTGAGGCCACATCTGGAGTACTGTGTCCAGTTCTGGGCTCCCCACTTCAAGGAGGACAGGGAAGTACTGGAGAGAGTCCAGCAGAGGGCTACCAAGATGATCGAGGGACTGGAGCACCTCTCTAATGAGGAAAGGCTGAGAGACCTGGATCTGTTAAGCCTGGAGAAGAGAAGACTGAGAGGGGATCTCATCAATGCTTATCAATAACTAAAGGGCAGGTGTCAAGGGGATCGGGTCAGGCTCTTTTCAGTGGTGCCCAGTGACAAGACAAGGGGCAATGGGCACAAACTGGAACACAGGAAATTCCGTCTGAACATGAAGGAAACTTTCTTTACTTTGAGGGTGACAGAGCACTGGAACAGGCTGCCCAGAGAGGTGGTGGAGTTTCCTTCTCTGGAGATATTCAAAACCCACCTGGACGCATTCCTGTGCAACCTGCTCTAGGTGACCCTGCTTTGGCAGGGGAGTTGGACTAGATGATCTCCAGAGGTCCCTCGCAACCCCTACCATTCTGTGATTCTGTAATTAAACCTCCATGTGTAGCCAATGTAGGAGAAAAGAGCAGAGCCATTGAGGATATCCAGAGGAGAGCAATGGGCATAGTAACATTAGGGAAGAATGTGAAAGAAGAGAATCTGAAATAGTTTTGCCTTTATTGTATACTATTAAATTTCTGTAGTATTGCTGTCATCTTCATATCCTTATTCCTAGTGTTGCCCTACACTCACCCTCCTGGCCTACCTACCTCCTCCATCCCTCCATCCCCACCTCCACCTCCCCGACGGAGGTTGTCACTACTCTCGTAGCACTTGGAGTTTCATACTGTTTCTGTTGAAGTCACTAAAACTGAACGTACACAGTAAGGGCAGAATTTGGTCATGTATTCAGGGATTTGTGAAATTTTGCATAGTATAATTTGGCTTGTTGGAAATTAATATTCCTGTGTTTATATGATTGAAAATGTGTATGTCTCCATTTTTTGTCCATACACCTAAGATTTAATTCCCATTCCGTCTACCACATTTCAGAACCATTTGGGAACCTCTTCTCCATGTACAGATTGCTAAAATGTGATAGCCTCAGGAGCACAAAAAATATTTTTATATATCTGTGTTTATATGCAAGTGGGTCATCTGGTGTGACCTGGGTTTACATAACACCTGGAATAATGTCTATGATACAAGAAAGCATAACAAAACCTTCGAAAAATGATTAATTACATTACTCATGTTTCAGTTGTACTGTGACTGAGGAAGAGCCCTTCTAACCATACCGTGTAGGTCTGCTTTTCCCTTCTTCTGTTTGATACTAGAATAGCAATTAAAGAATCTCTAGCTGTTTTCAGCCTGTCAGTCCATAGAATCATAGAATCATAGGGTTGGAAGGGACCTCTGGAGATCATCTAGTCCAACCCCCCTGCCAGAGCAGGGTCACCTACAGCAGGTTGCACAGGATCGCGTCCAGGCGGGTTTTGAATGTTTCCAGACACGGAGACTCCACCATCTATCTGGGCAGCCTGTTCCAGTGCTCTGCCACCCTCAGGGTAAAGAAGTTCCTCCCCATGTTTCGGTGGAACTTCCTATGTTCAAGTTTGTGCCCGTTACCTCTTGTCCTGTCACTGGGCACCACTGAAAAGATCAGGGCCTCATCCTCCTGACACCCACCCTTGAAGTATTTATAAGTGTTGATAAGGTCCCCCCTCAGCCGTCTTTTTTCCAGACTGAAGAGACCCAAATCCCTCAGCCTTTCTTTATAAGAGAGGTCCTCCAGTCCCCTAATCATCTTGGTAGCCCTTTGCTGTACCCTCTCCAGCAGTTCCCTGTCCCTCTTGAACCGGGGAGCCCAGAACTGGACACAGTACTCCAGGTGTGGCCTCACCAAGGCAGAGTAGCGGGGGAGGATGACCTCCCTCCACCTGCTGGCCACACTCTTCTTGATGCACCCCAGGATGCCATTGGCCTTTTTGGCCACGAGGGCACATTGCTGGCCCATGGTCATCCTGTTGTCCACCAGGACTCCCAGGTCTCTTTCCACAGAGCTGCTCTCCAGCAGATCAGCCCCCAACCTGTACTGGTGCATGGGGTTATTCCTCCCCAGGTGCAGCACCCTACACTTGCCCTTGTTGAATTTCATAAGGTTCCTCTTTGCCCTGATCTCCAACCTGTCCAGGTCTCGCTGTATGGCGGCACAGCCTTCCGGTGTGTCACCCACCCTCCCAGCTTTGTGTCATTGGCGATCTAGCTGAGGGTGCACTCTATCCCCTCATCCAGGTCATTGATGAATATACTGAAGAGGACTGGACCCAGTACTGAGCCCTGGGGAGCACCACTCGTCACTGACCTCCAACTAGACTCTGTGCCCCTAATCGCGACCCTCTGAGCTCTGTCTTTCAACCAGTTGCCTATCCACCTTACTGTCCATTCATCAAGCCCACTCTTCCTAAGCTTCCCTGTGAGGATGCTGTGGGAGACCATGTCAAACGCCCTGCTTGACATATTACTTAGTTGTCTTGAGACTTTTTATATTCTGATTTTCACTTTTCTTTATATATCTCAAAAAATCATATTTTTGTATAAAAAATAAAGCAACTAAGCATTTTTAAAACAAACCTTATCAAGTCAGTAGTTCATACTATGAAAGTTTAAGGGACATTTTCTGAATTTTGGAAACTGGATTCAAAATAACAAGAATAAAATATTTTTTTGTTGTTTTGATAGTAATATAAAATGAACATACAGAGAACCTAAATTTGTATTGAGTCTAGGATGTACAGCCTCAAGTACGAATGCAAAGAGAATAAAGCCTACCAGAGGAGCTACAAGCATATGCAGAAGCAGTAATTTAGGCTCTAAACAGAGGTCTCAAGCAGAGTAGGCATACTGAACACTTTAGGCTACGTGTGGAAGTGTAATGGGAGAAGACCTTTACCTGTGTGGAAAATAACTGTATATAAATGGGGATAAAATGACTGTAAGGCTTGCACATATTGTGGGAGGGGGGGAGTGTGAGGCAAAAAAAAAAAAAGCTCCTAGTACTATGCCTGAAACAAATGATTAAGGTACTAGGCAAACAACATTAAACCACTTCCAGAGCAGATAATACATTGTGGCATCCCTGGAGCAAATTGGCTAAAAAACTTTCATTAGGCTTTTGAAAATCTGGAATGAGTTTTAGGCATAGATAATGTATTTTAGTCTTACTGTTACAGAGGATCCTATACTTAAAAAGGAAAACAAGGAGTGAAGGCAATAGAACAAATGATAAAAGAGGCACACTGATAGCTTGATGGCTCTTGCTCTTTACTTGAATAAGAAGCGTTTTGGAGACTCAAACTGCATTTATATAGGACAAAATAGTTAAATTAATTTGCAGTCGCATTGGCAAGTAGAAAATTAATTTTGGAACACGATACTGAAAATAGAAGTTGGCAAGTACAGAAAAAACAATTTTCAGAAGAGTTGGGACAGAAGTAGCTACATAGAAATAGTAGCTAGTGCCGTTCAGGATCAGATGTAGAACAGGAGATTACCAGTATATGAAAGAGGATTTAACAGAAATTTATGCATTGATAGCACTCTGAAATAACCTCAGTTGTACTAATGTTCAGCCTTCATGGAGGAGACTGAGTGGTAGGTTATAACTAAGAAATCGCTATCTAAAACTGGATACATGTCACATTGAATAACACTGGACAGTGTTAATATGCTTAGGATGTTTGAGATACATATAAAGATACATAAATGAGAAACCCTTGGCTTGGGTTTTTCCTTTTTTGTATTTGAGCATTAAATAGCTTGGCTGATGAATTTGATCTAGGTTGCTCCCATGGAGTAAACCTAACTTGCCTGACTTTGAAGAGGTTATTTTTACTAAAGGGAATGTGAAGAGGCTTCAGTGGACAGGTTAGTGGTAAAAACTCAGAGACCTAGTCATTATTTTGAACTGACTAGCTGTGTGTTGCTTTGGACATGATATTTTAACATCTCTAATCCTTTCCCTGACCTTTGCTAGGAAATGCAAATTCTTTGTGGCAGGTACTTTTTTTATTTTCTGTTAAAATGATACTCAGCATATCAGTCCTCACAGAATTTGCCTCTCTAACCAGTAGTCTAATTACAGTGGTAATAAACATGCTCCAGTTACCTGGAAGGGGATATTTTGAACCTGCATTCGCAGAAGTATTTTTATTTCTTAAAACACACTGACCTTGAATTAAATAAGATAATGCAAATTTTGCTTTTCAGTATTCATATATTTGAGCCAAACCTACAAGTTCATGCTTAATAATCATGAAAATGGAAATCTCTGTGCACATACTTGATTTCTATGCATATATTCTGAACGCATGACTTCTCTGTTTCCAAATCAACATTTTGTATTTTCTTTATGTGTATATAATTTAAGACTTGTGTGAAAGAAACAAGTAGGAATCACAAGATGATTCGATTTTTTTTTTTTTTTTTCTCTAAAAGCAAACAACACTGAAACTTGCTAAGTAGTCCCTGTACAACTGAAGTCCTGTGGAAGCTGAGAAGGAAAAAAGGAAAAGAGGGGGTTGCATCTGTGTAAAAACTGGATAAATATGCCTGTTTATGTTTAAAATAAAAACATTAGCTATGAAAGTACGTTACTATATGATAACTTTTCTTCAGCTTGGTGTTTCTGTTTTGGTGTGTGTTGGCTAGCATGAATGGCTTTGACTAGATTTCTTTGAGGGATGGACTATTTGAGTACATTAGCAGTACAGTTTGCCCATTTGTGATTGTTTTCCAAAGGTAGCAAATGATCTCAGGATCTACCTGTATTATTTTTTAGAATTCCTTACTTTCTTGGACTGTTGTATTAGCAAAATCTCTAATGTACAACGTTGTGTGGAATCCTGAAATGCTTATTAGAGGAATAGCATAGCTAGCCTAGTGTAAAGGCTATCTTTAAGATGTGAATTAATTATTCAAGCAATGTAATTTTTATGTGGTAGATGCATATTTATGAAAGCCATCCTACTTTGTTGTATGTTGCTTTGGAAGTTTCCAGGCCAATGCTTGTGAAAACTTCATTTGAGCAGCTTGGAAAACAATGAATATAACGAGTGGATCAAAGAACATATCACTGAGCCTTTGGGCAAGTAAAAGTTCAAAACAAAAACAAAAACTGTGTTTTAAAACTGTTGCAGTTTCAAGTCTAGAGTGTTTTCAGTTTTCAGATAGAATAAAATATGCAAGGAATGTTAAAAATTACACAGCCTGCTAAAGAACACTGGTATGACTACAGGCTTCTTTGAAATTCCTAATGACTTTATTGCTAATGCTTTAGAATCTGCTGAGGAGTTTTCGTAGACTTTGGGCAATTCTGTGGTATTTGAAATAAAAGTGTTAACTTTACAATCGGTTAATCTGTGCATAGCTTTAATCTTTAATTATGATGTTTCAATCATATTAATATGAAAACTAGCGTATCTGTATTAGTGCTAACTCTTCCTGTAATAGAGTTGTACCCTGCAATTTTATGGGGAGTAAGTGAAAGATTCTAAAATCTAAAGCTCTCCAAAATATCTGTATTTTTTAATTTTTCAGTAAGAAATTAAGTTATTTGTTCTGTTTACACCAAATAACATTTGTACAGGAGACTGTCACTCTTTGTACGAATCAATTTTATTTATTTTTTTTTTAAATTGAGGATAACAATTTTATATCATGGAGTGTGAAGTGTTTGTGAATCATAAGGCTCTGATTATAAAATATTTGTGTGTTATTACACATGTATGTTTGCACAGTTGCACGATTGTATTGCTGTAGTTGAGTGAGTTGGTGCATGTGAATTGAGGTGATGCTATGCCTGTTGTGAATTGGTTTCTGCATTATCTAGGGGCGCTTACATGGTCGGTGAGTTATTGTGAAACAGCTGGTAAGCAAGTGCTCATCTGTACGTGTGGGCATATTTGACTGGTCCTTTCATTTTTTCCAGAAAGTTTTGAATTGGTATTGTAGCTGTTGATGTCTTGTTTTTTTTGTTGCTGAATTCAAAGGTTATCCCACCAAAGGAGTGGAAGCCAAGAAAGCATTATAATGATATTGAAGATTTGGTGATTCCTGCTCCAATTCAGCAGATGGTCACTGGCCAGTCGGGGCTCTTCACGCAGTACAACATTCAGAAAAAGCCAATGACAGTAAAGGAGTTCAAGCAGCTGGCCAACAGTGACAAGTATGTATATGGGGGGATCTAGCTCAGGAAGACAAATATTTATTTGTTCCCATATTGTGGTTTCTTTGAATTGTGGTAGGCAGCTGGTGATTTTTTCACTTACTCAGTAGAGGTTTTCCTGTCTCCTAAGTTGTGAAAGGATACCACAATATGAATCTTGTTTATGTTTCTGTTATTGAAAGTGTCTGGTACCATGGCAGCAGGAAAGCATCTGAAAAACCTGAGACATAATGCTTTATGTCTGCCTTTTTTTCTTTCTGTTCTCTGTAGCGAGGTGGGTGTCAGTCTCTTCTCTCATGTAACAGGCAATATGACAAGAGGAAGTGGCCTGAAGTTGCGCCAGGGGAGATTTAGATTGGATATTAGGGAAAAATTTGTCACTGAAAGGGTCATCAAATGTTGGAACAGGCTGCCCAGGGAAGTGGTTAAGTTGCCATCCCCGGAGGTATTTAGAAGACGTGTAGATGTAGTGCTGAGGAATAGGTTTAGTGGTAACTTGGCAGAGTTAGGTTAACGCTTGTACTTGATCTTAAAGGTCTCTTCCAACCAAAACCAGATTCTATGATTCTCACAAATGCTTATGTTGAAAATAATGAAGATGAGACAGACTTATACCCAAGTTTTATTTTGAATCCACATAATAATGTTTAATATTTAATTCTTTTTTTTTTTGGCCTAGGTACTGGAATATCCCATCATCATGTAATTCTGAAAAAAACCAACATGTTTTTTAACTTGCCCAAAAGTTTTTGCATTAATCTCAGAGACCTGAACTGCTCCTAGCAAATGTCTATGTTCTGGTTACGGCAAGATGGATGTGAAGGGTGGATGTGAAGGGCTAGGTGCTATACTAAAAAGTTTCGAATTGGTGGGCATTCCAAGAAGGGGGTGGTGATAGAAAGAATTCTTCCCCATTCCTTTTGGCCACATAAAAAGAATAAATTCTACTTCAGTATTTCCTCGAAACTGACAAAGAATAGTTTCTGGAAAATGAGTGAAAGGATCCTAGAGAGAAAAGATACTTGAATATAATGAAGGAAGGTAACACTGTCCTACTTTGAAGGAAAGTTTTTCTTGTTAAGTTAAGAAATTAATAGGTAAGAAGAGAAGCTGTTATCAAGATCAGGAAAAACTAGGGCATGAAATGCTTTTTAAGAGGCTCCACAGCAAATTTTCCATAATATCCACACCTTTTGTAAAAGTGCAAGACTGGTCTCCTTTTTTCAATTAAAAAGGATTTCAATTAAAAAAGTATGTTTCTGCCCATATGTTACTTGTGGAAAAATTGATGTTATCACACAGTTTTCTTCCTGTGGTAACTGGGAAGGGGAACCTATTTAGTAGTTCTTAAAATTACTTGCTCAGTAACTGTTAGAGGGGAGAATAAAATGTAAAACCTTTTTAATATCTGATGTCATTTTCTATGATACCTGATTATATGTGTTTAAAGTCTATATTTGATTAACCCATGATAAAATGAGAAACACTGATTTTTTAAAAAATAGTTCAATAATGCAGAAATACTGTGAAGAATTTAGTATGTATCATGATATTAGTTAAGTTCATTATATTCTTTATCATGGAAGATATTTTGGAAGTGTTTCTGATTTCAGTTTTCATGTTTTTTACTGAAATCAGTTTACAGCTTCATAGGTGAAGTGAAGAACAGTTGGGAGGGCTTCTTACCTTTCACTAGCTGTGTGTGTTTCTTACTATTCATTACAACTGCTGAGAAACTGTGTCATATAAACTCCAATGCCACTCTTAATGCAGTCTATATTTCTTAAATATTAAGTAGCTGAGAGCTCCTATTCTCCCATAAACGTAATTTTGTTCTTTAATGAAGAAGACTTGTCTACTAAAGAGCCTTCTCTTGAGTATTGTGAAGTTACCCATTTCCTTTGTGAAAGAGGTAAGGGCCATGAACATCTAATTGAAATCATAGTTGCCTTTAAAAGCATTGTGTGTACTCAGTTTAATGCATTGCATCTTTTATTTGTTTAAGCATTCACAATTCACCATTGAACCAAGGTGATTCTCCACCTTGACCTCTGTGAAATATGGGCATACTTGTATCCCGTAATCAAGATACTTGTGTTATGGTAACTGAGTTTATGTATCCACATTACTTAGAGCCAAGCAGAAATACAATCTGATTTCTAATTATGAGAAATAATTGAAACAACTCCATTGCTGAGAAGGCTTTGGTTAAGATGTGTTTTGCTAACTTGCTTGTCTCTGTTCTGTGTTATCGATGATGTAAATGTACCTGGTCTACTTAATTCTTGATATCAACTGTTTGACATGTTTTATGCCTTTTCTCTAAAGGTTTTTCTGGGGAAGGAAGAAGAGAGGAAAGTACTATTTTTGCCTGGCAGGGCTGCTGCTTGGCAGAATGAATACATTTGAGTGTACATGAGTAAACAAACCTGTCCCAGAACTACCTCTGTGTTTTCGCAGAGCTGGTAGTGAGGCAGGAAAATAACAAATATTTGTCAATTAAGTGTCTGTTCCATGTGTGTCTGTTTTATGGAGGAGGAACAAAGGGGAGGGCCTCAGCCTGAGGACAGTGAGTAGGTGTGGTGTTTAGCAGCTGGAGACTGAAGAAAATGTTGTATGGGTAGGTGTATGACTTCAGTTACTGTAGCTGTCAGGTAGGGATTACATGTTATAGTGAATCATGAACCTAAGAATCCAAGACAACTAATAATTCCTCTATTTCAGTGATTTTGAAATAAAGTGATCTCTTACAATTCAGTTTGCAGGATCAGAAGCATAGTCCATTGTGAAGGTGGTTGTTGAAAGACTATGCTGAACCTTTGCCTACCTCTTCCTCTGCAGATACTGCACCCCAAGATACGTAGATTATGAAGATCTGGAGCGTAAATACTGGAAGAACTTGACTTTTGTGGCACCAATTTATGGAGCAGATATCAATGGGAGCATTTATGATGAAGTATGCATAGCTTTTTATGAAGTTTATCTCTTCCAGCCCTCTTCTAAAGGGTACTGTACTTAGAGGATACCTTCTTGCTTTGTGACTGAGAATCTGTCTTTCTTTTGAAATCTTTGCGTTACTCACTTTAAAGACTCGAAGCAAGGCTGAAATTGACTCTGCATCTACAAGAGTCAGACAGTTCTGTCCTTAGACAGTAGGATATTGCTACTCTTCCTGATCATAAGACTCTTCCCTTTCTTCACTTTGAACTCTCCAGAACTTTGAGATTCCTTCCTATTTATTTATTTGTTTATTAACATTTCAGTATGTGTATTACCTGTGTACCTCTGTGGAAACTTAGTGATATTTTAAATAAGCTTTACTTTAAAATTAAAAGATGAAATGAATTATTTCTCTCTTTCACTGAGGAAAATTGATAGCTGTACTTTATACACGCTTGGAATGCCTGCAGTTTCCTGGAAATGTGCTTACAATTACTGTGTAACTTTTCATTAAAATAGAAAAAATGGAAACTTTCTAAGGAAATGAGTTTTGCTGGTCACTTGCCAAGATCTCCATGGATAAGAAGGGACTCAACCCGGATCTCATTATCCAAAGAATTACAGAATGTCCATTGATATCAGTTAGGCTATGTGAGTAGCTATAGGAACTAGGTATTGAAAGGATTATTTAAGCAACGACAGAAAATTTTTAGCATTTCAAAGAAGATTTGAGGATTTAAAAAAATACAGAGCAAACTTTTCTGCAAAAGAATCTACCATGTGTGGAGTTCTTGAGTTATTTCATGTTCTGTGTAACTGCCTTCTCCAATCATTCAAAAAAAAAAAAGAAAAGAAAAAAAGTAGAATTTCGCTGTGGCAGATGGTCTAAGGCTCTGCTAATACTTCATATTTCTTCACAGAAGACAAATTACTTGAAGACTCTGTCCAAAGATAAATACGGTCAGCCAAGATGGCTTAAGGCAATTCCATTTTTGTGCTAGGTTATATGATCTTTGAAAGATAGGTATGAATGTCTGATGGTCTATTGTTTAGAGAAAGCAGCAAGTCCAAATTCTATTGTGTATCCAAATAGCTGTATAAAAATTATTTAGAAAATAGTTGAAGATTCTGATTTCGGGTGTTTTGGTGCAGAGACATTCAAGGTGGCTGTTGCTTTGTGGAGACCAAAATGGGGCACAGGAAAGCAGTATTTATTTCAAGAAATATAAGCTTACCCTTTTTCTTCTCTCATTTTTTTTTCTTTAATATTGGCAGATAATGCCTTTTGGCGTAGCTCTTTATAAAGGTACACTTTGTTCTGATTGTGTTTTCTTTGGTCTTTAGTATCTTAAGGTTACTGTTGCATGAGCAACGTTTCCAAAGAAGTAAGAGTGCAGTAATATCCCGTTTTGAAGTTCTGACTGTTCAGAGAGAAGGACAGAGATTTCCTTCTCATGGAATTGCGCTCTCATTAGGTTGGGAGGCTGACGAAGGGAGGTCAAAAAAGCAAAGGGTGAAGTGAGAAGAGCAGCATTCGGCAGTCTTAACCATGATGTTATGTGCATAGTAAGATGAGACAAAGCACTTGAAAGTTGCAGGGAATGGGGGATAAAGGGGTGGGGGAGATAACAGCAATAGGTAGCCTAAAAAAAACCTTAATGGCTATGATTAAATGGGTATTATTCAAAAATAAATAACAAAGGAGAAATACTAGTGAAAGGAACAGACACTGAGGAAAGCATGTAAACAGATTGAGCAGTTAATGTGACAGTCACGTCATGGTGTACAGCGCAGTGGGGTTTAGAGGAAAAGAAGGAAGAGCCCCTGGTACCAAACTGTTGGTGAGAAGGTTATGGATGCCACTGATCAAAATGCTTTCTCTTAGAATATTTTTGCCGAAGTTAATTTTTAGCCAGCAGGTGGTGTACTTGCACAGCTAATGTTTTTCATGTCTTACCTGAAGATAGTGCTAAGAAAGGATTTTTTTTGGCTCTGTTTGGAATTAGAGGTTGTTCTTACGTCTTCATTCAGTTTGCTTCAGGATTGTAATTATTCTGGGAAAGGAGATGAATATAGCTGACATGTTGGGCAACATACAGCAGAAAGAGGATGGTGGGATTAATTTGTTGTAACAGCCTATTTGCGATAAAACCAAATGCTTATTTTTACAAAATGCATTTTATAGAAAACAGTGTGTTATAGATGTTTAATACAGAAAGGTGAATATCTGACAGAAATCCAGGTAGAAAGTAAACAGGAACTTAGTGAAAATGTGATGTATACATGTACTTGGGCCATCAAAATTAGTGAGAAGTGCTACTGCTCTGCAAGTACTTATTCTTTAGTTTAAAAGTTTGCCAATTACATTTTATTTTCCACATGGTAATGTTCAATTTTACATTGAGACATCTGTATCTGAAGCATGTGAAGCCTTAATTTTTACTATTTAGATTATTTAAGAAACAATATTGTTATTTGTGGAATAACAATGTGGGCTTCCGTTGTGTCAGAGAGATCATAAATCTTGTAGTATTGTTTGCATTTCTTAGATCAGAGGATGACAGATTCTGAAGGGTTTGGAACATGGGGCAAAATTACAAAGCCTGTATTATATGGAACAGCAAAAAAAAAAAAACAAAAACCCCAAACAAACAAAAAAACAGGAACAAAGCTAAAGCTATAAATGCATGCTTTGAAATTTGACAACTACCATCAGTGATTCAAAGTTCACCCTTGTGATATTTGGATTATTCTAGACTCTCTGTTGTGTATTTGTAACGTATTTATGGTTTTTGATGATTTTGAACACAGATTAAATGTTTATGAATAAGGAAATAACCTATGAAAACAAGTGTTCTGTACACTGTATAGAGCTTTATAGAAAATAAATTTAAGATAGCTGAATGTTATCTTGAAATATTATTCTGTGCTGTATGCATTTTAATTGCTGTTACATTTAATTACAGTACTTTGTAGGAGAAGGACGACGTAGGTGACTCAAGAAAAAGCATTGTACTAAGGAACAGATTATAAGGATCGTTATTTATGTTAAGATTATAAACATTATTAGATACATGTCCAAGGTTCTGTCTTTTTGTTGCTATAAGGTCACCTGGACTTGAGTGAAAATTAATATTCGTGAAAGAGTTTGTAATGTCTCACTAGCTGCAGTTGTAAAACTGATTCATGAATGCATTATGATCACCTAAGAGTTATGATTGCTTAGGAAGTTTAATTGAGCAGTGATTATTTATTTTTTTTATTATGTTATTTCAAGAGAACTGTCTTCCTTGTGAGTTAGCATGATTGTAATGCCAGCTTAGACTATGAAAGACTAGCCTGTGAGAGAGTTGCAAAAAGTTACTGTTCATGTCAGTAAAGGGAAGGAGGAGAGTTACTTTGTTTCTGATATCATAACTTTATTGACATTTTATCAGTTTATCTGGAAATTGTACCTGTGTACGATTGAAGAGCTCAAATAACCTTCTTCTGTATAGGCTCTGTTCTGGTGAACTACCATTAGGCCTTTCACTTCCATGCCACTCCCAGCTGTTGTTTAAATCAAACCACCAATCACTGAGGCAACCAGTTAAGTTAGTTCCTTGTTCTATGAGATACAGGGACTTCACACTAACTTTTCCTGTTTCTTTTTTTTCTTTTTTTTTTTTTTTCATTAATTTGAAATCATATTTGTATGGACAGATGGGGAAGACGTATGAAACCCCTACATGGACTGATTTAGCAACTAGGGGAAAAAAAATCTTCCTAGTTTCAAACGAAGTTCCAAGTAAAAGTCACTGATTTGATGTTTATAACAGGTCATAAAACACATCTGACTTCAGTGCTGTCAATGGAATATGCTATTCAGTATGGAAAAGACAAAGTTTGGAAGAAGCATGTATAAACATTGTTTTGCCTCTCTCACCACTCTTCTTCAGCTCCTGTCTTAAAGATACTGCTTTGCTTCCCTTTTCCATCTCTTAGTTTTATTTCTCCTGATAAGACAGTTCCTAATGCCTACCTTCTCCTATGTCTAAGTTGTGGGGAGCTTATTTGATTAGTAATACAAGAGTGATGGATTCAGTGGAATTTGTCGGCTAATGGTTATTTTTTGCTAAATTTTAGGTACATCTCTAATGTAGTATTAGCTCTAGCAACAGATGTACTCAAGTTTCCTGCTGTATCCCTTGACAGAGCAGCTAACTTGATTTTAAAGCAGCACCTTGACATTGCATTAGGGTTTGGATTTGACCATGAAATGAGTTAGGCATGACATCTGAGTTGTAACTTAACCTAAGGCTGCAGGAGAGCATCAGGGCATAAGCAATCCAAGAGTCTCTGGAAAGCGTCAGTGACAACTTCCTGACCGAAGTGGTCTGCAGGACCTCATACTCACAAACAAGGAAGGATTTGTTGCGGATGTGAAGGTTGAAGGCAGCCCTGCCTGTACTGACCAGCAGATGTTGGGGTTCAGGAGCTTAAGAGGAGGTGTCAAGACAGAAAGCAGGAGCATAACCCAGGCTTTAAGAATACCAGACTTTGGCTTCTTCAGTGATGTGCTTGGAAGAGTCCCATGGGTAAGGCACTGGAGGGGGGAGAGGCCCAGGAAAGCTGGTTGGTATTTACCTCCTTTAAGCTCAAGAGTGGTCCATCCCAATGAGCAGGAAGTAAAGCAAAAGTGCCAAGGGCCTGTATGGATGAGCAAGGGGCTTCTGACAAAACTGAAGCATAAACAGGAAATGCACAGGAGGCAGAAGAGATGTGTAGCCTGGGAGGAATATAGAGACACTGTCCAATTATGCAGAAACGCAGTTGGGAACATCAAAGCCTACCTGGAATTGAATCTGAGAATTGTCACAGGCAACAAGAAGGACATCTGTAAGCGTACTGCAGGGGTCAGTACTGGTTGTATTCTTCTGTAAGCGTAGCCCAGGGGTCCAGTCCTGTTTAACATCTAAATTAATGGTTTGGATGATGGGGCAGACTTTGTAGACAATACATTACTGGAAGGATTGGCTGATATGGTCATGCTGCCATCCAGAGGGACCTTGACAGGCTGGAGATACAGGCTGACAGGAACCTCATGAAGTTCAACAAGGGGAAGTGCAAAGTGCTGCACCTGGCAAGGAACAATCCCAGATAAGTGGAGTATCTGCTGGGGGCTGGAAAGTAGCTTTACAGAAAAGTCCTTTGGAGGTCCTGGGGGACACAGAGTTGAACATGAGCTCGCAATGTGCCTGCACAGCAAAGGTGGCTAATGGTGTCCTGGGCTGCATGAGGAGGAATGCTGCTAGCAGGTTGAAGGACATGATCCTATCCCTTCTATTCAGCACTGCTGAGTCTGTGCCTCAGGTGTTGTGCCCAGTTCTGGGATCCCCGTTTTCCCCCAGAGGTACAGAGCTACTGGAGGGAGTTAAGCGAAAGGCCACTAAGATGTTGAAGGGACTGGAGTATCTGTCATATGAGGGAAGGCTGAGAGAGTCATCATGGTTCAGCCTGGGGAAAATAAGGCTCAGGGGGACCTTAGCAATGTATATAAGTACCTGCTGGGAGGGTACGAGTAGGATGGACCCATGCTTTTATCAGCAGTGCCCAGTGACAGGACCAGAGGCCATGGGCACAAACTGAAACACAGGAAGTTCCTCCTGAACATCAGGAAACACTTTTGCACTGTGAGGGTGACTGAGCACTGGCACAGGTTGCCCAGAGAGATTACAGATTTCTCCATTCTTGCTGAGATAGCCCTACAGATTGTCTTTTGCAGACTGACTACCATGTGTATATGAGGTGTCCCTCAGGGCTCAGTTTTGGGGCCGGTTTTGTTTAATATCTTTATCGATGATCTGGATGAGGGGAGTGAGTGCACCCTCAGTAAGTTTGCAGATGACACCAAACTAGGTGGGAGTGTTGACCTGCTTGAGGGTGGGAAGGCTCTACAGAGGGACCTGGACAGGCTGGATCGATGGGCCAAGGCCAACGGTATGAGGTTTAATAAGGCCAAGTGCCAGGTCCTGCATTTCGGTCACAACAACCCCAAGCAACGCTACGGGCTTGGGGCAGAGTGGCTGGAAAGCTGCCCGGCAGAAAAGAACCTGGTCATTAACATGAGCCAGCAGTGTGCCCAGGTGGCCAAGAAGGCCAACAGCATTCTGGCTTGTCTCAGGAATAGCGTGGCCAGCAGGAGCAGGGAAGTGATGGTGCCTCTGTACTCGGCACTGGTGAGGCCTCACCTCGAGTGCTGTGTTCAGTTTTGGGCCCCTCTGTACAAGGGGGACATTGAGGTGCTGGAGCATGTCCAGAGGAGAGCTCCCAGGCTGGTGAGGGGTCTGGAGACCAGGTCATATGAGGAGAGGCTGAGGGAGCTGGGCATGTTTAGCTTGAAGAAGAGGAGGCTGAGGGGAGACCTCCTTGCCCTCTACAGCTACCTGAAAGGAGGCTGTAGAGAGGGGGGTGTTGGCCTCTTCTCCCGGGTGACTAAGGACAGGACCAGAGGAAATGGTCTGAAGCTGTGGCAGGGGAGGTTTAGATTAGATATTAGGAAGAGTTACTTTACTGAGAGAGTGGTCAGGCACTGGAACGGCCTGCCCAGGGAGGTGGTTGAGTCACCATCCCTAGAGGTGTTTAAGAAACATGTAGATTTGGCACTTCAGGGCATGCTCTAGTGGCAGAGATTGTAGGGGTTTGGTTTTTTTTTGTGTGTGTGTGTATGGTTGGACTCGATGATCTCAAAGGTCCCTTCCAACCATAAAGATTCTATGATTCTATGTCTTGTATGCCATTCTTTACAGTATGTACAGGATGTTGATGGAGAGCTTAATGAGGGGACATGGCCTCATCATTTTTTCTAAATGTATGAAGTTTTGCGTGTTTTAGCAGATGATTATGTGAGATGTCCTTTCTCTGTGATCTCAGTTGAGATCAATGTGAGCATTCCTTCGCTTATGTGTTTGGCTCTAGTGTTCGTCTCCAAAGAGAATCTTCTTGCTTCAGAAGGGTGCTGCAAAGCAATGGTTATATCCAAAAAGATACCAAGAAGAAAAAACAGGTCAAATGGGGGAGACTGTTTGTATTTCCTAATCTGTGTGTTTATGGTGCAGAGATTATGTTCATAGCGTTTTTCTATCTGTATTTTATGCACTTTGAAGAAACACTAAAACCTGGCAGGTTTTTTATTATGTTCATTGGTATGAGTGGGTGGGTGTGTGGAGAGAGGAGTGGGTGAGACCAAGCACAAATTTTTCTGTATGTTTCTCCTACCGCTTTTCACTCTGTCACTTAATTAGCTTTTTTACTCTTTATTATTTGAGCTGTTACACTCAGTCATAGGGGCTTTTTAATCCTAGTTGTAGAACACACGTCTTGTTTTCCAGGTTAGTATTGAAATGAATCCATGAGATAATCTCAGGAAAAATTAAACACTGAAAAAGGATTGTGTGTATTAAAGTATACATACAGAAATTGTGTTCATAAAAATAGAATACATCACACTGTTGGCTGATTTTTTTTTTAAACTAAAGTGCAAAGGATAGTATCGTGTCACTATTGTAAGTACTTTAAAAAAAGGCAATGGATAAAAAGAATTTCATCTGGAGCCTATTTTACTGTTACTTGCAAGGAGGTTACTGCTTAAGACCTTGACTTTTTACCAATATACTGAAAGCTCCTTTTTCCTTTGTGTCTTTGAGAAAAGAATGGGTCAGCTTCTTCCAAACTGTGCAAGTGTTCAGATATTTGAGAGCTGCTTCTCAAGTGTCCCATTTTATCTCCACATTGCATTAAAAGCTGGTTCAGATGCTGTTAAGAGAGTCATAAAAACTCTTGATAGTAATTTATAGTAAGTTTGAATCGTCTACAAAATTAGTGAAGATTGGAATAGTGGTCTTCTATATAAACTGTGATGCACCTTACAATATTTCTCTGAAGAAATACAAGGCAAGTCTAATATGCGTAGCAGGAACCATAGATGGTAAGATGTTTCAAGCCTGTATTTCTTTGCTATAGTAAAGAAAGAAAAATATGTTATTTTTCATCTTTGTTCCTGATGGTGGATTATATGGTACTGTTGTCAAAGATGACAGGTATTGGTTTAAGAATTTGCCATCAAAAATGAGGATAAATTGGAAAAACTTTCTTTACACACTCCCTTGAAATTATTATAGTGTTCTGATATTATTGCAATACTGTGAGCAGAATAAATATTAGATATTACCTAACATTGAATAGATTACAGTGTCTAAATTTTTTTTCATGTTGTACACTGCCAGGTACACCTCATGGTCAAGTAATATGTGTACTGCTGTTCTAATAATGGTTATTAAATATATAATAACCTGATAACATATACTTAAATTTTGAGAAGTACTATTATGTATTGACCTGTTAAACTGCTCTTTTACAGCTCTGTGGTCTTTTTAGTGTGCGTTGCAATTCTAGAGTTTAAAACAGTTACATAACTATTGGAAAAGTTAGAATTGATATTTTACTTAAAAATTAATGGAAGCATTTTACTTAATATTTGGTAATATTAAAAATATATATCTGTGAGGGAAAGTAACACCTTTAATAATAACTTTATAATAATTAATTGTAACAGTCTAGGCATAATAGGCATAAATATAAAACAAATTTGTTATTTTTATTTTTTTTTAAGTTCAAGGGATGTAGGAAGAGTTAAAAGGAATCAGAGTGATTTTAGTGTTTCAGGCAGTTTCAGTGAACATTTCCTTTTCAGCTAAGACTACTTCTCCAAAATAGTCTTTGGGAAATTGAAATAGCTGATGTGTCTAGATTTTAGAGGTTGTGGATTGTGTACTTTGTAAGTTTAATATTTTGAAGTAAGCTTTTTCTCCTGGTTTTGTTCTCCATGTGGGGATTTGCTTTGATTTTATAGGGACAAACTATTAGCAGTTTGCTTGATTTAACAGAGGGTGAAAAGATGAGATATGGTGTTTAAAAAAAAAATAAAAAATAGATAATTTAGTCTTTTAACTATCACTTAATTCTTATTAAGAGAAGAGTAAGATTTCAGGATTTTATGGTTGCTAAAAGCAAACGGCTGCAAAAAGGTGAGTGGATGAATGAATTGGTAAAAAGGTAATGTTAAGTAGAAGGATAGTAACTGTCTGCAGAAACCTTCAATCTGAAAATTGCTTCAGGCTGGAAGAGTATTTTGAGGAAGTACTGCTTTGCTTACACTGTTTCTTGTCTGCTTTTGGACACTGTCTGAAAAAGTATACTGCCTAGATTAACACTCGATTTTTATCTAGTGTATTTATTGTTGTCTTCTAACCCTGTATGTGTCTCTGTGCCTATGTAATTGAGTCACTGCTCTTGTTTTGCTGTATTAAATTTCTCTGAATTGACTGTGGACAAATTTTGACTGTGCAAAATTTATGTGATTTAAAAAAATCTGTAAATTAATTTGAGGAATAATTAGTTAAAATTGTTTCTCCAAACAAATTTTCTATTTTACAGATTTATTACCTCGCTGATGATTATGATTTTTAGATTTCAAAGGTGCAAATTTTGCTAGCATCTACTATTTGTTTGCATATTGGTGTTTAGTTTTTTTTCTTTGCTAATGGCCATCATATTAAATTTATTATTTTTTAATTGCAATTGCCTTTATGTCACACAAATTTATCAAAGCCAAAGCTTCCATTTAAGAAAAGGAACATAACTTGCTGTCTGGAGGGAACTCGTTCTCTAAAAGTCCTTTACTCCTTTGTGTAAGTCTGGATAATTTACAGGTAGTTTTTCTTACTAAGTGCAGTAGTCATAAGAGGCAGTCTAAAGCACTTGTTCAATGGGAAGTGTGAACTTCATACAGAATTTACCATTTTGTTATATCAATTTTGGTTGCTGCATATGTAACACTTGACATAAAAATCTCAAAAAAACAGGGAAGTGAAAACTGAGAGTATTAAATGGTTCATAACTTCTTACTTCACCACCTGCCCAACTAGTGAGTGTCACCATGTTTCTTAGTCTTAATCAGCTGCATCAGGACTGCAGTCTTCCATCAATTTCCCCAAATTTAAGTAAGATTACCAGAACTGTGCAGAGTTCAGTGATGGGGGATGTAGAGCAGGTCATGCTTAAGAGCATGTTTAGGGGCTCTCTTCCCAATAAAGAAACTTGCCTGAATTGAATTTGTAACAGTTTTAATTATATTTGTTGTTCTTCTGACTGCTTGAGCACCAGCTAATATCTTCCCTAGAGGTGACAATCTGTTATAATGAAGTCTAGTCTCTTTCTCTTCAATTTTGTAGCTTTGATCTTGCTTATTCTGACTCTTACATGCTGTATGACCTGAAATTAGAATTGCACTTTGTGCATGAATCTGAAATACAACAAAAACTACAGCCATGGCTTTCTGAATGCTTTTAATATGCAGGTTTGATAGGCAGTAATATAAGGAAACAGCTGAAATCCCATGAAGTCAATAGATTTCTTCTGTGATATATTTCTTACGCAGTATATCATTATGGTTAGAAATACCTCTGAAGTGATGCTATGGTTTTTATTTTTTATACTTTTCAGAGAAATGGTAACTTAATGCATGTAAATTAAATTTTTAAATCGTTTTTCATACTATTTAGTATTACTTTGTAAGTAATAAAAGAGCATAGATAGGTCCAGTGAAACTTAGCGGCTTTCAGCTATCAGCACATCAAAGATTTTTATTGGCAGCTGTTATTTCTATTGTGTGTGATGTTTTAATCCATGTTAGATTTGATGTATTAATTGTTAAGCAGATATGAACTTCCTTTATGTTCTCTGCTCTGACCATCTCAGACTTAAAAGCTGATCTAGCTCGTACTAAGTCAAGAGAATTTTTCTTCAGGTAACTTCAACTACATTCTAAAGTGCTTACAAACTTTTGAAGGGCTAGATCAGGTGTGTATCTTTTGACTGAGACTATTATATAAAATTGATTTACTTCATAAATTTATTAATACATCTATTGTGTATCTTTTTCAGGGTATTGAGGAATGGAATATTGCCCATCTTAATACAATATTGGATGTTGTAGGAGAAGACTGTGGAATTTCTATTGAGGGTGTAAATACACCATATCTATATTTTGGCATGTGGAAAACAACATTTGCATGGCACACTGAAGACATGGATCTCTACAGTATTAATTATCTTCATTTTGGGGAGCCAAAGTCATGGCAAGTTTAAATTTTCATGAAAGATTATTTCATTTTTCTGTTTCAGCTGGCTAAACCAAACAGATGGGGTACAATTGCTTCACAGTGATAAGCTTTACTGAAAAGCTAAGATAGTAGTTTGGTTTTTTTTTGTTTGTTTTTTTTTTTAAGCTGAGAATGCTATGAAATATGCAAGATTTGTGATGGAAATAACATCACAGTAATGCATTCTTTTATTTTAAAGGAAAAGACTAATGAGTAGTAAGGCTTATTTGAGTTCAACAGAAAAAGACTGTAATGTTTCCATATGAGAAGTTTAATGAGTTGGGAACCCCAGGACTATTTGAAGGAACTTCTGTAAGGCCTCTTTGAAATATTTTTCTTTGATTCAGTTATCCTTTGGGACCACCTAACATGTTTTGTATTAAACTGTATTTAATTACTTTTTTGAATCAGTCATATTCTCTACTGTTGACTCAGGGGGCCCAGTAGGAGATAAGATTTAGTGTTAAAGGTACTTCCTAAATAGGAAGCTTCAGCTGTCCTTTTTCCATAATCTTAGATTTTTGATTGAACAGCCTTACGAGAGAGACAAGTAGGTTTAATGTTATACATATAGATTGTGGTATATGTGTATCTTAAAGTATATGAGAAAAGTGTTTTCCTTTTGATCATAAAGCCTTATCTTTTTCAAAATACCTGTGAGGAGAACGTAAAATCATTAGAAAGATACATAAAAGATATATTGTGCTTAGTTCGGTTCTGGCAGTTTCTAGTTACCCAAACTTAGATTGAAAATTTTGTAGCTGGTAGTTCCATGAAACATTATTGGGTATTTTTTATACCCATACAAAAACCAAAGACTGACGCAACATCATGTATTTAAACTGAGAAGATGGTAAATTTGTCAGCTGCTGGTTCTTAGGTCATTGCTTTATGTTTGCTTGCTTTTCTTCTGTAGTGGATCTCTTGCGTTTAGACAGAGAAGGTGACCACCACCTATTGCAGTAATGCAAGTCTGTGTTTTGAATTGATTAATGGGTGTAAATGTGTGTAAAGACAGGTAATTCCAAAATGCTGTAAGATGATATGACAAGTTTAACTAAAACAATGATTGCATAAAAGTTATTTTAGATTCTTAGGAATTTGAAAGTGTTATTTAAAGAAACCGTTACTGCATATTGTAAAATTCCAAGTAGGAGACATTTACTTAAACCCTGAAGTCCTTAGATGCAATGGATAGAGGCGAAGAAAACTTTTTCTTTAAGTATTTTGAAGAAGATATGTGTTGATAATATGAAAAATGCTCTTTTCTACTTTATAGATACTTGTTTACACTTTGGAATGAACAAAATCATTAAACGCTAACTTCTTAATCTTTTGAAGAAATAGTGGTGGATATAGCTTCATTTTCTGGACCGCATTGGCCCATATTGTTGAGAAATACAGCACTAAAAAAAAGCTGAAAGACAGACAGTTAAAGATTTATTTGTTGTGATGCATGCACTTTTGCTGGAAGAATGCTGCAATATTTTATGCTGATGCTGTTCCCGTATCAGTAAAATGTTTCTTGTGGTAATGTGATATTAGTATAATAGTTTCCTCAAAAACGTAGAGGATGAGTTGAATCTTAGGATACAGATAGTAAAGATCTTGTCTGCTCTTAAAAAATTTAAAGTGAGTTGACAAATGCATCCTTAGTGAAACCAACTACTCTGGCACATACAGTAGTAATACATGTTTTTAATTTTCCTGGGTATGTATGTAGTTCTTCAAGGCAGCAATATTGGTCTTATGGAGAACCAAAGAATACTTTATGAAGAAGCATGATAGGCAGTGTGTTTTCTCTGAATTGTGAGAATGCAGCCATTTCCACCTGAGAGCCCCAATGAGAACTTGTAGGCAGCAGCTGAATGTGACTGCTGTGGCAGTCTTTGTGGAATTTGAACCTTTCTCCAGTATTTAGGCATACATTAACTTTAATTTCATTCATGAGAATGCTTAGAAAGCCAAAATTAGGTGGAGTAGGAGAGTGAGGCTGAACCTGGCAGTTTATTTAGGTTGTAAGGGGACTAGGGTGAAATGGATCTATGGTGAAATTCAAAATAAAGCAGGTGATTTAGGTCCAGGAATTCTTTTCAGGAGTTCAGTGGATACAGGATGGCGAGAAGTCTGATATCCAGATTACCTAAAATTTTTGCTGTGGGCAACTTCACCTCTTGATTGCCATGGCTAGAACTTGTTTTTATGGATTTACCAGTGTAGAATATGTACCAATAGCTGCTCACCCTCCTTTTTGAAGTGGAAAAATGAGCATAGATTGTTAAACAGTGGCGGTTGTGGAAATGTTTAAAACATGATTTCATGTGAAGGTTTTCAGATTTGGAATCCCAGTAGCTGAGGAAATAGTAAGGGGGTTATGTGTATGGTGGGATGAAAATGGTTATTCTGATATTAGTATTAGACAAAATTACAGATAGGAAAAGTGAAAGAGGGAAAGCATACTCAGACTAACATTGTACTATTTAAGAACATAAGTGGTAATGAAGTAAACAGGTTAAAAGAGACTCAGCTAGGTCTTGACGGTGTGATCAGCAGCTGACAAAGAGTGGTCAAAATCTGTCCAGGTGATGCAGAGTTCGGCATGAGTGGAAGATTCTCGCTACCTTTGCACAAGTTAGGCGTACCATTGACAGAACTGACATGTTTCCTAGTTATGTTCTATGTCTAGGAAAAACAACAGATATAGAAAATCACGGTGAAGTGCAAACTTTTGGTGTGAAAAGTGGGAGTAAAGTATAAAACTTCCATGAGAGGTGGGGAGACAGTTATGCTCAAATGAGAGAAGAGAGGATTAGCCACACTTCTTGCTGAAAATTATCAGAAAAGTTAGAAATAAGAACATTAGTAGTCACAGAGATTACTACAATCAGACTAGGGATTCTGTTTTTTAAAAGGTAGCTATAATCACATGGTATAGTGGTTTGTCAGCAATCTGAAAGGGTTATTGGTGTGCTTGAAAACGAGAAATTATTTGGTAGTTAGAACATTCTCCATAAAGTGAGAGAACTTTGCTGAGTAAGACATGGTAATTAGAAGAACAGGAGAGGGTGGTTTTTTTTGGGGGGGGGTTTTTTTTGCTGTTGTTGTTGTTTTTAATTCTCCCTGCCCCTCTGTGGAATAGGATTTTGTTTCTTGAAATATTTAGGTTAGTTAGGGAAATTTTTTAGATGGTAACAAACCTTGAAATTTCCCATCCCAAAATGGCAAATGTATTGACTTCCTAAATTAAGTTTATGAGATTTCAGTTTGTTTATATTTGTAACATTTGGCATGTTTGTATAACAAATACTAACCACCCAAATAGATAGTAGAGCAAATTAGTGTTGCTTGTAGAAAGTGGCATGGGATTCTGGGCCCAATGTCTGGAATTAGATAAACAGCATTCTTTTAATACAATGCAGGGGTTGCAAATTGCCTGTTGTCAACTGTGAAATCAATGAATTAGGTTCATTGTGAAAAAATTACTGTTGTAAGTTTAGTTGTAACAACATTTTATGGGTATGCAGTGAAAAATACTAATTAGCAGGAAAAATCATCAGCTATTGTTCCCCTGTCGATATATAACATGGGCTTCAGAGAAGTAGTTTGTTTAAGTATTTAGCATTACACCAAATTAGCTGGCAGCAGATGGTGTTATCCATTATCTATGTGTGTACCTGGCTTAGGAAGAATGGAAGTCAATGTTTCACATTCTGTTTCTTGTCACTGAGATGAGAATAATTGGGTGAATGCAAAAGGCTGCTTGTCTGATGACCATCTTGCTTGGCTGGGCACAGTAAAGCAATGAATCTTTGGTTTTGATGTGTTTTTATGTTCATACTTTGAATAGCGCTGTTGTAAAAGTTGCCCCACTTGTGAAACATACCACTTAACTGAGCACCTGACAAGGATCACCAGTTTTCCTTCCATCTATAGTCATTGTGATCCTGTGCATGTGTTAAAATTAAGTGGATTCAAATTCAGTTTCAAATTTATCTATTGCCTGCACTTTATGAAATTCTACTGCATAACCAATTACCCTGTTGCACAAAAAGCAGTACAAGTGACAAAACATTCCAACCCTCCTCCTTTATGTGAAAGGTGCAATTTGTAAAATGCAGCATGGCAGAGTAGGGTCTGTGAAGTTACCAGAAAGGCAGGAAAGAAAATTTTGACTACTTTAATGTGTTTTAATACATGGAACTGTCTGTGTTAGTATTTACATTTGTTTTATTGATGATATTAACTGTCAGCGAAAAGATGGACTTCTATTCTGCAAGATCTTTGGCTATGAGAGAGAATTAATTTAATTTTTGATATTCTCAAAAAAAGTTCACCCAAGAAACCAAAACCGTATACTTATGTTCTTTATTTAGAATATCGACAGATGTCAGGACTCAAATTGTTTTCTTTTGCCTCACTCATTAGTAACTGTGGATAATGTGAATGCATCTATTTTAACAATACCGCATATTTCAGTGCTTCTGATACATTTCTATACAGATTTTATTTTCCCTGCATTGATGCCCATAACGGCGCTGGGTGGCAAATTATCTGTGGAGGTTTTCCTTTGAAGAAGCTTCATGCTTATTTAAATCTTTTTCTTTAAAGCCCAAATGCATGTAGTATCTCTGAAAATGTTATCTGCGGCATTTTTCCAACCATATGGGATGCTTTCCTGAGAACTGCTAAACTTTTCTGGATTGCCAGTACTCTTTATTTTTAATGTTGAACTTCACTTTTCTATTCTTATGAAAAGTAACAGTTTGGATTAGGGCAAGAGGGTTCTTATGCAAAATGTAAGAAGTGTATAGATAAATTAAGGGGAGAGGTTTTTTGCAGGACAACTCATTAATTATTTGAGCAAGCAAACACGAGCTGATTGTTACTTATGTACAGTTGTTGACTTATTCATTTTTCTGTAAAAATTATATGTTCTGATATATGGTCTGGGGTTGTAGTCTGTTGTGTAGGGAGATTATAGAGAAGATGGGACCAAACTCTTCTCAGTGATGCACTGACATAACAAAGGAAAGGTAGCAGTAATCACAGTTTGCAACAACGGCATTTCAGTTCGATAGAAGGAAAAAACAATTCACAATGACATTTTAACAGGTTGCTTAGGGAGGCTGCTGAGTCTTCATCTTTGGAACTTTTCAAAGCTTGACTATATGCTAACCCTGTGCAAACTGATCTGTTAGTTAACTAACTGATAAGTTAGCTGTATGTTGCTCAGGAGATTGGACTAAATGACATTCAGGTTCCTTCCAGACTAAACTTTTCTGTCATTCTGTGATCTTGAATTTTAAAGAAGATGGTGCTCAAAGTTACTTTGCTAATGGATGGGATGACTTGAAAACAAATTCTGAATAAAGTCTTTACTTTTCTGGAGAATTCTGAACGCGTGGATAAAGATGCTTGCAATTCATGTGCAACTGTTTGTTGCTGCTAGTTCTTTCTAGTTTCTGCCTACTTACATGTTTTTAGCCAATGTTTTTCTTCATCTGCATTCTGAGAAATAAATGCCCTTGGAAATACAGGATTAGAGAAAAAGAGGGCCTGCCCTCCCCCCATTCACAAAACTGGTGTAGCAACGAAGAAAGCAACAGTAGAATTGTTTCAAGATATTTGAGTTCTTCTAAGTGTTTTTAGTGCAATTTTCTGTAAGCACATTTTATGTAGTAGAATTATTTTATGTTGTCTAACGTTTCTGCAACAGTCCCTCAAAGGGAAATCTGAAAAACAATATATTGCTGTGAAGATACAGTATTAGTTTACTTTGTGTCTTCTGAAATGTCTGTTATTTCTCTGTCTGAAGCCTATATTTTATTCTGGGTTTGTTTTGTTTTTTTTTTTTTTTTTTGAATGAAGCAGTTTCATCTGTAGTCCACATGCTTTCTGTTAATATCTGCAAGTGAGTTTTACTAAAGATTTCATTTTCAGCTTAAAGGAAAACTGAAGGAGAATAGGCAATTTTTTTAGGCCTGTTGGTATATGGGTGCATCTCTGTGCAACATCGAAACATTCCTAATGTAACTGAACTTGAGTAAAATCCCTTTTTTTTTTTTTTTCCCTGTACTGCATTCTGTTTCTTTTGCCATGCAAAGTAAAATTTGTATTTTACTGTAATGGATTAGCAGTTGTTGTACTAGTCCATTACAGTGTTCTCCTTTCCTTGGTCCTCTCCTTAGCTGTGAGAAAGGAGCAATGGCAACAGTGGGAACAAGTAAAGGATTGAAGAGTAGATCTTATCACAGACCCCAAATGAAGACAATGATGAAAAGCACCAACTTGCATTTAATGAATTATTTCTTGGTAATTTTAGATTAGCTGGATAAATAGCTTTAGCCCAATTAAATCGTGTCCAGTTTTATGTTTCCGAGAGAATTATTGAGAGCTCAGTTGTCCAGTCTTGCGTTTTTGTAATATTGATATGTACTTACATGTTTACATGTACAGACAGAAGCGTGTGGCTGCATATTATCACAAAAACATAGTAACATGTACTTTTGTAAGAATACCAGTCCAGTTAGAGACAGGTAAAGTAAAGTAAAGTGTCTCCAGTTTGACTTTTTTGTTTGACATAAACACTGTTCATGTTTTCCTTTATAGAGTTGTGTATTTAATGACATACTGTACAGTATATAATGCTATACATAGCATTTGTCTCCGCTGGTGTCTGAAAGCATATAGTTTAGATTACTGTGTATGTGCTGATGCATGTGTAATACAGAGTGGAGAACAGGCACAAACGCTTTTGAAGTACAAATGGAGAGAAACAAAATCCATTTTTCTAAGACAATGAAATTCCGATTAAAACTGGAAACACTGAGCAGAGTCAAGCTGAAGGTCTCTTTTTGTTTAATACCATTTGGAGTGAGTTGTCAGTAGGCATGGGTTCTGCTACAGTTCAACTTAGAGCACTGACTTCTGTGATGGAAGGGTCTTCCTGCTTCTGTGCAGCAGTTTCAGTTGTAATACAGTAAAATTGTCTGTGTGCAAATGAGAGCTTGAGGTAGGGGCATGTTTATTTCTTGTGCAAAATGAGGAGCCTAGGGTCCTTCACTTGTGTTTTCTGAGTGAGTTGTCAGTGGAGATGAATGAGATCTGTGTTCACAGTGTAGCAAAAAAAAAAAAAAAAGCTGTATGTTGACTTAGTTTGAAAATGTGTATTTGGACTTTATTGTACCTCTGAATATGCATTTTCTCCTTTTCTGAACTATTTTGTATAGAGAAGCATCAATCCAATACTGTTGCCACGTTTAACTGAAACAAAAGCCTATTATATCACATATTGAAGCAGTTAAAGGAAATAATAAAGCCTAATTAATATCTACAGTGTATAGTGTAGTATGAAGTGCAGTAAATATGTGAATAACAAAGTGTTCAGTAAAGCAGAATGAAATTACAGCTTTTCAGTAATCTTCAATTTTTACCTGTAATAAATATCAAAAATAATATCAGGTTAATTCCAGTTCTTTTATAATGTTACTGAATTGTTTCAGATAGCATATGGAATCTTTAAAAAATAATTTATTGTAAGAAAAGAGTGATTCCAAATTATGTACAATTCTTTAATTTAAAGAAAGTCTATTTCTTAAGTAATTTTTTAACTCTCACTGTAATGGTTTTACAGAGACAAGTAACTTCTTGTTCCACAGCATTGGCTATAGGAAAAAATAAAGATGTTTAATACTCCTGTTTTTCTGTTGAACTGTTGTGTCTTGTGAAGCCCAGTATAATTCAAAGGAACTAAACCTGTCTAAATTAAACTTATTTTATGTGGTTTTGTTTCATTTGGGAAATGAAAGTATACGTGTCTTTTTTAATTGGATTGCTGTGATCATAATCAAATACTGTCAATATGCATGATTTTACATTCTTGAGCCATGTGTTATAATGTTTAAGCTAGAAATAAGCTAAAATGTTTTCTCCAAAACACCTCAGTATTTTTTCCTCAGTGATTTATTTTTCCTGCATAATTTCTCAGTCTTTAATCTTTTTGGCTTCTGTATTTTTAGATATTTATCGTAAGTGAATCGTGGCTTGTGTAGTAATTATTTCTGTAAGCATTTCATCCTTTTCTTTATGTGAATTTTAGGTATGCTATTCCTCCAGAGCATGGGAAACGGCTTGAAAGACTAGCTCAAGGTAATATTTTCAATATTTCCATATGTAAGATGTTTGAAGGACAAACCTCCAGCAAAGTGAAAAACATTGACTTACCTACTGTGTTTTATTACTTAATGTTGTGTGTCTTTTATCTGACTATGGTGTGATTGCAAACAGGGAATGCTTTCTAGCACTCTGAGGAATTCTTAAGAAACAAAATAGTATATTCTTTTTTTTCTCTTAGAATGTGATTTGGTACTGGCATTTTTAGCTTGGTGAAGCTTATGAAAATGAGGCTTAATCTTTTGGTTTGTTAGATTTTCATTGCCGGTATCTCTTGTCTCCTCTGTGCTGTTGCTTGTTCTTGTCATAGCTTCTTTTAATCAGTGACTTTTAAATTTTAACTTCTTAGCCAAATTTGATACAAAGTTACAAATATTGAAGCCAGCTGAGTCTCCAGAAGTTTCATGAAAGTTAGTGGGTGGGTAGAACATGGAATCCTGGTTAGTACCTCTGGGAAGGGTGAAGCAGACAAAGTGTACCAATGCTAAATCATACTTGGTAGCAGCGTGTTGGCCAGTGAGCGGGCATATAAATCCACTTTAGCCAAAGCGTCCACTGGCTTTTAATCTCTAGAGGTGTGAGGAATGTCTGTTGAGGAGGAGCAGAGTTTATTCTTTTAAGGGTGAGATCTAACTAAGGGATAAAAACCATTAGTCTATAGGAAGATTCTTCTCATGCAGTAATTAGTTTTATTTGCAATAAGACTGCACCTCTCTTTTTGTTTCTAGATTGCCACTTACGAACATGGGAATAATTAGGCATGTTTCTTGGTCTGGCAGCCCATGTTTTATAGCCTGCTATTAACCATGTTGTATAAGGAATGCTGTTGAAAGTTGATAATTAGATATCTTGTATCAGGACCGAATTCTGAATTTTTTTGTACATTTTCTTTTCATATGCACTTTATGTGCATATAGTTACATGACTGTTTTTCTGAGCTATTTTTAAACTATTGCTGAGAACAGTAAGATGGCATGTGTCACTGAGATGTGAAAGTAAAGACCTGTGAACCTGCAGTCTTAAAAACACATCTCAGAAAGACAGGTTTCAACCTGGATAATTACATTTACTATTCCTGAATTTCCCCATAGTTTAATTTGAGAAAGTCGTCACTAATTTTTTTCCTTTCCTCTTTTTCCAACTTGCGAAGTACAGAACTGTTTAGATGCATGCCTTGACGCTTTTGGTTTTTACTGTGGAACAAACTGATACATATTGTAGACTGGGCGAGTGACATTGAATTATGATAGGATCATTCAAAAATTATTTCTGAGATTTACAGGAAATGAGTAAGAAGTAAAAGCAATAGAGAATTTGAGAAGGTTCAGAGAGGGACACTGGGACTGGTGAAGAATTTGCATTTTTCTTTTAAAAATTGTTTGTAAGTAAGCTCTAACTTTTCAATCGCAAAGAGTGTCAAATAAGGGGAAGGGGCTATGATAAAGACCTGTGATGACTGGCATGGAAAGGTGACTAAAGAGTGATAGCTCACTAGGTCTTCCAGTACAGGTAGAGACTGAATAAAGAGCCTTAGCAGGTTCAAAACAAACAGGAGGTGGTGGTTCCTTTCATGGTATGAATGCCTCACCATTCATTGTGGATTCTAAAATTTTGCATGGATTCTGGGAGAAACTGGACAACATCGGCAAAGGAATCTGTTAGAGGAACATAGGAACTGCATCTGGCTTTGGAAGTCTTGGAGCAGCAACTCGTTGTGATACATTACTCAGATTAAGCAAAGATTTCATGCTGTATTTAAACATTTCTCTGTACAGTCGCTTTTGACATTTGCTGGGAACAGGATCTTTGTGTAGATAGATTTTTCATTTCTTGCATTATGGGTGCTCTGACATATATTATAGATTTCATATTGATTGATTATAGCTGTGCAGCATTTTAAAACTATTCAGGTTTACATGTTCTGTAATGAGTGTGTATCCAAACTTTTTTTTTTTTTGTGAGGGAAGAGAATGGGCAGTTTCGGAAAGACTTGTTCACTAATTTCTAAAAATTAAGTGGCACTGAGGCATGGCATTGTTTGCTGCAGGCTAAAAAAGACCTTACACATTTTTCTTTGACGTACCCTGATTTCCCTAGATACTGCAGTAACCTATACAATTCAGGAAGCAGGTAACTTCTGGAGATACATGCTTTGCTACATGGGGAGCTTTTGAAGTCACGTAATGTAAACTTGTATGGTTTAAGAAAATATTATGTTAGAAAACTGTGCCCTGAAGCTGCTCAGGCCTCTTATTGCTGATGATGACCTAATACACTAAACGGAACGGGACATAAAGCATGTGGAGAAATGGAAATCTACAAAACTGCTGTTCTTCAGAAGCCAATAGATTATACTAGGGGAACAGGGTCTTTGTGTCTGAATGCCAGAGTCAGATTTGGACGACAGGCTAAATGGGACTTATGATTTCAGTCTCACCCAGTGTAACAGTTCCTAGGTCCAGAACTTCAGGAAGAAGGTAGGACAGAAAGGGATCTGTCTTGAGGTATGCAGGCACGTGTGTACATGCTTTTCTACAGCTGGGAACAGAACCCAGTTCCTTGATCTGTACTGATCACTTTAAAGAAGTTGCCCGGGCACATCACTCAGCCTTAGTCTGTGCGCATCTGCAAGGAAGTTAGTTGTCTACTTCTGCTGTTAATTATGTGTTAGTACCAGTTACAAAGATCTGTGTGACGACTGGGAAACTACCAAACAATAATCCTTATTACAGAACCATGTTTTGAACAGTAAATAGCAAATAAAATGTAGAATCAGATACTGAATAGTGAAGAGAAAATTTCAAATAGCTGTTTGTTCCGTTGTATTCAGTGAATGAAACTGGATTTCTATGGGAAAACTGCATACTCATACAGAGATTTTTATTGTAACAGCAATGTAAGATAGGTGAGCTAGTTTCACAGACAACCATCTCTGGCATTTCCTAAGATTTTTGGTATTTGACTTTAATGTCTTCTGCAACATTTTTATGTGAGTAGGTTGTTTTCATAATATTTTTGGTCCAGCTAATAGCTTAGAATGGCATTTAGAAGATGATGCTGTAGTTCTTAAGAATAAAGGTGATGGACTTTATGGTCAGTTTGACTTACACATTCACCTTTTTTTTTTTTTTTTTTTTTTTTTTTTTTTTTAAACTACAATTTCTGATTATTTCCATGGTGTGGAGTCTAAGGCCTCTATGATCTTCTACTTTGCAACTGCTGTCTGCTAAAATACAGTCTAAGTTTTATAGTAAGGTAACTTTAAAAGACGAAAATGTAAAGTAAGCTGCATGGCTGCAATTCACTTAATAGTGAATATTAAAAAAACATAGTGTATATTAGTCCATCATACTTAATTAAATATGTATTAAAATACTTCTAATCATATTTATGCAAGAGTGCAACCTCTGAAGAAAAAAAAAAAGGTATTTCATTCAAGAAGGTTTGCTCTGATGACCAGATGCCTACCAAATTAATCAAATGCTCTGAAATACTTAAAATAATAAAATAATGCATTCAATGTGACAGGCTGACTAAGTCAAGGCAGCAGTTGATACATAAAATTAAAGGAAGGCTAGGATGCTTTCCATTTTTGCTTTTGAAATCTTGATTGACTGTTGCACCTACAAATATTTTATCTGAAAGACATTAGACTTGCATCTAATAAAGACAACAGTTTGATTTTGCCCTTCAGCTGTTTTCTCATTTATGTAGGTTTTTTTCAATTTTATGTAGACATAAATGTAATAAAAATCTCAAGTGAGCTGTTAACTGCAATTTTTATACTTGTTATGTTAATCTGTAGTACCATGGTATTCTTAAGGATTTTTTGTTTCACGAAATGGGTTAGAAAATGAAGAGAATAGAAGCAGAGTGGCAAATCAGAAATGACAGTTTGAAGGATTTTCAGGATCGTTTAATAGATCATTTAATTGCAGAAACAGTTTTAGAGAGGAGATGACATCTATCTGTGGTGTTCAATTGTGTTAAAGAAGAAACTAAAGTTTAATATATTGTGAGTATGTAGGGATGTTGCAAAGAGCTTTCTATGGTGTGTAGTATTAATTAATTCATTTTATGCAGAAGTTGTTACCTGTTACGTATGAAAACAAGTGTAAACATTTGGTGAAATTAAACCTGATATAGAATTTGCATAACTTCAAGGGGTTTTGAATCTGAAAACTTGAGCAGCTGAAGAACTGAACTTTGTCTCAACTGATAGTTATATGAGTCAAGTTAGGAATCTTGCATCTAAGAGAATAAACTTAAGGCTGTGACATGTTCATCTGGGCATAACAACACTCATGTTTCACAGCACTTGCTTCTTTTGTGGCTTTTGTACTATGTGCTTTGTATAGCATACAAATTGCCACTGCTTCTTTGTGAGGACTGTTGGTATGCAAACTCGTCCTCCTAATTTCTTTTATGTGCAATACAGAAAGTTAAATCAAATTAGTTCAAATCACTGCAAATTAATTTAAATAAATTATACGCAGTTTATATTTATGCCTACCAAAGTAAAATCTAAAAATAAAAATGACTAGAAAACTCAGTCCTCCTTTCATCTCTGCCTGTGTTCCAAGAGTACTGATCAGTGAATTATGATTAATATTTTGTATGTTCTAAGTCCTTTAAATGAAGATCTACATAAGTAAAAAATTACCGTAACTTCGAGCTTAATTGCATTAACTGGGCTTATTTTTAATTACATTAAAGATATTTCCACTTCAGGGTGTTTTCTTTCTTATAAGTTTAGAATTTTTATATTTATATTTTCATGTTTTTATTTATATTTTCAATTAATATTAATAAACCAGAAATACAACACCTTTACTATAAAATTTCAAGTGAAGACTTTAATGCGTAGAAAAAGACAGGAAGTCTAGCCTCATTCATTGACTGGTCAGAATTTGATTCGAAAGTTCCCTAAGAATATGATTTTTATGTGCGTGTGCTTAAATACTGACTTTATTATAGGCCGAATTGTGATATCCCTGATTTTACAAAGTAATTATAGCCAATCGCCCTGTTCAAGTAAATGGAGTTACTTGCAGGGTTGCTTTTTTGGGAATAGTATTGTAATTTATCCATGTATGATTGTAGCTGAACAGTTTAATTAGAAACAGTATCAACACATTCTTGGTACCCTAGATAAGCGTTCCAAATACCTTGAAAATGCTAATCAACAAGGGAGTGGAACCCAATCCACTTCAGTTTGTGTGAGTGATAGTTGTGATGTGATGTGGTCATGTGATAATCAGCTGTGTGTGATATGTAGGAATGGTATTCTCAGGATGAAAAAAAGGAAAAAGAGCCTTCCAGATAGCAATGCTCACTGTCCTTCAATTTATAGAGTTGAACTGATTTTAAAATTATCTTTATCCCCGAACCGTTTCATGTATGCTTTAAAGACCTCCGGTGCAGCAGTGTCCTGGAAGCGTGTGGAATCCTGTCTTCCTCAGACACAGCTAGGGAATTTTCTTAGTGCCCACTGCTTCCAGCTTCCCCCAAAGATGAGAGGGCTTTTACTTGTGTCTAGAGCATGGATCATAAAACCAGAAACTGTATGGAAGTGTCACTGTCTACTGAGGTGGAATAGCATTGACGAAAGGGTGTGTCTTCACCAGTCCAGTGATAAGACGGTAACTCAAGAAGTAGTTTTATTTTTTTAGTACAAATAGCATTGGTTACTTTGTGTAAGGTTATCTTATTTTGGGTTATGTTATCTACCAGAGTACGTACGTAGAGTCTTCTGAGAGCATGTTTTTGATTGTTAACACAGTCTGAAGCCTGTGTTTTCACATATTCTCTGCTGTGGTTGCTTGTGTTGACTAGATAAGGTTTTTAAAAAGCGTGAGTGGGACTTTCGGTTTGGTGGATAAATGTACACTACCTATAGTTTATGTGCTCATATACAAACATTTGGCCACCAAGCACCGAATCACATATTTACCTTGTAGACTGTTCTAATTCTGCTCTAGGTGCTGAGAATGTCAGTGTTTCTTTAAATCATGGATTCGAGAATTTTCAGATGAACGGTCTTTCTCTCATGGCTGTAAATCAATGAGCAACCTGATTCTGTTTCACCCTGATCTTTGATTATTGCTCATCAGATCCTATGAAATAATTGCTTTGAATTGTCTTCTTGTGTTCTGTATAACCATTTCCAAGAAGATTAAGTAGGGTACAAATGGCTAAATAGAAGTATTGAGAAGAGGTATAGAAGAGGTCTGCCACATCTCAAGAGACCATCAGAGAAACGGGGTCTGCATGCAAATTCCCACAAAATGCCTGCTTTTGCAGAACTGATTTAGAGTTAATGGATTTGTGTTGATGGATTAAATTAAGATTTCAAGTGTCTCATAAAAGCATGAATGTAGTACAGAACTTGAACGGTAGTTACCTTTTAGATAGATTTCAGTGTTTTTTCTTTTGGATGTGGGATTTCACTAAATATCCAGGATTAACTGGTAATCCTGTAAATTGGTACTTTTAACATCAGTTTGTTATTCGAGAATGGTTCTGGTGTGTTGCAGGCATGTCTTGAATTGGCCTGCATTTAATGTATTTATAAGGGTCTTGTGAAGTTTCTAATGCAATGTCCTCTATTCATTGTGCTATTAAGTATTTTTTTTTACATCTGCTAACCAGTTCTCCCACAGGGATTTTCTTTCCTGAAAGAAAAGCTTGTGTGACCTTACCTTTACCCTGGGCAGAACAAAAGACCTTCTGATAAACAGTCTTGTAATGAGGAAGTACTACCTTTCTTTCTTCCCTTGTTCATTGAAGGGAAGTGCTTTTGAGAAAAAGAGGTGAATGAGACTGGAAGACTTGAGTGTGTGTAAGTGTAGACTTTGACACAGTCAAAAGACATTTTATAGTGGTACAGAACATGTAGGTTGTGCTGTGATTTCACTGTAAGGTCTCTGAAACCACAGCAAATGTTCTCCAGTAAATTTCTCATAATGGGTTTTGAGCAGGTTGTGTTCTGCTGTGCTGCGTTGTTTGCAACTTTCTTAGAATTCCCCAACAAGCTTTACTTTTGGTCGGAGTTGTCACGACTGTTTCTGATCTCTTGGAGCAGTAATGGTACAACTTAAGTTTTGGATATCTGCCCATCATTTGCTTTTTATTATCATGTATTGAGCTAATGAAGCAGATTGCAGTAGCAGAATTTGGTACAATTTTTTTTTTTCTTGGGGAAAACAACTCAGTCAAACCCTTCCTGCATTTAGATATCAAGGTCTCTGCTACTTTTCATACTGGTTATTTCCTAAGTCTCAAATATCACTTTCAATCACTTTTTTAACAGTATGTTGCAGTATATTTCTGTATAGTCCTGCTCAGGACTGAGATTTCTTGAAGCTCGTAAGCTGTAGATTCCAAGTTATGATTGTTATCGTTATGTTATAGGCATTAATTTTGCCAAAATAGTTGAAATTGTAAGCTAGTTTCTTTTAGTTGTCTTTTAATCAGTGAAGCCAAATGTGTATGATAGAATTGTACCTACCAAGTACTACTTTTTGAAACTTCCATTATAACATTATTAATAATTCCAAGAGAGAGTAAAGAATTCTGTGCCTGTTGGCGGGGAGAAACAAGAAAGAACCATAAATTCGAATAAAATTTGATCTCAGAGTATCTTAGCAGAGTTGATTGGCACAAGTGTATGTTACACCTTTGTTACTTAAGTGCTGCTTAACCTTATATCTGAGAAATTAGAAAAAATTAAAAAATTAAAAAAAAAATTGTTCTCCCAGGAGTGGGCAGTGTGTTAAGAAAGAATGTACAAAGAATCTAACAATCATAGTGTGATCATTTTAAAATCTAGAAGCCGTTCTGGAATTTTAGGGTGGTTAATGGACATAAATATAAGACTAATTCTGACATTACAGAGAAGGCTATATATTATGGAAAATTGTTGAGATTTCATCTTTTTTTCCTCAAGCCATTAAAAATATTTAGATGGTTAATTGACTGAAAGTGTTGTGGTTTTTTTTTTTTTTTTTTAATCAAGTAGTGATCGTGTTGCTCCAAGAATAAAACTGCATATGTGAATGACAAACTAACATTTATGTGAGAGGTATAGAATCATGGAATGGTTTAGGTTGGAAGGGACCTGAGATTATCTAGTTCCAACCCCACTGCCATGGGCAGGGACACTTCCCGCTTAGACCAGGTTAATTAAAGCCCCATCCAGTCTGGTCTTGAACACTACCAGGGATGGGGCATCCCCAACTTCCGTGGGCAACCTGTTCCAGTGCCTCACCACCCTCATAGTGAAAAATTTCTTCCTGATATCTAACGTAAATCTACCCTCTTCCAGTTTGAAGCCATTACCCCTTATCCTGTCACTACATGCCCTTGTAAAAAGTCCCTCTCCAGCTTTCCTGTAGGCCCCCTTCAGATACTGGAAGGCCGCTGTAAGGTCTCCCCAAAGCCTTCTCTTCCCCAGGCTGAACATCTCCAACTCTCTCAGCCTGTTGTCACAGGAGAGGTGCTCCAGGACTCTCATCATATTTGTCGATCAGGGTGCTCCAGCCCTCCTCTGGACCCACTCCAACAGATCCATGTCCTTTGGATCTGTTGGATCCTTTGGATCCTTGATCCATTGGAGCGACTTGTTCTGGATGTCATATCCAAGCACGTTCAAGAGCAGGAAGTTATGGGAAGTGGTCAGCATGGATGTACCAAGGGTAAATCATGCTTGACCAATCTCATAGCCTTCTATGATGTTATAACTGGTTGGCTAGATGAGGGCAGAGCAGCATATGTCATCTACCTTGACTTCAGCAAGGCTTTTGACACCGTCTCTCATAACGTCCTCCTTAGGAAACTGAGGAAGTGTGGACTAGACGAGGGGACAGGGAGGTGGATTGAGAGCTGGCTGTGTGACAGGACTCAGAGCGTTGTGATTAATGAGCAGGGTCAAGTTGGAGGCCCATAACCAGTGGTGTCCCGCAGGGGTCAATACTTGGACCAGTATTGTTTAACGTATTCTTCAACAACCTGGACGAGGGAACAGAGTGTATGCTCAGCAAGTTCGCTGATGATACCAAACTGGGTGGTGTGGCTGACACCCCAGAGGGCCATGCTGCCATCCAGCATGACCTGGACAGGCTGGAGAGCGGGACAGAGAAGAACCTAATGAGGTTCAACAAGGATAAGTGGAGGGTCCTGCACCCGGGGAGGAAGAATGTCAGGCACCAGTATAGGTTAGGGGTGGACCTGTTGGAAAGCAGCTCTGAAGAAAAGGATCTGGGGGTCCTGGTAGACAGTAAATTATCCGTGAGCCAGCAATGTGCCCTTGTTGCCAAGCAGGCCAATGGAATTCTGGGCTGCATAGGGAAGAGTGTGGCCAGCAGGTCAAGGGAGGTCATCCTCCCCTTTTACGCTGCACTGGTGAGGCCACAACTGGAGTACTGTGTCCAGCTCTGGGCTCCCCAGTTCAAGAGAGACAGGGAACTACTGGAGCGAGTCCAGCGTAGGGCAACAAAGATGACTGAGGGACTGGAGCACCTCCCTTATGAGGAAAGGCTGAGAGAGCTGGGACTCTTTAGCCTGGAGAAGAGAAGACTGAGGGGAGACCTTATTAAAGTTTACAAGTATCTAAAGGGTGGGTTTAAGGAGGATGGAGCCAGACTGTTTTCAGTGGTTCCCAGTAACAGGACGAGGGGTAACGGGCACAAGCTGGAACATAGGAAGTTCCAAACAAATATGAGAAAAAACTTCTTTACAGTGAGGGTGACAGAGCACTGGAACAGGCTGCCCAGGGAGGTTGTGGAGTCCCCTTCTCTGGAGACTTTCAAGACCCGCCTGGATGCAGTCCTGAGTAACGTGCTCCAGGCAATCCTGCTTTAGCAGGGCAGTTGGACTAGGTGATCTCTAGAGGGCCCTTCCAACTCTAAAAAATTCCATGATTCATATGTTGGGGGCTCCAGAGCTGGATGCAGTACTCTAGGTGGGGTGTCATGAGAGCAGAGTAGAGGGGCAGAATCACCTCCCTCAACCTGCAGGCCACACTTCTTTTGATGCAGCCCAGGATGTGGTTGGCTTTCTGGGCTGTCAGTGCACATTGCCGTCTCATGTTGAGCTTCTCATCCACCAACACCCCCAAGTCCCTCTCCTCAGGGCTGCTCTCAAGTCTCTTCTCCACCCAACCTGTACTTGTGCTTGGGATTGCCCCCAAACTTCATGAAGTTTGCATGGGCCTGCCTCCCAAGCCTGTCCAGGTCCTTCTGGATGGCATCCCTTGCCTTCAGTATGTTGACCGTGCCACACAGCTTGGTGTCATTGGCAAAAGTTGCTGAGGGTGCACTCAATCCCACTGTCCATGTCACCAACAAAGATGTTAAACAGCACTGGTCCCAAAACCGACACCTGAGGAACCCCAGTCATCACTGGTTGCCACTTGGACAGCAAGCCGCTGACTGCTACTCTCTTGTATACAACAACTTGTGCAAAGGAGAGGGATGACAGAAAGCCCTTTTGCTATTTAAATGTCCTGTGGCTAATTTTGGGTCCACGAAGCAATGTTTTTGTGTCATTTGCCTAATCATTTTTGTTAATTTTTTCCTGTATTTTTCTTGGGTGACATCTTCGCACTTCTTTCATACAATTAGCAGGCTTTGCCACAAAAACAGTTAAAGTTCAGTTTGGAGAATAATTGAGTGGTGTTCTTGGTTAATATATTTGTTGAGGATAAACATATAGACCTTGGATAATCCTAGGTAACCTATCAATCTGGACTTCTCTAAAAGATTTTCTTTGTGTTCTTCAGGCATAAAATATAATTTTATGCATAAGTGAATCAAAAGTATTTTTTCTGAATCAGTATCAATGCCATCATTAAGGAGAATGTTTTCATCATGAAGAACTGGCATTGTGTCTCCTCCAGTATCAAGTTGCTGTGCAAGATAATTAGTAAAATACGCTTTTTAAAATACTGTTTACTTCGCTTTACTTTCTGTCCATATTGCTCAGGTAGTTCTCTGGCGTAACAGAATAGGATTACATATGTTTTCCTTGTACCCAGAAAAAATACATCATTTTTAAATGGCTTTATATTTGGATTTTCTTATTGTATGAATTTTGCCTATACAGTGCAAATGAAAATTATTTTGGAATTGATTCTGTTTTACCTCAAACCAGGACAGTGAGTAAATTGTTCCCGTTGTCAACCTAGTTCTGCTGATGTTCATGCTGTAACTTTGTGAGGCTTCTGTGATGTTGCATTATAATACAGTCAAAAGTATTCTCTTGGCTGCAGCAGAAAGACATGTATTCATCTCGGAGCAAGTCACACATCTGTACTTAAGTAGAAGAAGGATTGAGAGCAAGTATTCAGAGAAAGTAGTAGGTGGCTAGATGCCTCTCACTGTATTCCATCCATTTTTCAATCTGACGTTTTCAGGAGCTTCTTCCTTTCATTAACTACTATGCCTTTCTTTTCCTTTGTTTTATTGTTTGTAGGAATTGTGTTTTCAGTTTTTGAGAGTGTTACCTGCTTTCTGGAATGGAGTCTGAAAGAATGTCAAGAAGGACTAGCCTAGTGATTTTCTAGAAACTTTCCCCTCTCTTTCTCCTTCTCATCTTCTTCCATTGTCCTTGTAACATAGTGGTTTCTTACTGTAGTAGAGCTAGATTGAAGGGTATTTTCATTTTAGAGAAGGAAAGATTGGGTAGCTCATTTGAACTGTAGCTGAGATGCTGTTCACGTCCTGGTTAGGGGGTCAGATACCAGAGTTTAATAACACTGAAAACTCATCTTCAGTTTTTCACTTTTCCCTTCATTCATTTATCTCCATGTTCTCAACTGGATTATATAATTATTTAATGGACTAAGCAGGGTTTGTGGAGTGATACACAAATAATCATGAAAATTGAAACAAGGAAAGCAATCTCTGTTCACAGGAATCAAAACAAGGTATAAAGAAGCAAAAAAAACAAACCCCAACTGTTTTCAGCTGTACTGGATAATCTCTGTGAAAGTAGCCATACTTTCTAGCCTGTTCTAGATAGAAAGTTGTGTTTGCTTATTGTGTATATGGTCTGGAAGTGCCAGGTAAACCTAGTCCTTGTGAAATTCTTTTATATACTACAGTTGATTTTCATGTGTGCAGAGGCTGCAGAATGAATGTTAATGTAAAAAAAAATAATCCCCAAACAATAAAATATTTTTAGAAAGGGTAAGAAAAGTCTGCCTCAATTTACAGATCCAAATGTATTTTAAATCGTTTCATTTCTTAGCAAACAAACAAAAAAACCCCAAACCCCTGCAACCCCTCTCCATGAAAATCAGTTGAAAAATTTAGGAGGGGCATTTGCCTTTTATACAAATCTCTCAGAACCTAGCAAAGACATAGAAAATCCTATAAGAAGTTTAAACACTGTTATGCACTGTAAAATATTACAAAAAAATCCTGCTTGTTTTAATTAAAGGATACCTAATTTTGCCTATCTTGCCTTACTAGGGTTCTTCCCAAGCAGTTCTCAAGGATGTGATGCTTTTCTTCGCCACAAGATGACTCTGATTTCTCCATCAATATTGAAAAAGTATGGAATTCCTTTTGACAAGGTACATTAGTGCTTATTTTTAAACTGTGCATTCATGCATTGAATTAGATTGTGTTTACTATAAGGATTGTTTATAGTAAAGTTAAGGCAAAATTAGTATTTTTATTTTTTTAGGCACTGACTCCATAAAAAGATGAAAACAAATGCCTGTAGTATTAGGACTTTTACCTGGTTTAGCTTGGAATTTTCTAGCAGAAAACACTTTCCGCCATCATAATCTTTATTTAAAGTTTCTGTGGTTTTTATGACATCACCAATATTTTTAATTTCTATTTTATTTCCATGTAAGCTTGCATGTGTTTTTTTTTTGTTGTTGACTGAAACACTTATTAACTAGTTGTATTAATGTGTTATACCTAATATTTTAAAATAAATATTTCATATCTGTATTATTGTATATTGTATTTTCTGATATAACTTTATCAGTATTATGATCTAAAAACTTTCATGTGGAATAAAACCAAAGAACTGTTTTTTAACTTAAAATGTATTTTAAAACCTGTAACATATTAAAAAAAGCGTGAATGATTATTTTGTGCTGCTAGGTAGTGGCAGACTGGACACTTGATAAGAACGTTATATAAACAGAAAGTAGGAAGAATAACTGGCTTTCTTCTTTGTGGATGAATTTAACACATAGGTGTTTTCAAAAATATCTGATGTATTCAGTTTCTTGTCCTTTTCTATAGGATTTTCTACCTTTTTGTTTTCCACTTTGAACTTCCTATAGATGCCAGCTAATGAAAACATTTCTACTGCATTGCTTTTTCTTTAAGTATATATATTTTATATCCTGAATGCTTTGCAAATTCTAAATTTCTAAATTCAAGAGCTTTGTAGGCCTACTCAGAACAGTAGAGCTTCATGCAGAAGGTCCCCTGCCTGAACATCTGTTCATGTTATAATGAGTTTTTTAAAAGCCTTTTGATAATTAATGGGTTATGATTCTTGGTTTCCCATTGTGCAGACTGTTTTAAGGTGTTCAAAAGAACTAGCAATGTATACTTAATATATACTCTTTCTCACTCTGTTCCCGTTGCAGTGTAGGCCTGTAAACTGTCCCCTCCACATCCGTTGTTTCTTATTGTGGGTTCTGTTTTAGCGTATGCGGTGTTTATTTATTTATATCATGTGGACTTGTGTATGCAAACTTAGTTTATCATGTTCCCCAGCCTAGAATATAGGACAATGCAGTGCTTTCTATCTGTTTTAGTTGACGTTTTTGTAACAGTATGAAGGGTAGCCCATAGAAATAACATTCAAGTGAATGTTTTCTTGTGTAGTATTCTCATGGTTTAACTCTGGCAGGCAGCTGAGCCCCACACAACCGCTCGCTCTCTCCCGCCTTTGCACGGTAGGGGAGAGAATTGGAAGGGTAGAAGTGAGAAAACTCGTGGGTTGTGAGGTAAAGGCAGTTTAATAGCTAAAGCAAAATTGGCACACACAAGCAAATCAAAACGAGGAATTAATTCACTGCTTCCCATCGGCCAGCAGGAGTTCAGCCATCTCCAGGAAAGCAGGGCTCCATCACACATAATGCTTCCTTAGGAAGACAAGTGCCATAACTCCAAACATCCTTCTCCTTCCTTCTTCTTCCCCTGGTTTTATATGCTGAGCGCACCGTCATACAGTGTGGGACATGCCTTTGTCAGGTGGGGTCAGCTGTCATGGCCGCATCCCCTCCCAGCTTGTCTCCTGCGAGACTCGCTGTCAGGGCAGTGTGAGGAGCAGAACAGGCCCTGATGCTGTCTGAGCTCTGCTCAGCAAGAACTAAAACATCCTTGTGTTGTCAACAGTTCTCAGCACAAATCCAACACGTAGCCCCATAAAGCTGCTAAGAAGAAATTTAATTCTATCCCAGCTAAAATGGCACAAGTATATTGAAAAATATAATATTGCAACAAACAAAATATTTTGAGTGAATACAAAAATTTATAATCTCAGAATTTATGGGATGGTATTACAATATATTGTACTTTGTAGCTGAAGTACTGCCATGTGACATGAATCCATTATTGAAGAAGGAAATACAATTGGAGAGTATCTCTTCAAACAGATTTTGTAACAGAAATTTATTAACATTTCAAAATGTTCTTGATCCCTCCTGAAAACAGTATTTTGCAACAAAATGAAAATCGTGCAAGCATCTACAAACCAATAATCAATGTCTACACTTCAGTAATCACTGTCTACAATAATTACCAATACCACTACTACTAGTAAAGCAGCACTAACTAGTGCTGCTAATTATATGGTATGCTTTTAGTAAAACTGAGTGGAAGCAAATTTTAGATTATATGATAAGAAGAACCTTGTGAGAAATACAGCTTTACTGTTAAGGCAAAGAAACTGAGTGAGGTAGACATTTAGGTGGGATGAAGCCACTGATTTGTTGTATGCCTTTTGGAATATCACTTCACTTTTCATGCTTAAATCAACCTATGTATAAAATTGAAGAAATGTAGGCGTTTAGAATGATACTGCCTGCTGTGGAAAGCAAGCTTTTTTGAATAAATTATATTCATATAAGAAGTAGCTTGTTTTCTGAATGATATATTATCATATGGAAATGTAGTTGCTGAGTTCGTTTTTGTAATATATAGGTAAATACTGATTCCTTTCATAGCCTTGTGCTTTATCATGAAGTGTCAGATGAAACCTTCCAAACTGCAAGGTTTTATAACTAGATTTATAGTTTTGGATTTACAGAACATTACTTTGTAAACAATATAATTTTCAGTGGTTGGTGTTTAAAGTAGTGTATTGCAAAATGCCAGCATATTTGTTTTCAGTACCACACGTTTGAGGTGGGTAAGGGAGTAGATGTTCTTATTTCAGTGTCTTGGTTATTCCTGTATTCTAATTTGAAAAAAAAAATAGCGCTAGAAATAGTTAAATATTTAAGTTTGGTTCTGTCACCTAGTCTTGGGAGGAAGCAGACTGTACCCAAGTGTAATTGTAATTAATGGGATTCAGTGAGAAAGTGAATAGAGAGAACCAGGCTGTGATCTCTCGTGTCTCAAAATGATAGAAGTGGAAATGTGCTGCATGCTGATAAGTCAGCCTACGCCTACCAGGTGGCAGCTGAACTGCTGCTTGTTGCAATAGAACACCTGCTAAACTGTCAGCAGTGGGAGGGTGTATTGAGATAAATTTTGCAATTGTTAGCATTGAGAATAATCTTTCTTAAACATTCCCACAGTGATTGTTGGAGTTCTACAGTAGCAGTTATAATATATGCACCTGTATGTGCCTTTGCATGTATATACTAACTATGAACCCACAAAAAATTAACCCTGCAAATGCAAAATGTAAGATCCAATTTTATTCTGTAGCTTTGTTAGATAAGCATATTTTTCTTAATTTCTTCTCCTTCCTTCACGCCATAATACCATCAGAAACATACATCTTGAAGTGCTTTTATTTATTCTTGCATTGAGCAAAAAAAAAAAGCACACAAGGTATTAATAAAACTATAAGATGAGAATTTTGAGGGAGCAGAAAGGGGGGATTCTAAAAGTGGAAACTGAATGTAAGACAACTTGCCAGCAAAAGGCTGAGATTTAAGACCTGACGTTAATAAGAAAAATGTTTGGAGTTGTGAGTTTTAATTTTGGAGATTGTTTAAAATTTAACTCTCCTTTTTTGTGATTTTGAATCATAAGTGTATTTCCCTAAAAAGAGTTATATTTATCCTTCCAGTTTTTCTTACTGTATTGCTTACGCAAAGCGTTGTCACATAATGAAAACAGCCTTTTTAATCTCTATGAAGTCTCCTTATTTTCCTGTAATCAGCAAATGGATCTTGTTGAACAGTCATCAGCCGTTGCTCAGATTATTTGCTTCATTTAAATGGATCTGTTTGCTTTTTAGTGGGCCTGCTGCCTGATGTGTTTCATGTGAAAATGCTTATCAAATGGAGTACAGGGGATCTCTTAACTCTTTACTTCTGAATCTTCTGGTTTATTGATTAACTCTTATCAGATGGTTCAGAAGACAGTGTGCCATTTCTAGTCTCTGACTAGCCTGTCCTTGATACAGTCTCTGGTGGTCTGACTTTCAGAGATTAAAGCTGTCTCTGAGTGGAGACAATATTAGTAACTGACAAGAAGTGCTGTCTCCCCTTTTTGTCACGTCCAGAGCAGAGCAGCAGTCCATCCAAGTATAGGAAGATGAGATTTCTCTCTTGAAAGAGAGTATCTTGACCAATGACTTGTTTACCTTACCCTACTTTTTTAGTAATTTACTCTAGAATTCTTTTATATCTGATAGCTCTTTTTGATAACCACTGGGAGTTTGGTTTCTTTTTGGCTATACAAAATATAATTACTATGGCAGTGGTTTTTTAGTTGTTTTTTCTTTTTTGTGTGCTTTCTGTAATTCCTTGTTGAGTCAGTGGCCTCAGCACACTTTTCTTTTTGTTGCTTTTCACTGTACTTGTAAAGAACAGATCAGCTCTCTGGAACTACCCTTGCTTATTCTCTAAAGCAATGTCAGAGTTTAACTGTAATCAAGTTTTTCCTCTTTGAGAATCTCCTTCCAGGCCCTTTGTCCTTTAGGTATTTGGAATTCTGGTTGTCAACAGTACCAGAGTTCTGCTCTCTTAAACTGTGCTTAAAGAGGGGAAGGACAGGGGCAGATAAAAACTTGTTTTAATGTAATGTCTAAAGTGGTGTTTTAGTGGCTTTACATTGAGACACTCTGCATGGCTTTTCCAATGCAAGAATCCCCTTGCTGTTAGTAGCTGTAAGGCTGAAGAGTCGGTGCAAGGCAGTTAATCCTTCTTCCTCCTTTCCTATCCAAAATGATTTAAAGATACTGCCTGAGAGGATCTAAATGTATCCAGTGTGTTTCTTTGGGATAAACAATATTGTTTTCTTGAACTGCTAAGGCTCATTAACTTAGAGTTTCTCCTCCTTTATGCTTGATCATCCATAGTAAGTAACTTAAAAGGCAAATCAGGCCCTCAGTCATGCGTCTTCAAACCATAGTTTTTGAAATGGGTGAGTATGGGTGAGAAGGGTGAGAATAAGATATCTCTCCAAGCCTTCCAGGAGAAGTTCTGGTCCCATTCTAGATAAACATCTTGAGGGTGTTGGACAGAATAATTTCTTCAACAATTTGTACTAGTATTCAGGGATGATAATTGTGAGAATTTGGTCCAGCCTGTCTCTGCTTCCTCTCAGTCAGGAAGATTGATGTATTCTTTGCACTGTGTTTTCTAGCTCCCTGTACTTTTCTAGCTCCAGGTTTTATCACCAGTGAACCCGGGCTGCAAGATTAGCTTTTTTTGAAAGTACTTTCTGAATTTGTAAAGTAATACATGTAGCTGTGTATGTTATAATGAAGACCATTGTCTCAATGTACTATTTTGGCTTGCTTTAACTCACAACTGTGTGCAAGGAGAAAAAAATTCTTTCATTCTAGGTAGTTGCAAAGAAGAATATAGTTTTCATTGCTTCGGGAGCAAAACTAGTTTTGTAATGCGGTTCACTATGAGTTTGTTTAGTGTTTTTTTTTTTTTTAATTTTTTTTTAAATTTTTTATTTTAATGCTGCAGGTTACACAAGAGGCAGGAGAATTTATGATTACTTTCCCATATGGATACCACGCAGGATTTAACCATGGTTTTAACTGTGCAGAGTCAACAAACTTTGCCACCATCCGATGGATTGATTATGGAAAAGCAGCAAAGTTGGTAAGTCATACTGCAGAAAACTGATGTGTAAGGAAATCTTTCCTGTGGTTATTTCTTTGTGAGAATCTACAGAAGCCAATGAGAAAGGGAGAGCTATTAGATTGGGTAGTACCTTATAGTGCTGTTGAGGTTTTATTTATAGCTGTTCTTTTTATAGTGGGTATTATGCTTCCAGCAATGTATATTCCTCTATGTAGTGAGTTTTGTTTGCAGCTTAATATATATTGTTCCTCAAAACCAGTTCTATTTATGGATATTTTTAAGTTGAAGCTACATTTGCTGAGGTCAGTATATGTAAAGATAACTGATTTCTGCTCTTAAACCTCCTCTAAACTCTACTATTCGTAAAAGCAATTTCTTTAAACTAGGAATTTTGATACCTGGAAAGAAATATAAGTAATTAAACTTCAAATTAAATTTGAAGAAACAAGTTCAGCTTTTGTCATCTTTAATGTCATAAGATTGTAGTATATTGTAAAGAAACCGTGAACTCAGAGTAGATCTTTTCAGGTGTTAAAATGAGATCTGTTTTACTGAAGATATTTTAGACTGAAATTTTGTTACGTGGCATAGATTTTTTGCTTATTTTCATGTACAGCATGCGTGTAAACACACAAAATCAAGGAAGTGCAATTTATTCAACGGAAGTTTGTTATGGTTTTTCAGTATTCTGTGATTTTTCAGAAAATTATGGTTTATGTGAGCTTTGGTTAGTATGTTTCCCAAAATGTTTTAAGTCAGAGGCATTATCTGCATTGACTTGTTTGTTACTGAAAAAACCCTTTTCAATATTTGTTTAATATATTTGCTAATAATATGACATGGAATAAAGGGCAAAATCAGATGTGCACGTTTAAAAATTAAGTAATGATAGTCAACTCATTAAATACTTGGGATTGGAAGACTGCCATGAGAAAGTTCTCAAATAGCGGAAATTTGTGATTCTAGGCACTATTGATTATTATAGTTAATGAGATTGAAAATGCTTCAAAGGGAAAAAGTTTATAACTGTTTTTTTCCATGTGTTCTTTATGCATACCTTAACAGTAGTGAAAGTACTGAAAACGTCAGTGTGCATCTAACACGTTCAGGCTGGTCTTTACCTTTAATGGGGAAGTTGTGTTTTTAATAGCCAACAGATAAGGTGTTGACTGTGAAGTGAATTAAAAAAAAAGCCAAGTATTTCATAGTTTGGAATTTCTGTAGATAATACAGTGAAACAAAGTTAGGAGGAATATGGGCATGGACACCTATGAATTAATTGTGGCATGTCCTGGATTTTAAAAGATGTGAATGTGCTGCAGCTTTAAAATTGATTCATCTGAACTTCAGGAATGGCAAACTTTATCTTTGGATGTGGCAAAGGTGAGGTAGTGACACCTGCAGGTACATCCCTTTCCATGCACAGGCTTAATATTTCTTATATTTAAAAAAAATGGTCTACCATTTGGTGTGCAGCTGTCCCAGTACAAACTCTTAAATGTCTTATGCCTCCCGTGTGCCTCTCAGTTATTGTACTGTAAACTCAATGTCACGTTTAAAATTCAGTGGGATTAGAAGATAATTTTTGAAGCTAATGAAATTTTATTTCTTTACACCACTCCAAAAGTGCTTCTGAAATTCTGATTTTTTGGCTAGGAAGTCTTGGCATATACACTCTAAATACCATCTTATTTTCTCAAAATTCTATAGCACATGGATAAAACTCTCATCTTAGGACGCTGAATTCTGTGCTCTGAGATTAGTGCACATAGGAGCAGTATTGTGCACATACTGTATAAGAAATGAAAGTGGTGCTCTAGTGTCTGCAGTTAAATTTAAATGTCTGAATTTAAATGTTTCAAAGTGGCAGCTGAAGCAATAATGACTAGTCTCCCTCTACAGAGAAATCTTGGATACCATTGTCAAATGTGAACTCCGTTTTCTTTGGCAAACGGTGAGAATGCTTAATGTTACTTGCTTATTTTTTATTACTTATACCACAAGAATAAGAATTAGAGTTTACTTTTCTTCTCTCTTTAAATGAGAAAGAACATAGTAGGAAGTGCTAATAGTAGGATTTTAAAATATTTTTTAATGGAACATGTAAGAAGAGAACTACTGGAAAAATGGTAAAATAATTCTTCATAATACTTATAGTTGTTTATGCTGTACAAATAGGGTAAACAAGTCAAACAGAGAAAGTATTATAACTGGTTATCTGTCCTTAAATTGTAATTATAGGGCACTTTGAAAGCACACACAAGTTACGGAGTTATTGCAAATTGGGTGCGCAGTTTCTTGATTATGGAGTTTTTCTAGAAAAACACGAGGATAGCTATGATTAGTTTTAGCATGACCTCAGGAAACTTCCTGAAAGTATTAATTAAAAGGAAAGAAGTCTATGTGCCCACAGAATATTAGTAATATTTTAGATATTTTAGTAAGTTTTATTCCCAGTTCTGTTAATTTCATTTAGAAGAAAAAAAAACACCACACAACCTTGCATTCTCATTTTTCATTCTTCAGAGAATTGATGTTGTGTTTAACTAACCTGTTTTCTTTCTGTATGTGGTATGTACAAGAATTTTTTAATTGAAATAAATATTTTGGATCCCCTGTTTCCCCTCTATTGTACTGCAGAAATTGTCTGCATCAGCAAAATGGAGCAATATCTAGGTCAGTTCGTTGCTGTATTCTCCTTAGAGACTATCATATACTGATGACTGATTATTTGCCTTCCTGCAGGAACACTTTTATTTTTACAGAATAGTTTCTAATTGCTTACAGCTGGATTTCTGTATTAGGAAAAGAAAAAATCCTGAAGCATAGTCAATATTCATTCATCATTAATTTGGGGAAAAAAAAATCAGACAAAGATTTCCATTAAAGTTGTAGTAAATATTTAGGCCGTGTGACGATACTACTTTCCTGCGTGAAATGAGATGGTGTTAAAGGTTCTGTAAAGTCGATTGCAAATGTTAAATCGGAGATCATTTAGACCCTCAGTACTGGAAACTTTGGTAAAGCAGAGACTGTGCATGCGAATTCCAAAAATTATTTTTTGTCTTTAAAAATGCTAAACTGGCGATCTTGGTTTTAATTTGTATACCCTATTTACCTGTAGTAGTTGAAGCCTGGGAGCATGGATGTAATGTCCAGTTTGTTTTCTAGAGTTTGTGTAAGACTTCCACTCGGCGGGGAACATATGGACAGTAATACCAGGTGGCACCTCCAGTGTGCCCTTTGCTACAACTCAGCTGCTGTTTTGAGCTGTGTTCTTGCTTTTGGACAGAATTAAGTTAGACAGAAATAAACAGAAATAAAAAACAGATTTAAAAAAAAAGGGGGGAGGGGTGTTGCAGAAATGGCAAAATAACAGCTATGCTAGAAGTCCCCCAGTCCAGGGGAGAAACAGTGTAGTTTTTGGTGTCCTTTTCCACTGGCAAGAACACGGGGGAATAGAAATACGAGATACTGGTGCAAGGAAGAAACCAGGCATGTTCTCCTGAAGACGCTTGGCAAATGGCTGTGGTGCAGAGGGATGTTGGTGACGTGCTGGTGTCCACTAATGGCAGGACCTAGAGAGTCAAAGGTAGGTCACGCTCAGCTCACAAGTACTTCAGTTGTGTTTGCTGTGTTCTGTGAGGGTGAGAGGCACTCTAAGCTTTAGATATTCTTCGTCATCCTCATCATCCTATAACTTTGATTTGTTGAATGCTATTTATTTTTGAAAAAAAATAATGGTACAATATATGGGCAGATAGGATATTTCTTCAGGCTTCTGTGAATTTTGTCATTTTTCGAATGGAGCTACATTTATTGGAATAGGCTGGAAATGTGTAGCTTCATGAAATATGTTTTGAGTTTCCTTACTCCAGTGCATTTTGTTACTACTGGTAAAGCTGATGAGCCATTGGCAATTAGCTTGTATGTTCTGTAGGTATATACTTTGATTTGTGCTGAGTAGATAACTTGTGTGCTGAACGAGGGGTGATAGGTATTACAATTGCTAAACAGAAGTATTTACACCTAATTCTTTTATGTCTAATGAAATAAAAATCCTTCTGAATTAATTGGATAAAAGATGCTTCAGTGGTGTGAGAAAAATCTTGTATTCCTAAAGTTTATTAGCTGCAGTGCAGGATACCCTCTGCCCCCGTCCCCAAACCTGTGGATCATCTGTGTTTATTAATTTTATACTTTTGTCTGTTGTAATTGTTATTTCTAATGACTGCCAATGTTGCCCTCATACAAGGCTTACAGTGCAAGACTCTCACTTGCAGGTGCCAAAACTGGGGTTCTTAGTTGTCATCTTCACCTGCCCAAATTTTAAGCATGGTGGGTAGGATCGATGAACTTTATGCACTCTAATTTGACACTGAGAACCAGAAACACATTAAAATTCTGAATAAGATCCTGTGCTTTTGTGTGCAGGCAAGTTCTTTTTCTTTCTTGGAATTCCTTTTTTCCCTTGCTGCTGTCTTGTAAATGTTCGAAAAACTTACATATTGGCAAATCAGTTCCTAAATACACAGAATCCCCCTAAAAAGCACATCCTTTGACCTTGTGTAGAGCTTCTGGACTGCGTAGTCTCACCTAAGCTTGACTGGAGAAGGTGGTTCATGAAACAGAGAACTGGGTTGAGATGGATGTCCTGTTTAGGAAATGTCCAGGAGATTGGTGATGCGAGCAGGTTTGTTGGGGCTCTCTAATTCCTCTGTATGTAGCGGTGATTATTTCAGTTTCTTTCCTTCCATTTTCCTCCTGTTACTGTTTAAATCCCTACATTCCCCTCTCTGTTGCTTTTCCAAGTCCTCATGTCAGGGTCTCTCACAACCCAGCATCACAACCCAGCATCACCCCTTGCCCAAACTGATACCCATACTTTTGAGAGCTTTCAGAGGAAGCGCTGGCCTTTCTGAATACTGCTCTCCTTGCACACTGTGTCTGTTTCGTGGCACCACTTGGTGACTTTCAGTATAACGCATGTAAATTTTACTGCCTTCTATCAGGGATAGAGTCACACTGGGTGATTTTAACTAGTCATTATAATGATTCCTTTGTATTGCAGCTCCTTTTAAGACGTGATTTGTTTTCATATGTTGGTGCTGGAAAGCTTTTTGCTGTTTTACTGATATGTAGAACCTGAGGAGAGAAGTCCACCAGCCTTTTCTACTTGAAACTCGGGCTACTTAAGTATTATTGCTTTCTTTCATAAAATTAAGTCGGTAATTACTCATGTATATTCTTCAGTGGTAGCTGCTTAGAAACGTGTTTCCTGTGGATAGGTTAGATCAAAGTGCTGGCCTGCAGGTTGTATTTTTCCCTTTGGTGGGATGAAGTGCAGTTGTTTTGATGTTAGGTTTGATGGATTTGTTTGCCACTGCATTCATTAGCTTCACATCAAAAAACTGACAGGCTGTTAAATGAAACTTTGGCTTAGATTTTCAGCTTGACTGTTTGGAGACCTTTGTGAAGATATTTTGTTTTTGTGCTGCAGCAGCCTGGAGCAGTTATGACTGTTCCAAAGGGAAGAAAAGTTATTTAGTATCCTGTTTTGTTTGGGTAAAAGAGAGTCATTGTCTTGAGGACAGCAGTGTCCAGCTTATGCTATCCAAACAACATATTTATTATGAAATATATATTGAGAGACAATATATATGACTTAAATAAATTTATCAGAGAAGGAATTACACTTACCACACAAAAACACTTTTCCACCTCTCATAATTTATTGAGGTAATAATTTTTCCAATGAGGATTATATTTAGATTGGCTTTGTACAATAAAATATTAGCTGTCTGTTTAAAAACAAAAATAAAAATTCTACTCAGTTGTGCCATTATTTTTTTTCTTTTTAAATATGGGTGAATGATTTAAACGCCTAGGCTTAAAAAGTATCTTGGTACTCCTACAGCAGTGTTTTAGTATTAAGTGTCAGAAATAGCTATGTGTATGAGCTCATGAGTGATTCTTTTATCAGCTTAGTTTATTAGTTTGCATTTGGTACTGCTGTCAAGGAAACATTTTTTTTAAACACTGCGTGTTGATACATTTGATACCAGTCTGTAGGGGTATCAGCATCATTCAAGATGTACAAATTAATGTTTTTACTTGCTGGAAATCATAATTAGACGCATTATTGACTTGGCTGCTAATGAAATCTTACAAGGATTCAGGGAGCACGCATGATTTCCATTTCTGGTTTGTACGCCACTTCCTGATGTTAGTACACCACTTTAGAGCAAATCCTGTGCATTCTGCAGTTTGACATTTCACTTCATAATCATAGTGCCATGGTGTACTCTCAGCTTTATAGCTGTCATGGAATGTTCTCTTATTTTTTCTTTATGTTCATTTCTTTTATCTTGATCTGTTCCTTGTCTTTTATTTCTGCCCATCTTACTGCCATCATCTACTGTCCCTATTTGGTTCTTCCATCACAAAATCAGCATTTCCATAGCAAAATCAGCAGCTATTAAAATGTTCCACTTTAAAATATATTGCTGTAATGGGAAGATTGTCAGTCTCCCAGTGGGCAGTAACTTGTGTACTTCTATATTTCTAGTACTGTGACATACTGAATTTAGAATTGTAATGGTTTTAGGAGTAGAAAGGAATAGTAATAACAGCAATGTTTTTACCTGTAAATGCGACATAGAATTATGTTCTATTGTTTTTTTGTACCTTCCTGTTTTGGTAGAGCAACTGGTAGTAAGTTCATAATCTGAAACTTCATATGATTGTGTTTTTGTGTTTTCACAGTCTGTGCTATGCTATGTGCAAGTACTGTTGTTATCTATGAGCAGCGTATAGTGTATTCTGTTGTTCTGAAGTTCAATGTGGATTCTCATGAATTTTTTCCATCTGTACCTAGCATAACTTTTTTAAGTGTGATGCTACAGTATGTGTGACTAAGGTTACGCATGCATGTTTTTGGCAGAGGGTCTCATGCAGGCTGGACTGGCAGGCAGGACTAAATAAAAATCAGACCAACACCACTGTCAGATTATTACTTTTTTTAAATGCAGTTTTGAATAGCAAGTAGGGAGAGGAGAATTCCTTAAAATGAGATTTTAAATGTTGGAGTACATGCTGGCACCTGTGAGTAAGTAGAAATGATGGAATCTGATTTTCCTTTGACTTTTTTTTTTCCTAAGAGATATTGTAGAAGTCCCATTTATCAAAGTAATAAATGTACCCAATTCGCACACTTGGTGGATATTTAGGAGTTTTTGTTTTATAGCAGCTTTCACCAAACAATGAGGTGAATTTTTTCATAGAAAAAGTTAATAATTTAAAATAAAATGGCCTTTTCAGAATATCATTTATATGAAATTTTAAGTAAATCAATACAGTTTGTCTTTCCTTACTTTTCATTAGAATGCAGGTTATAATTATCCTTGATTTACTGAGAAAAAATTATTGTCACTAGGCACCTTTCTGTACATATATTAATGTCACAGCCTGTAACGAGAGATTACTTTAATTCCAGGCTTTTCAAGAAAGAAGAATTTGAACCGAGAAATTACTTTTTTAAATTTGAGGTTCACAAAATAGGTTCTAGGTTCACAAACTAGACTCTGTGGGCTTGAATCAACTGTTGAAACAGGTGTCCAACACAATTTGAGATAGCTTAAGATATTTTGCCTTGCTATGTCTGGCCAGAGGACTACCATTCTCCATGAATCCAGTGTAATTAGAGCTCAGACAGATGTCACAGATACCAGAAAGTGGTTCAGGTGTCAGTGCATGCCCAGGCAATGGAAGTGAGCCATCTGTTATTGTATTCTCTTATTTATACCATTTGCGTAAGTAAAACTTGTCCTAAAAGTTATATACCATCTGTGTAAGTGAAACTTGTCCTAAAAATTACCTGCATTCTCCTACTCTTAAGAGAAGTAAATTCTCTAGCCTTGCTAGAATAATTTTATATTTTAAAACGGGGAAGCAACCTATCCCAATAGGCAAAAAGATGACTTAAGTGTTAGGGTTCAGTTCCCTTAAAAACACTGCACCCCAACCTTTCTTCTCCTAAACCAGCTGCTCCACCAACTAAATACTGCTATTTTATTTTATTTTATTTTATTTTATTTTATTTTATTTTATTTTATTTTATTTTATTTTATTTTATTTTATTTTATTTTATTGCAACCATTTGACTCTGAGTTTGAACCATCAGAGAGTTCATATCTTCACAGCTGTAGGAGGTAATTTTAATGCCAGGTAGTGCTGATAGGCAGTGTCCTCCAGGTGTGCTAGTGCTGGAAGAATGAGATACACTTCTGTTTCATGGATTTTGTAGTAAATTGCTGCCACCAGAAGAAAGTATGGTTTTAGGATTGTAGCAACCATTCTGCTGCTGTCCGTCCATGCAGTTTCTGTTGGTCTCAGACATTATGTGGAATGCAAATGTTGCTGGTTTTGGGCCCCCCCCCCCCCACTTTCTTATTCTTTTTCCTGTCTTCTGTATGTAGACATAAAGCTTTGTATGAAGACACATTTTTAGACACAGGCCCTCTGTGTCTACTACTGGGGCCTTCTACAGGATTCACACCTCTGCTGCAGGTGAATCACTTGTGCAGTTGGTACTAGACTGACTAGTTTGGCTCAGGCCATACGTACTGTGGAGATAAACACGCACTTGCAATTTTTGCTCCATTCTTCTGAGAGTCTGTGGAATACCGTGTAAAAATCAAGAAGAAAGATTGATCAGCAGTATCATACATGTGAAGCACATATGGCTTCTTTACTTCTTTCATCTGAAAGAAAACACTGTAAATATAAACACAATTCAAAATCGTTGAGTTAGTCTGAGCAGTAGAGAGGGCCTGTGTGAGTGAAGAAGAATTAATGATACACCCACATCCTGAGGGAACTACACCAGGGCAAATAAAGTGCAGGTGTTACTTTTAGTACAAATGAGCTTATATAGCCTAGCAGATAATGTGAAACAGGACCTGAACATGGGAAGATGCCTGACCTGCAGGTTTAGTGTCTCCACTGTGCTTGCTACTCACTCGAGTAGGACTTGGTTATATGCTACAAGTTAAAAAGTCTTAAGGCTTAAAATCCTTTTTCAGGATCTTAAATGAAATTTATAACTTGTATTGGTTTGATTTTAGATAAAACCCACAATTAAAAATATTGCTAGTCTTTACAAACAGGAGGTTATGGAAGTATATCTTGAAATAATTTTCTGAAAAGTTTTATAGCAAAAAAAAGTTGAATTGAGACCTCAGTGCTAGTGTTGTTGTACTCAGTTTTTAAGGTTTGTCATTCTGCCTGAAGCATTAGCCACTTTCAAGTTGTTGGGAGAAAAAGTAGAATCAATCACCTTGAAGGTGTCATCTTTCTCTGAGGTTATATATAATTTCTTCTTAACTCAGTTACAATATTAACACCAAACAAAAAGATGTATTACTGTTTTAGGTAAAGTGCACTTCTGTATGGTTCATTACAAGACGTTGCATACATTTAGAGTGAAATAAGGTATTTCATTCTTTTTTAAGTTTATAACCAATATAACCAAATAATTTCAGTTAAGACTTTTTTTTTTTTCTCTGTGTGTAATGTGGTCTCATATATTCAGCAGCCTCATCAGATCAATTACTAACTTTCTAGATCTTAACAACAAAATCACCTGATCTTACCTTTGCCATGCGACACCCCATGGGCTTGGGATTCTGGGGGAGAATTTTTCATCTGAAGTTTGCATTGCAAATATATGTATCTATACATAAAAATATGAATTGCTCTAGGGTGATAGAGCAGCGTCTGCTTCTAGAGAGCAGTCTTGTGTTTTGGTGGCCTTTTCAAGCTGTGCTGAGAACAATCACGGTATGTAAGAAAGACAGAGAGGTGTGAGTATTTTGATGCATTACTATGAGCGCTGTGGGGATAAATCTGTGATGTATGTAGAGGTGAAATTTAGTTCAGTTACTGCCATTTTGGTTTGGTTTGTTTCTTTTTCATGCCCTTTTTTATTTTTAATTTCTGTTTCCGATGAAACAAGAGAGAGACTGTAAAAATTTACTCAAAAAGGGGAAAGAAACCATCAAGAAACCCAACAAAATCCCCTTCTCCATGTTCTTCTCCCTTTTTTATGTATATGATGGCAGCGTGTTGATATACTTGGCTTAGTGCATCAGTCATTGATTTGTTAATCAGGATATAAGAATGTCTTAGAATCTAAGATTGATCAAGATTTTAGAAAAAAGTACAGATAGGTGGCATTTAGTATGTCTGTCGAGCGTCTTTGAAACAGACACTAATTCCTTGGCAAATGTGTTTGAAATTAAAAATAATTCTATTACTTTTTTACTGAAAAAGTACGGTTTTGCTGAAGAAATACCATGTATTTAGAAACCGTGGAGAGTACTGCCTTAGTCCATTTAATTAATCAGGTCTTGTATCTCACTTAATCTTCTGTTCCCTCTAATGGGAGAGTATAGTTGCAAAGGGGTGATAAGAAAAGGATAAAGTAATAATGTGCTAGAGCCTGCTGAGTGTAAGAGGAAGAGTGTTTTCAGTCAAAGTGGACAAAAGAATAAGGGGTGGCTCTCAGGGTTACTATATTTCATACAAGTTTCATGCTGGGTGGAGAAAAGACACTGCTGTATACTTCAGCGAGGCATTACTAGAAAATCCTCAAGAAAGTCAGTGAAACAGACCCCTGACTTCAAGTCTGCACATCATAGAACCACCTATTGTATCTGTGTTCACAAAGCAAGTTAGTCGGAGGTGGTGGAATTATTTAAATGCTTTTTTTTGTGTGTGAAATGAACTGCTACAGAGGTAGTAACAGCATTATTACGCATACCAGACTTTGGAAGAAGTCTTGGGTCATTCTAAAAATAAATGATTGGTTACATTTTTTGCAGTTGTGACATGACATCAGGATGACAATAAACAATAACGAACAGTAAAATATCTAAGTGTTGAAATGGCACACCCTACATGGAATATAGCTGCAGAGGTAATAAGAAAAAGATTAAAAACATCATGTGCTAGAGTTTGCAGAGAGTAAGAGGAACATAATTTTTTTGTTGTTTAATGTGATACAGGCATTTGCAGTCTGCATTTACAGTCTTGCATTAACTTTGGTGCCACACTGCTTTAGCTGAAAGCTGGCACATTCAAGTAATTTCCTGTAAAAATGACACAGAATTTTATTTTTAGATTTTTAGTCTAACTCAGTTAAATTGTGGGTTTTGGCTAAATTTCAGATTTTTTTAAGATAGAGGAGCTGCTAATAATGATAAGACAGTATTAAGCCACTTGGTGTGACTAAATCTGTAAATAGCAATTGCCTTCAGGTCATTTTCAGACATTCCTCTACCCAAAACTGAGGCAGAGAGTTTGTGGAAAAGATCCATGAGGACCTGTGAAATGGAGAGAGAAGAAACAGTGAAGAAAAAATGCGCATAGGTTGCTGAGGCACTGAAAGTGTGGTCTGAACAAACGTGAGAGCTTTAAGGGACTGAGGGAGATACAAGTAGAATTTCTGTACTGCCGTTCCAGTCCCCTTTTGCTATTTGATTACCGTTGGCTATGGGGGATATATAGCTTTTACCTGCATGCAAACAGATTAATATCACAGAAGTACCTGCCTGCATGATGAATTTTATCTCCTACAAGGAGTGGTCTCAGGTATTTAATACTCTGAACAAAAAGTAGTATGGTATTAAACATAAAATAGTTTAGTTAGTGCAAAATTAGAAGTATTTTTTTGGACAATACAGGTTTTGTTCTCTTGCTTTGGGCAAAGCAGGGAACTGCACATTCTGGGCATACCAGTTAGTTTTCTGATTGAATCATATACAGTCCTGCAGGTTTGATATTTCCAGCTACAGTTAGGGGCTCTGAGCACAGATATGCTTACAGGGCTTTTCTTCCCATAATGCTCTTTGTAACAGCTGTTAAAAATTCTATGCAGTTTACTTGTCACTATTTAAAGTGTGTAAATTGCTTCAAAAGCATTCTATTTGAATTATTCTTTCTTTTCTAAATAGTCTTCTTTTCAAAATGATTGGTTTATGCATAATTGTTATCAAGCAGTTCTCTATCATCTGTTTAAAAAAAATGAAATGCCATATGGTAGTGTAAGAAGTGTTTCATGCCTATATGGGTAGAACAGTCAGTCATCAGCGACTCCTCGTATATGACTCCATTAGTGGTGATAGTGTTTTGAAAGCATGACAGTTCCATGATTTTTCTGTTCATGATCTCTAAATTTAAAGGAAACTGTTCAGTGCATCTTGTAAAACAGTATAGAGCACTGGTGTCTTTTTAGGAACTGATGCATATTTGGGTTTTTTTTTTTCCCCCTCTCTGCTTACAAAGTCATGAGAAAAAGTCAGCATTAATCAGTAAATCTGGATAAAGAGGTGATGAACAATTTGCAACGTAGAGGATTTCAGTAAAGCATCTTTACTTATAATAATTGCAATATTCTCAGCAAAACAGGTACATGGTTTGCTTTGCCGCATTTCTGCCCTTGCCTTCACATTCTTTGTTTGGATTCTGACATAAACAGGGTCTGTAAGAATAAAAAAGATGGAAGCTCATTAATAATATTTATCAGTTTCTGATGGCCAAATCACTGAAAGGAAGAATCTAAGAAAAGTTTTCTAATCTTTACCACTATGTACTACAGATCTTTGGCCTCTGGAATATAGTAGTACCCCATGTGCTGCAGGAGGGAAACAGATCTGTAAACTTTTAACCAGTTAGCCCACTGGCTAACTGGTATATATATATTTTTTTTTTTTTTAAATAAAATTATCTAAGTGTTTGTTTCTTAAGCTTAGAAACATATCAGAAACACCCTGAGGCATACATTTCAGACATTATAATTTTTTTTTTTTTTTTAAACTGTTGGTACATGTTAGAACCTAGGGAGTTTTTCCTATTTATTGTAATGGAGAGTTAGAAGACGTGTATTATTTTATCTTTGCTTACCATCTTAGAATGAAATTCTGTAAGTTCTTCAGACTGTGTCAGTCTCTTAAATCTTCAATTTTTCTTCCTTATTATAGAGTCTTTTGCCTGGAAAAGAGTAAAATCTTCCATAGTCGTCTTGTGGCTGTGGCCGAAAACATCCCTGCCCTACTTCAGAAGGGCATTCCCCTCTTTCCTTTTGTGGTGTTGATGAACTTATTGATTAGTTGCTTGATCACAGGTCTAGGCTGTCAGACTCATTAAAAGAAGCTGCCCCTAGATCTTACAAACATTGCAGTTCTTGAATCTGATATTCAGAATTATGAGGTCTTTGCTTTAGTTGAGGTGCAGTTAAAATCTATTCAGAGTGATTTTTTGGGTGAAGAATAGTTTCAAAAAATGTCATGCTCTTGAATTCCCTGTCTTAGTGTGGGGTGGAATATGGAAATAAATACCAGAAAATCTGTTCTTGCAGTATTTTTGACCTGGATAAATTAAATGCTAACTTTGTAATGCAAGAGGGATAATTTTTTTTTTTAATTTTAAAAGTTACTTTGGCATAAATGTATTTAGACAAGCTTCTACGGATAACCAAACTTTATTTCTGACTTTTGGAAGGTGCTGAGCACGTTCAGGTCCTCTTGACTGCTAGCATAATTCAGCATCTCTAAAAAATAAGCGGTTTTTAAATTTAATTTTAGACAGCATTTTGGTGTTCATAATGACTAGCAATGGGTCTCCTGCATCTTTTTGGCTCTGCAACTTTTATGAGAAATTCTACATGTATTTTTGTAGGCAGATTCATGTTTTCCACGAGACAGGTCTGCTGTGTACTCGCCAAGTGGTTGTCTTGCAAGACCAGAGAGGTGGTAACTTCAGTAGAACCATTCAGTTGCTTTGTGTATCATGGGCTGCCATAATCGAGTGGGCAGTGATAGTGTAGTGCATTTGCACAGAGTCAGCCTGGAGAGTGAAGTGGATTTTTCTTCCTCTGGCTTTGTCGCTATACTCCAACATGTGACAGAATCAGAATTTGTTTCATAAAAATGATGTGTCTAGCACATAATGGCTAATTTAGAATAATGTGAAATTTTATTGACTGCTGTGCTGCTTATGAAATTGTTACAAAACAGTTTGAATTGGAAAAGCTTTGAATCCAAAGAGAATAAATTTAACGTGAATGCCTTTAATTGAATTTTACTTAATTTAAATAATGTAATTTGTATTGATTATGCTGCTGCAGTTCATTTGGATTTTTATTTTTAATTAAGATTCAGTAATCTTGTTTTACCTTCCAGAGATATTCATAAAATGACTGTGAAGAAATTGCGTGTTAATTAAATTAATGCTTATATACATTTATTAAACCAAAATCAGGGCATAATTTAATTTTTTTTTTCTTTGTGAAGGTATGTTATACATAGTAATATTTCTGGCAAGGGCAACAATACAATTTTATTTGGATTCCCTTCCCCCCCCCAAGAAAATCCATGCTCATATAGTCCTAGAATGATGTAGGTACTGCTTTCTCTCTAACTGCCTCGGAGGCTGCCAGCACTACCTTCTGAAACTACAGGGATGATTACTAAAGTGCAGCATAATCCTTTTATTTCCTTTTGCATCCTGTAACTTGATCTGTGGCTTCTCCCTATTAGCTGGTGCTTGTGCAGCACTGAAACACAGTCTCAAATGTGGATGACCTCTTAATAATCTTCTGGCAAGGAAGTTACCAGGTTGTGGTACTGCATATGTTGAAAACAATCCAGAATGAGACTTGCTGTATTAAATGAGACCGTGAGTGCTGTGTTAAGGCTGATAACTATTATTTGATTTTTTTTTCTTCCCCTCTTTGTTGGTATTATTAGCAGTTAGAAAAGAGAGTTTAAGATTATTTTGAGCCAAGACAGGTGATACACATACATTTATTTGTAAGTGTGCAGAGATAAACATTTGATTTATTCCCACATCTGTGCATGTGAAAGAGTTATCATGTAAAGTGAAGGTTTCTGGAAACATCGAAGGGCAAAGAACCTGGGCAGAAAGCAGAGCTGGAGAGGCAATTGCTTGGCAAATGCCTGTACCTTAACGCTGGACTGGAAAGCTGAAGGTGCTGAACCAGTTGGGTTCACAGAGGTCTTAGCAAGTATTTGTGCAAGACAGAAACATTTCTAAGTGGTAGCCTCAATCACCAAATTTTGAACTTTGGTTAAGAGTTAGTTCACCTAACTTCAGTCAGAAAGATTGAACTATTGTTGACTTGCTAAGTAAAACTCTCTTTTTCTTAGAAATAATTACTTCAGATACTGGTAACATAGTGGTATTATGTTAATTCTGTCATATCAGAGCAGCAGCTTAAAAATGCTGAGCTAATCATGCCTTAGTGTTATAACTGGAATTTATGGGATGTTGACAAATTAAACAGAAGTGTGTAGCAGTTTGTGTTCTGCGGTCAGTGTGCTTTCTGGGGTCTCTCATTTCTGGTCATTGTATCTTCTCTGAGTTCATTTGCTGTTGAATGATTGATACCTTTTACTGTTCTTCATGATAAAATCACAGCAGCAAGCAACTCTGTGAGTTGTCCCATCCGTTCTTTCTGCAGTTCTGACGATTCCTGCCTGGATACAAAGATTGGAAAGATAGTTGATGGTAAAATAATCTTCCTTTCCAAATTGTTTCTTCAGTGCCTTTGTATGTGGGTACACGTTTGTGTGTTTGCCTAGCCTCTGGTTATGTGGTTATGCTTGCCTTTCAGGCTCATGTACGATTAGGCGTTTTCAAAGTAATTAATGATAATGTTGTGTAAAACCAAAGTGAAGCAGCAAACTTGCTTATTTGCCAGGTTTATTCATCTCATACTTCCCTAAGATAATGCACAGTTAGTCTCCCTGTTATTAATGTAGACTAATAATTGTACTTGTTTTTTCTCTTTCTTGAATGTCCTACTAACCAACATAATACAACAAGAAATAAAGTACAAAAAGCTGTATTTATAGTATTATGTAGATGCGCTATAGATAATCTGCAAGTATTAATAAGGCTACTTTTTATTGAACAATAATGAATCTGGATCTTTTGCATGCATGATTTGCAAATGCTCACATTAAAAATAAAATTCATAATGCAAATTCCTTGATTTGCTTTGCTTTATTTTCTCTCTGATCTATAAATGAATTAGTTGGTTACTTAAAATAATGTTTAAACTATTTTGCATTGCTGTCTGTATTCTGTTTTGTCTTCAGTTGTCAGTACTTGAAAGCACATGAATATATGATAGAATAATTGAGAAAGTAATCAGATGATCAGATTTGATAGCGTTGATATTGTGAATCTTCAGAAAAAAGATACGAGAAGTTTATTGATACTATAGGACTTTTGAAAGCAAGTTAGAATTCATATAATTGTTTTCTCAAAGCTAGTTGTAAATGAGAATGTTGTAAATGACAATTGGCCAATTAAGATTTTTTTTTAAATACTTTTTAATTTTTGCACTGTTTGAATTTAATCTGTAAGAAAATTAGTTGTTGGCTTTTTGCACTGGGATTAGGTCATAGATATCACAGCTGAATAAAGCAGGTGTGCGTAGGTCTGGCAAATGGACTGTGTTTACTTCAGTAAATCCAAAGAGGGAAGGCTCTGAGTTAGGCAAAGGGGGGATCCGTGTCGCATTGTCTTAGTCATTTGATAACTGTAGTGACCGGAGAGATAAATGCAGATCTCTTCATGTCATATCCATCATTGTTTGGCCATGTCTAAAATAATTACTAGTGATAAACTCTGTTCTGTGCAGAGTCTTGAAAGGCTCTGATAAATAGCTTGTCAGAAGAAAGAATATAAAGTCAGGTGACACACAGAAATGTTGTTTCTTGAGGGCTTCCCTAGTATGTAAAACTAGGATTTATTGAAATTTCAAATACAGTGAAATGAGGAAAAAATTGGGTTTTTAGAGAGGACTCGTTTTCGTTTTCCTTTATTTTTTTGTCCTTTTTTCCTTCATTTTTTCTTCTCTTCACTTTTTCTTCTCTTCTTTTTTTTCTTCTTAAAGTAACTCTTCTATTTGTTACTGTAGAACTGCTCAGGATTTTGTTGCTGGCTTTCAGAAACTACTCATATGTTATGATTGTTTACTATAGGCAAAAGCCGAATGCAAGTTATTTGCTGAACATGAATGCATCATTTATAGTTACAACAGGTAAGAATAAAAATTGTTTTAATGGTATTCTTTTGTTTACTCTTAGAAGGAATACGCCTTTATAAAGTGCAGTTTTATGAATAGTTCAGCAGTTCCAGAACTTCCTGGACCAAGAAACCACTTAGATTCTTCAGAATGTTTTAGGGACCCCATGTGGTTTGGTGAATACCAGAAGGTTTTGCAGGGGCATCAGTTGGTATGATGATGAACAAACTCCAGTGTACTGCAGCTGTGTTGTGCCTACTGAGAGACGTAGGTTGGCTGTTGAGTGATTCTTCTACCTCCAAAGAACCATTAGGTGCATTAGTGGGTCTTTTTTTGTTTTTTAAGGTAGTGGTAACTGATTACTTAGGGGTCACTCATACAATAAAGGCATATAGTCTAAAAGTTTTTTTTTTTTAACAAGTATTTTAGCAATACTTGGCATCCTGGTTGAATTTATGGTTATGGTTACACTGTCACCCCGTCACTCTTCTAAATGATTTACATTAATTTAGACTGCTTTTGAGGGGAAACTTTGTCATAGTCTGAATTGTTGCTCTGTGTCTTTAGGTGAAAAAATATTTTTTATTCTGTTGTTTGCTCTTCATTATTCCCATTTGGCATCTCTTGAGTTTGTTTTTTTTTCTTTCCTGATAGCCCAGAAAAGAAACTGTTTTACTCTATGTACGTCCTGTACTGTAATTGTGAAATTCACTTTCATTGTTTAATCACTGAAATAACTACTCTGCAGCACTAATTCATTGCAATATAAAAAATGGGCACACACCTTTTTAATGAATTATAATACTGACCTCAATCAGAGACTCTCTATTAGGCAAATTCTAAACATAAGCTGCATTCTTTTTTCAATTCTGAAAATACATTTTTATCTTCTATGTAGGTGAGCATTGGTAGACCTCCTGTCCTCCATCCTTGAGCTCTTAAGCTTTTGTGCAAACTTTATTCTCTGAACATTGAATCTCTTCGGGTATTTTTCTGGCAGGCACTATGAATAGGTCTAGACACCAGAAAAGATTCATGACTTCCTGGCCATTCTTATTGCTTACTTCATTTACTGGGAAAACTAGTGCAGAAGAATTCTAGTTCCAAGTTCAGGAAATACTGAGTTTAAAATTTCATAGTATCATGTATTTTGTTAAGGTTACCATCCAGAAAGCAATTTTCAAAGTGGGTGGTTTGCAATAATGAGGACAAGTGAGATGGTAATTCTAATAAGCCACAGGTGAAATAAGCACAACCTGGCCAACAGCCTTAATGCAAGGTGAAAGATGAGAGAAGTTCAGGGAGCAATTGCTTCAGTTGACCTTAGAGGATTATTAGTTTATTGTGCCATTTTTTGGGCTTCTTGTGTATTTTCTCAGAAGGACATTTAAAATAAAGATTATTTCCATTACTATTTCTTTCGCACTTCCTTTGGGCTAGGACTCCTTCTGTAATCGCATGAATTGTCTGATCATCATTTAATTTAAGAGAATAACCTATGTTTTTAAGACTTCTGTTCCTAAAACCACCATGATAGCCTTTCCCTTCGGTTGTTTTTTCCCAAGCCCATCCCGAGCTTTTATGTCCTCACACTGAGCACTTCTGAATGAGAAAGTTGGGCCTGCTTTTCATGAGATCCATAAAACTAAATTATTCACAGCAGTGACTTCAGAATGACCAGAAGCCACCCTTGTAATTACCAGTTTTCCTACTTGGGGGCAATTGTTTTGTTTTCATATGAGTATCTCAGAACCTTTTAAAGTCTCGTCTAAGGATGCTCCTAGACTGGGATTTATGTTTGGTTGTTGAAACTATTTTTTCTTTGGAAACTAGAAAATGCTATATAATTCCAGGAAATCTCTTAAATAAATAATAACTTTGATTTAGGCAATATGAGTGTATGTAGTGCTGCTTTAGTGCAGCCTGACACGATTTACATGTGTGGCTTCAGTGTCCTCCCCCAGAAGAATTAGAATGCTTCTTACAGGAACATCGACTTGGTGAGGGTTGAAGACTCACATGATGAGGAAGATGGAGAACTTCCATCTTTTAGAAAGTTTCATCTTCACGTCCTTTGTGAATCCTAAAACCCTTTATAGAAGAGGATGGCAGTACCTCTGTTTTCAGATGGTCACTAGCAGCCTCTACATGGTAAAATGTTTTTTCTGGTGAAATATGTGAATGAAAATGGCTGCAGTCTTTCACTTGGACCTCAACCTTGCTAGGTATGTGTGGACAGTATTCTTAGTACCCTGTCTTGATGATGATAATATGTATTTTGGAAATGCTATTTGACTTGAATATTGAGCTGTTTACCTTTCCCAAGACAGAAACGATGAGGTACTGTATAAGCAGTAAAACTATAGGTAAACCTGGAACCTCCATTGGCAAAAATACAGATATCTGGAGGTTTAAGGCACGTGTCTGAAGACTTGTACATTTGAATTGTGGGGATAAGGTGAAAAAGATTATTTTTTTCATAGAAACTTGCAAGAACATAAGCACTTCCATGCGTCTGAGGGTTTTTTCAGGTTTTTTTTTTTTTTAGTGTTTTTTTTTATGGGTCTGCTGATATTTGCTTCTCTTTTCTGGTCTTGTTACTATAGCTGAGTGTCAACATAGTTGAACAGTGAATGTCTGAGAGTACGGATGAGCTGGAGGTTGCTGCTGTACTTTGTTATCTGAGTAACAAGCAGCAATCCTGATACAAAAGTGCATTGTGCTTGTGATAACACTCAGGACCTTCAACAGAAAATACTTTATTTTACTTCATTTATTTTTTCCAGAAGCATATCAGAAATCCATTGAGACACGTCCTGAAAAATTTATAATCTAGGCAGTGAGTCTGGGAAGTAAATGAAGAACGTACAAAGAGATGGACAAGGAAGAATGTAGGTTATGGGGAATGATTATGCCATTATTCTGGTGAGGCAAATATGAATCTTGGTGGTTCTAAAAATAGTTGTTTTTAATATATAGTGTGGCAATAGTCATTGTAAGACAATCTTCAGGATCATGGTTTTAGAAGCCATTTGCAAGCTGAAATTCCAGAGGCTTAATTATTGTGTAGAACAGTCAATGAGTAAGCATGATGGAGGGAAGTATATGTTTGTCTTCTTTCTCAGCTGTGTTGGCCACAATGAACAAAAGTTCCCAGGGGATGTTGAAAGAAAACTAGGTCGGATTTATAATCAATCATACATGTTGTAGAAACTGAAATCATACCCTAAAATGACGAAGGTGTGCTGTGAAGCTTCAGCTGTGGAATTTAGGATCTTAATAGGCCTTTATTTGTACTTATATAGATACATTGAGGAGCCTATTTTTTTTTAAACACACTGTGGTGTGGAGACCTGATCCACAAGGTCTCAGTATAACAGGAAAGTGATTCAGATTAACCAGCGTTTGGAATTTAGGATGTTTTTGGGTGGGAAATAAGCACTGGAATAACACAAATCTAGGCTGTCTTTCACATGAAGGGTTGAAGCAGATGATCTTTTGAGGTCCATTCCAACCTGTGTGATTCTCTAGTTCTGTGAAGTGCGAGTAAGAATGCTGTATGAAAAAAATCCTGGTTTTAGAACAGTTGGGTTTGTTTTGTTTGCTTGTTTTGAAAAAAGAAATAGTGGTCAGCAGTATAGAAATGAAATAAAAAGAAAGTGTTCCACTGTGTGTGGCAATACCCTTATTCTCTTATACCAACTCCTGGTTTACTCCTATTCCTATTTACAGATTTGACATGTCTGTCTTTTGACAGCCGAGTATTTCTGTTGAGTCGCATCATCAATATATGTTAGTTGATGTGCTATGTTACGTGTGCTAGTTACAAAGGTTCAAGAAATATTGTTATATTGCCAGGGTTCCTATTCTTTGTTTCCTTTTCAAATAGTTCTTGTTGGTACCCTGAGGTATGTACGAGTGTTGTAAAAGGAATGTATGTTGTTATATTAAGACATTGTATAGCATTTGTGTGTGAGCAAGACAAACATTACAGAAAATCACAACTTAAAAAGTGTTCTCTTTTCTGTCAATTTAAAATTGTTGAGTTTTAGTGAAAGTGGCTTTTAAAACAGAAAGAATGAAGAAAATTTGATACTAAGATGAGCATAACTCCCTTTTATTTGGAATACATCGTAGATACCATTTCCTTTTATTTGCCTATTTCATCTCAGGCCTGAACCCTTTTGTTGTTTAATAAAACCCAAAAAGGCATTACGAAAACATCCTATTGAAAAAATGCAAGATCATTATTTATGTACTGGGACAACATACTGCCTTGTTTCCAAGGTGATATTACCGTTTTTTTGTGTGTTGCTAATCATATTTTAAGAAGAGTGTAAGGAAATCAGAGGCCTATATAGATTAGAGCTTAAATATGTGATGTGAGATGACACTACCTAGTGTGATCTAATTAACACATCATAGAACTGCAGTTAAGGTAAAGCATTTGTACTTTAGCACATTCAGGACCAAGAAGTTAAAGGCTGGAAAGGAATGTAGGGTATAATTTGATCTACTGGAGCCTTTCAAAGTATGTTGAACGGTATCTGCACTACTGCTGTTTATTTGAACTAGTTGTATTGAAGGTATTAGTCTAGACAAGGGCAAAACTAAAATGAGCAACATGTTTTGTAAACTCTTCCAATACAAGGTGCTGAAATAGGTGGCTCACACAGTTCTGTCTGGCTCCACTGGGTGTAAATAACACATTAGCATTACCAGCCGCAAGCTGTAGTGTTTGGGGAAAAAAATAACCTAAAAAGGCAGCAAGATTTTTTTCTAACTAATAATTAAAATATTTATGAATGTAAAGGCAATGTTTAACCAAGATGACATCTGGGGGCTATATAAGAGCATACTATTTAATTTGTAATCTGAGTAAGTATGTTTTCATTCTCATCCAGTCTGTATAGACTGGATATAAGGTTCTTTCCTAACCTCTCCTATCTAGTTCCTTTTAAAAATTGCCTTTGAATATCGCTGTGGAGTAGATTGTTTCGCTTATTGCTAAATAGATATAATTTGATATTCATTTCAAGGTTAAAAATGATGTTAATAGTATGCAATTTGACTGGACAAACATTTTCATATGATAAGTAATATGAAGTGGGATCATGCAGGTAAATTTATCTTAGAGTAAAAAGAAATTTGCAAAGTTTATTTTCCAGCTCTTGGAAAAAACCCCTTCAGATCTCTTTTATATTGCTCTGTTTGCTGGCAATTCTTTGAAAAACAAAAATGACATTTGGGGTCTGTTGGAATTATAGCAAACCCAGTATTTGAATTTCTTTAGCATACGTTACTCAAAGTGTTTATTGGAGCATGATCTCTGGTTTTACGTCCAATTTCAGCTGTTCATCAGCAGAGGGCAATATAACTTCGTACATTTCCTGGAGAGGATTTAATTTGTTGATCTTTTTATTTCTGGTTTTAACTGAAAGAACTCCTACTTGTAAATACTGAGAAAATATGTGAACTCCTGATGAAAAAGCAATGAACTGTGCTATTAGTATTCCTTATGCACTTTCAAAAGGCTTTATAAACTTTCTAGTAGCTGTACCCTATGGGAGGTGTTCTTTAAGTTCATAGGCAGACAGATATGTCCAGACTTTATGGAGATGGCAAAACAGGCTGTTACTTTTTTACTGGATTAGCTGATGCACCCTTAGGAATTAGCTGATGCACCTTTTCAGAGTTTTGTTTTGGATCCCTCCATCCCCCCTGCCCCCTGCTTTTTTTTCCTTGGGACAGAGTTGTGCAAAGTTTGGGAGGCTTTCTGACATTTCTTTTTACATCTGTTTTGGTTTTACTGTGTGATTAAATCCCTTATGAAGAACTTGTATTACTTTACAGACTATGAGTACGTGTGTTGTAAGTTAAGTGTAGTGAGAAGCTGTGCTGTGATAATTAAGAAAAAGTAGATTCAGGTCTCCATTACAACTAATTTATTCTATATGTTGTGACAAGAAGAGTTTTGTTTTACGGCTGGGGTGGTAAAATGAGCCTTCACAGTCCTTAGGAAGTGTGTGTACCATAACCTTTTAGTGTACATCATGTTAATACTAATCTGTTATGATAGTGCTTTGATTTTTATGTTGCCATTTAAATTTTCATTTAGTTCTTCCTTCAGAACATATCAGGAATCCTAAAATGGATATTCATGTGTGGCAATTTTTTTTTTTTTTTTTAAAATACATTGCTATTTCTGTTACTCTTGAGGCATATTCAGAAAGACTTCAGACATATGGTTACTTGTTTTTCATCTTCTCCTTTGGGCATCACACATTCAAAGAGTCTATTTTACTGTCAGAGCATAAATACAATTCCTGCTAACAGCCTGGGACAGGCAGCATTTAACAGTGTTAAAACATGAGGCTAGGATTAAAAGATTTTGAGTCATAGCTCCAGCTCTGCCCTTGGCTTGCTGAATGACCTTAGGCAGTTGCATCCATCTCTTTACTTTTGTTTCAAATGCATTGGATAATTCTGGTCTTCCTGTATTACCCAAAATTGTTTTGAAGATTTATTTCCCGCTGTTTAAGCTGTAATATTTAAAATAAAAATAACAATAGAACTCCTTTAAGTACTGCATACTGATAAGAATGGCAGAACAGATAATGAGGAATGTATGTATTTGGTATAATGTAGCTTTTACATTTAATTTATTGCCCAGGTACTTGTGCTCATATATTGTGTTCTAGTTCCAGAACTGTCCCTAATTATAGGATTGGTTAAATCATTAAGTACTGCACACTATTACTCTGTTGCAAAATGGGAAAAATTTCAAATCAACTGAGAAGGCTGGGAGACATAAATGCAAGTAATAATTATTAAAGCTCTTAAAATTTTATTTAGAAAAAACCTCATAATTTTCACGTATAAATATAGTGCTGGCTATATGGTTATATCTCACAATGTACTCAAATAGCTGATTAAATATATCATTCTTAGATGGTTAAAATTAACATAGTATGCATACACAAATTTAACTAGTGATTGGGTAGCAACTAGGTTACATTAGCTAACTAGTTTAAAAATCACTTTTCTAGCACCTTTAGGCTTTTTATTTCCTTTATTCTACAAAGGTTGTTTCATTTTAAAAAAAATGTTAATTGGAGTGAATACAAAGACAGTTTTACAGGCATCTCACTCGGTGATTTTGTTATCCATTGTAGCAGGGTTAAGTGGGGAAAAAGAAGAAGCTAGCATAATAAACTGGGTGACTTGCAGAGCTAAACTGTTTTCATTCCCAGTGCTGTATCCAGGCTCATGTATGTGAACATTTACTGTATCTTGGTAGAAAGACGGTAACTTCTTAAAATGTACTAATCAGATATTTTTTTTTATCATCCTACCATATCCTTAGACACTTAGCATTGTGCCATGTTCTAGGACAAAGGGGAATGTTTTTTTTCTAAGAATTTTGATGTTTCAAACATTCTTGTTTTTAAAATACTCCTAATAACCAAGTATGTGTGTCACCACTGTTTCATAATCATTATATATATGGTATTAAACAAATGATGAAAAAGCTTTACTTTGAAGACTGTATGACAAGTTAGACACAACTGATTTTATTAGGCACATTTCAATTAAAATGTAAAATACACAGTGTGCTTACTTATGATGATTGGTGTCTAATGAATTTAGTGGAGATGTTCTTGGGTAATAATGTACTAAGTAAGCTTTCAACAGACATTGCCTGAGTTCCCTCTCTCTCTGCAACAAACATCTTAGTACTGGAGAATATGATTTGTGAGTGAAATTAGTAAACCAGTCACGAACAGATGTATCTGTAGTGTCTTATTCTGATTGTCTGTTAGAATCTACTTTCAAACCAAAGTAATGATGAGACAAGCTTGTTGTCAGAAGTGCATTTTGATCTGGTGCTTCCATAATGTTTTATTTCAGGATTTTAGGTAGTTCTATTTAAAATAGTCAAATTTAAGTATGAAAAGAGTTTTTGTTTTGTCTTGTGTTTAATGTCATGTCTCAAACTCCATGTAACTATATAATTAAACTTGTATTTGTGCAATTTTAGTGGAAAAGTATGCCTACAAGTGTTTGGGTTTTTTTGGTTTGTGCCTTCCCCCCCCACCCCACCCCCCCCCACACCCCCGGCAACTGCAATTAGAAATAAATGCAATGTAGTAATTTCTGTGTGATGATGAGATGGTGTAGATTATTATGATAAATCCATTCATTACCGACATTTAGTATATTTGTTTGTAGAACTGGCAGGTAGTGAAGAAAATAGCAGGGATTCTGTTTCTGCGGTGGTGGTGTTTTGTTTTGGGGGGGGTTGTAGATTTTTGGTGTGTTTTTTTTTATTTTCCTGTCTCCTTACCCTATTTTTTGTGGAATTCCTTGAGAACAGTTTGTTTTTTTAAATGAGTAATGGGCAACTTAAATTAATTTACTCTGTATTAGTTGCCTGATTTCAGAACTGTTGAATCCATTTTTATTGTCTTGACTATGCAAGACAAAAGGCTGTACATTAGGTATATAGCTTATTTAGGTGACAACACTTGGACACCTGCCTCTTACCAACTGGATGCAATTTCAACTTAACACTTGATCAACTATGCTCTTGGATGCGGAAATGAGAAGATAAACATTGCAGTACACTTTGTCTTCACCTGCTCAGTTACAGAGTGTACATTTTGACATGTGCGTTTTCCTAGATGTGTTGAGGTGCTCGAATATCTCCGTTTGATTTTCAATACAAATGATACTCCCCTTCTTCCCTTGAAAGAAGCTGGGGGAGGAATTAAAGAAACTTAACATTTCCTTCTCACATGATTGACAATCTTGCTTCCTCTTAACAGCTTGCTTTGCATTTTTTTTCACTTAAAATAGTGTATTCATCTGTACATCACTACTCCTTTACTACTTTACTGAAAGTCCATGCAAACTGAGACATACTACATGTACAACAGATTTGTAGACGATTTCAGTGTCCTCATGATTCTGCATAAAATCTGTTCTTAAAGGAAGCTGAAACAGAGTAGAATTCTCTGTGCAATGCTGAAGGGGGAAGGGAAAGTTTGGGAAAAGATGCCTGTACAAACCAGGGAGAGTGAAGCACCTTTCCCTACCTTCTGTAGAGAGAAGGGTTGCTTGGACCTTAAGTATTGTTTCTCTTACAGCACCTTGGTCTAGGGGTGTCATGGATGGAGTGATTCACTTCACTTGTACGAGAGAAGCAGCGAAATACTTATTGATATGAAACAGGGATTTAACAAAGTTTGATAGTAAATGTGACAGTGTTTTGAGAAGATTCAATGGCAAGGCACACATGGTTGTTTACTGCACAGAGGACAGGGTCAGACAGCCATCAGGGAGACCCTCCCATTGATCATGAGGTTCAGAAGGGACCCCCTTGCTTTCTAAACTCCTCAGAGAGGAGTCTGGGAGCAGCCGAACCCAATCCTAGTCCCAGACTTGGTCAACAGTTTATGTCTAAAGGATTATATATGCACAATCAATCCTTTATATGATTAGCTAAGATTTCAAAGTTTAGCATGCTATTAACCACTTAGTGAGGATCTTTTGCGGCAAGGAGTCTTGTAACCTCAAGGAGTGACCTTGAGAGGTGTCCCTGATCAAGGAGAGATCCTGGCCTGCAGCTTGCAGCATTGCAGGAGATCTCGACAGGCCCTGGCCTGTCCACTAATTGTAGAGTAAGACGACTGACCTGTCGTCATTTTTGCATACCAGCAGGACATCTGTGTCCCTATTCCAGGCAGCGTTTGGCTATGTTGCCGTCCATCCCCCAAAGTCCAGGTGCAGTCCATCTGATAGTTATGGCTTGAGAAGGAGCTGGGGAAGGTTGGGAGGAAGAGCAGACCACCACAAGGGGATCACCTGCCAAAAGGCTGTAATTTCTGCGTGGTGTGCTGCTGGATACCTATTACGTTCTACTGTCCTTATTGCTGGTTTAAGGTCTGATATGTAGATACTAATTTGATTTGTGGATTTTTGGCATGGACTTGATAAGAATGAAAGGCAGACCCAGAGCTATGTATCTGTACTTAACAGGTTCCCAGAAGGAGGCATTATGGTGACTAACAAGAGGAATACAGAAGTCCATTACCAGTGTCCTGTCAGCCTGCAGTACCAAGGTGCTGTGGTATGAATAAGAAAGTATAATCCAGAATGCCTCCTAAAAATGAAATGAAATCTTGTGCCTCACATGAGGACAAAGATGAAGTCTTGTGCAAAGTCACTTTAAATGGATTTGGCATGTGGTATTCCCAAAGCCATGGAGAGGCAGTACTTTTTTTTGTAGCGGGATTTCATGTTTGTGTTTCTACCAGGGTTTCTGCCAGGTTTGCCCTATTATTGGCCTACTAGTTTGCAGAGGTGGAACTTACTTCACAAACATTTCTTTTGTTGGATTTTCTTCTGTATTGTCCTAAAACATAGTTGTTTAATGTGTTTCAAACTTTTTTGTCTGTTACTGAAAGTATAGATGATGGAAATTGCTGGATAAAACCGAATATGAACTTTTTTTCGTATTTCTAATTGTATGATGCTATTTAAAGTATCTTCTGTTTGAACTTTTACCTTCATGCAATTTAAGTGTTTGCTGACTATTAAATCAGTATTATTTCAGACTTAAACTTAAAAAGGATTAGGTTGTATCATGTTTGTCATGTTTTCTCATTTTAATGATGTCTATGTTTTGTGACAGCTGATAATTAATTTCCAAATCAAATTCTCTTCTCCGCCTGAATCTATTAGAGCATGTTAAGGAAATGCTATTTGGTGCGTATTCTCTGAGGCTATAGTCAGATGTCTTTTCTTTTTTTCCTTCAGTTTTGCTGTCTTAATGGAAGTAATCTCAGCCCTGCTGGGTGCCTTGGCTTTTTTTTGAATCAAATCATTGCTCTTACAGACCAAGCAGGTACTTTGCAGAGAATGGATGGTCTTTTATTTTGTTACAATAATACATAGGAGAGGTGAGGCCTACTAGGGAATTTGTTATTAGCAAACAAAAACAGTTTTGGAAAAAAATCTGAATAAAGTTTCACATTCCTTGAAAGCAGAATACTTTGTTAGAAGTCTTGAGAACTTATTCAATATTATTTTAAGACATCACTCTTAATGGCAAGGCAATACAAATATGGCTGTTGAAAAAAATTCACTGCAATGACCTTTAACCCATTTCTATGTTTAAGATCAATCAAAAGGAGATATCCTAGTATCCTGTATTTCTTCCTTTAATTAGGAACCTTTTTATGTATCAGCCAAGCTCAGCCTCAGCTTTCTATTAAATACCTTTGAGTGTTTCTTTAATTCAAAATAAAGTAGGGAGCAATGGTTGAAATAGTTTACTACGTGTCATTTGTACCTGTATTATTTGATTTCAGTCTTGCTGGAGATAACATATTTTACAAACAAAGGGAGATACTCATGAGAATGTAAGACCTTCCACATATACCATCTTTCAAGGAAAACTGTATGCAAGCAGTTGTAAAGCTTTTCCCCACCCTCCAAATCAAAATGTTGATCACTTCCCAGAAATTGTTCCGGGAATACGGTTACTCTTACAGTGCATGTCTCAAGCTGCAGAAGAATGGTGTTGATGATTTGCTCTTCATCTCTGAATTTCATGTGAAATAATGATTTGCATCAACAACTTTTCTTGTTATGAAAGACATCCTGTTGTCCTTCATTTAAGGCACTGCATATAGCTATAAAACAGATAAGACCGTGTGTCTTAGAAGAGGAAAATAATGCTCTTGATTATTTTTCTTTTAGCAATCTAAATCCTGTATTCCTGAGCTTAAAATAAGTAACAAGATTAGCATTGGAAATATATGTGTGCAGCAAAAATATAATAACAATATGCATAAAATGCACTGCAGTTTTCAACAGTGTGAAGTGAAATGAAATGAATATAAAGAGAGGAACATTTCTGAAATACTGATTCTAGGAGTATGATATAAGAATAAGAATTAGTTTAAGATTTATAATGGAGCAGCTTTTCTGAAAACTAAAGGTAGTAAATGAAAATGTTTGACATTTTTTAAATTATTAAACCTTGTATAATGCATGCCACATTTTCTAAAAAAATCATGTAATAGTTTCAAAACTGTAATATATAACAAAATAATAGATGACTGCTAATTTTACTTCGATAATTGTAATTAGTATAATAAAATTCTAAATGGCAATGGTTTGGAAATTTGTATTCTAGTCAGCATATTTAATTGATTTGGAAGTTGTTACTTGCTGAGCTATGCCAGCTGTTAACTGGAATAGTAACAGGTGGGGGAAGAAATCTCTGAATTAGGAATAAGTAATAAGTAAATGTTACAAAATAACTAATTTAAAAAAATAATAAGCCGTACTTCATTCTAGTCGGAATAAAAATTAATCTTATAAACATGTATATTTTTTATTATTTTGGAGCAAAATCTCATTCAGACTGGTGTGAAATGGAGATGTCAACTGATGGCCAAGAGTAAAGTATTTAATTGGAAAATGAAAGTAGATGATAGCTACATGAACCAGGTTTTCAATCTTTTCCAAAGTGAAACAATAAAATCAGCTACTGTTTATTGCCATAGTTCAGAGTAGTTAGAGTAAACTCATGTTTACTATTTCTTGTCTTCACTTTGGGGGGGGGGGGCGGGGGGAGGAAGTGTGGGAGGGTGTGATGAATCTGGCAGTGAAAACATCTGGATACTTTGGGTACATATTCTATGAATTTTAATATAAACCAGTGTATGCATATGTGTGCAAAGTGGATAGATTTGGTTTGGAGCTGTGTGCCAGTGTACTGTTTCTATTTTTAATTCTTGATGTTTAGGTAAAGCTAATGTGGGAAGTCCCTACAATATAAGGAAATCACGCTAGAGTTCAGTCCTTCCTGTATGATTCGTGTCGTGGGCTATTATGCGTTTTATTTTAGGATTTCTCTGAAGTGGACTAACTATGATTAGATACTCTACTTGGGAATGATTTTGAGAGAGAGCGTGAAGGTTTTCTGCAGTTTTATATCATTTATATCATAATTGAAACTAAAATTTGCTACCAAATCTTATTCATCTCCCAAAGACTCTGTAAACAGCAATATAACGCTTTGCGATTTAGATTAGAGATAGCTTGTTTGTATACGTGCTATTTTTAATCTTTGCTTATTACAAATGAAGAAAACGCGTGATGGGGTGTTTTACTGTTTAAGTTATGGAAACTATATTGTTTCAGCTAGAAAATACATTTGACATGTTTAGAGATTGGGTATTTTTTTCTGTACAATTTCTCAAAGTGGAGGGGGAAAGGTAGGTGGTTCAGCGTACTTTGCCTCTGAACCAATTGAATGCACTTTCTCTCTTTCGTGAATACAGCAAATGATGCCCATGGCACAGCTCATACCAAGTGGATTCGTAAACTTCTGACACCTTAAGAAGAGCAGAAATACTGAAGAAAGGCATTATTTATTCTCCATTTCTTTGGCATAGTCATTTAATTAATTAATTTAAGCTTACTTCTCTTACTTGTGTCCCTTTGGCAGCTCTACCAGCCTTTATTGGCAGCGACAGCATGGTTTACATGGCCTGTCTGATTTCTATGCGTCGTTGTCATCTTTGCTTTAAGTTCTGGTGGATCTTACGCTGGTTGCATGGTGTTTGAAATAAGATGCCTTCCATCGTTCTCTTATGGAATGTGAGCCTGTGACAGCTTCATTGTGGGTTTTGCTAGGGATGTCTAAGGCTATAAGTATGAGCTGTGGTGACTTAAACAAAGTGTTCTTGTCTGGGACTGTAACCTGGTGAATATCATCACGGAGAAAGGAGCTGATCACTTGCATGGTAGTGGTGAGTGACCATACTCAGCAATAGGTGACAGACAGATACTCAATACAGAATTTGGGTGTACATATCCTTGTGGCTGTAGGATACATTGACCCGGTTTGTCTGCTAAAGTGCCCACCCAGCTTGACAGCTTGTGTGTGAAGTTGTTTTGTGGCTCAGAGGTAGCACATGTTGGAAAGACGGTACCCAAATTGGTGTATGCTGCTGTACCCAGAGCCCTTGTTTGTTGCATAAAGTTGCTGGGGCACTATGTGCCTTCTCTTCTTTGCAACATACCTTCAGCAGCAGTAGGAAGAAATAAAAGAACAAAAGAGGAGAATAAGAATTAGAAAACCTTAGAAGCAAAAGGCAGGGGAAAAGAAATAACGAGAAAAATATGGGAAATAGCACGAATACAGGGAAAATGACAAGAGGGAAAGTTGTCTGGGAAGAATCTGTGCTTTAAAAGGACATACTTGTGTGAGAGGAGGTTGGGGTTTTTAATTTGTTTTGTACCTTTTTGTGTCCTAGGTGTTTATATCCATAGGTAATTTCCGTTTTAATAAATGCCTAATAAAACCTGCACGGTTTGTTTAAATAGCAGCAGCGATACTGGCTTTGGCTGGAACGCTGCATGCTTCTCTCTGTCCATTTTGCTTTTTGCACTGCATAGAGCATGAGCTTGCTGAACTCCATTATGTAGTCACATGTGACAGTCTTGCTCTTTTGTTTTCTCCATGACTGCTCTTTGATTGTAAGGAAGCACATTATGTCTCAGTGAACATTAGAATGCATTTTTATTTTATTTTGGCACTGTGTTCTTTTCTTTACTTGCCGAGCTCATTCTTATTTTTATCTGTCAGTCAAGAGTCTTCTCTGAGCTTGTGAAGGAGACCCTTTCAAAAACCATTATTTTTCACCTAGCAGTAAGAAATGGATTCCATTTGCAAGTCACTGAATCAGCTATTAGCATAGCTGCTAAAGCTTAATATTTATTTTAGATCCAAATAATTATTTTGAACTGTTTCGCTTGTATTTCTTAAAGAGAAAAGTCGGTTTCTTGAACTTAGATACTAACATCCATTGAAGGCTGGAAAGATTTCTTTACTGTAACTTGAAAACAGTGAAAAAATATGTACTGTATTTCTGTTATTGACATTTAATAAATTAGCCTTAAGTAATAGAAACTAACAACTAAAAAGACCAAATGAACCATACTTCTTGTTCTCAGTGTTTTGGGCTCAGTATCACATGTGTACTGATGATATATGTTGGCTTTGTCTAGTGCAGGCTTATTGGTATCAAAAGTTTTTGTGGAAAAGAGTCTTCAATGCATCATGAAACAACTAGTAAAACTTAGTGCCTGCATGCTCTTGTCTGAATTTGCACAGAGCAATTTTAAGACCCGTCATTTCCACACAGAGAACTCTATGCTGGTAGAAGAAAAGGGGACAGTTTGATTTGTTGATAGACATTTTTGGAATGAGGTAGTTTTTGAAGAAGACTCACAAAGATGAGGTCTAGTGGTGCAGCTGATAATGAAAATGCTGTTTTGAGGAATTATGTTACAGGAACCAAGAAAGGAAATGTGAAAAAGTACTAGAAGGGAAACAAAATTAAAAGTGATGCTGAGGATAAGACAGAGGGGAAGGTAAGTATATCTTTCCTACATGACATTTCTTAGCCCACACTGGGATGTAATATGCTTGCATTTTACATTTAAAAGAAAGGACTAATTCAACAGATGCAATCAATGAGAGGGATCTAAATAATGATAATTAGAAGAACGTAAAGTGCGTGTGTAGTGAATGTAGTTTTTTTTTTTTCTTTTTTTTTTCTGGAAAGGATGACATTAGTCTTGGTCTGACAGAAAATTAGTGCTTACTAAATGTGAATAAAAATTTTAATGATGAAGGGAAGTCTAGATTTCAACCATATTTGACCAAAAGGATTAGATGCACTCATGTGAGTTCATTTGGAATAGTAGATTTCTTGGATTCATTTTTGTTTCATTTAGCTGCTATTATAATTGTGAAAAATGTATGTGAAATGGCTTACTAGTACTTTAGAAGACATTTAGTGTTAAAAGAGTTTCATACCTCAGTTTTAACAGTGTTTTATTGAAATCTGTATCCTGTGTTTGGCTGCCCAGGTTCTAGGAAATTGTTTTTACTTTTATTTGTAAGTGAATGTGCTGTCAATCTTTCAGCTTCACGTGTAACACCTTTCAGGTATGAAAAAGTAGCAGTATCTGACCACTTACGTATTCAGTTTTATTTTCATAATTTTGTTTTAGAGATATATGAAATCAGAAAAAACAGACTGCTAGGCAAAATATGTTCTCTTTAACGGTGTTAAATATATTATATTGCATAAAGGAAAAGACAACTTAAAATCAAGGATCTTTTGAAGTTTATAACTGTTTACGATATTTTTGCTTTCTGTTGCAGTAACTTGCTAATAGTATTGACCGTTGGAGTTACATTAGTTTTTACGGAAATAATTTATATAAAAATATAACAGGAGTAAATTCACTATGCATTTTTCAAGAAGTTTTATTGTTATCATCAGAGTGCTAAAGACAAAGGTGCTTGAGGGCATGTAGAATGGGAAAAATCATCCTGCCTGTGATTGTTATAAATTTCTTGGTGGTATTTTTAACATTATCAGTGTGTCTTTCTTAGGTGCCTTAGGGAAGCCAGTGTTTACTTCTTATAAAGCTCTGATATGGTAATCCACAGTCATCTTTCAAATAGCTACTGGCTTTTGCTGTGCAAAGAAAATGCAGTCTCTTGTATTACGGGAAAAGATATTTATTGATGGGGTGATGGGGTCTTCTTTTGGCCAACGACAGGAGAGCTTTTGTGAATTAGGCTCCTGTGTGCTTCTAGAAACTACAGCACGTACCTGTCGTTTAAAAATCAATCTTCAGGAAAATTTATACTTCAGATTGTACATTCAGATTTAAATCACTGTGTTCCTGTATTTTAAGACATTCCAGTTGCTAGAAATACTTAAATGTGAGGGAAGAAAATATTTGGAAACAAAGATATTAAATCTCTCCTTTAAAGTCTCTGGGGAGCAGTTTAGACTATTTAGATACAAAAATTTTTAATTCAGTTGCCTAAATGAGATACGTAAAGTCTGTATTTAGCATTTAAGGTTGGATGTTAAAAAATAGGGGTGGGAGGGCTTTTTATGGTAACTGGACCATTCAGCTGACAGTATTTGAAACTATTTCTACATAGAAAAATTTCTAACACTAGTCCTGTGTAATTTTCTAGCAAAAAGGAAGCTTGGCGCAGTTTTTTCTTCAATGTATGAGTTATTAGCTACTTTGATAGTTCTGCTACTAAAAATTGAATAGTAATAGAGCGTTGCGGTTGAGTTTAGTCTTCAGGAGGCTATTCAATCTTAAACTATCCTAATTTCTGAGATTTTTAGGGAATTTTTTTTTTTCTGTCATAGATTACTCAGGGATAGAGCAGTGCTTACCTTGCTGCTGTAGCTGATTATCCAGGAATCAGAAGCATGTGTAGTGTGTCTCATGTTTCTACCATGCCAGTGAAATACAGCTAATTGAAATGTGTTGGTTTGTGTTGGGTTTTTTTTGTTTTATTTGTGGGTTTTGTTTTTTTTTTTAATTTTTAAATTTTTTTGGGGTGGGGTGGGATCTTGTTTTTGTTTTTTGGTTTGGTTGCTGTAATTTTTTTTATTTTACTGTGTTTTTTTTTTTTTTTTTTTTTTTTTTTTATATAAAATTCTTTTACCGGCTTTGCCAAGTTGCTTTTGTGTATTGCTTGTGGTCATAAACTTCTCTTGCACATGACTGAGCTGCTTCAGATCTCAGTGTTTAGTGGTATTCCAGCTTTGGAGACTTTCTGGGAGTGAATTTGTCATCTTCAGCATAGTCTCTCCTAAATCTTGGTTTTCCATCCAAACATTTTATCCAGGTAGACTTAGAAGCTTCAAGGAAGTGTCAAAATTCATATGCAAGAACTGCAAAATTGTATTTCGGAAATCTGGTATGACCTGAAGGTGTCACATATGCTGTGCATGTGCTGATCAGTCATCAGTGATCCTGGTGAGCTTGATGTTCACTGTCCCTGTACTACATGTACATACATTTCTGTTTGAGAAATTGCAATTAGGTTTTACAACACACTAAAATTAAGGTGCCTTGAAATCATTCAATAGGATAAAATACTGCTTGGTGTCAAGTCAGTAGGTCCTTTTCAGTCAGCTGTAATTTCATCCCTAATCACCTTGGTAATTACAGATGCTTCTAAAAAACATGTTTACAAAAACGGTTAAATTTCTTTAAAAGTCACTGCTAACACGCTTATTCAAAAGTGTTGAAGATGTTTCAAAATATTTCTTTTGGCAAACGTGGCACAGTTCAGCAGTTGTAAGATGTTAGCTTATATTTTCATTGCAGTGCTTTGCTGTGAGATTGATGAATTAATTTGCATTCCTATTCCAGTTGTTTCTGTAAGTAGGTCTTTTCATGAAGAACCTCTCATACCGATAAAACCAAATCAAATAGATCTTTATACAGTGATTCACAGACAGGTGCTTGTAAAATGTCAGCCTAGAATTTTCAGACAGTTCATATATTTTGACTTGTCTGCATAGCAGCAAGATGGTCTGTACTTTTTTGTTGTCTAGAGAAGACTAATATTGAACAGTTAACATCTTAGTAGGTCATCAGGTCTTTCTTACACTGATCAAGAAGCTGTGTGTAAAAGAATAGCAGCATGACAAAATGAAGTATTGACAAATTAATCTGTCAAAACTGAGGGGTCAGTTCAACTTTAATTCACCCCTTTTATGTTAATATGTAATCTTTACTTTTATGAACAGATGCATATTCACTTATTCAGTATGCCTTTATCAGAGAATATAGTATGTAGTCATACTGTTCATTATTCAAAGCAGGCACCAAAAAGAAGGGAAATTCTTTCTATATGTTTTTGTAATACTTTCATCGTTGCATCTGTGAACTTAATAAAAATTAATTTAACATCACAATACTCCTGTGAATTAGTTTGTATTATCACCTGCGTTTTACAGCTGGGGACCTTTAAGCTCGAAAGATATAAAGGCTGAAATATTTTGTTGATTTGAAGTGTCGAATATGAAATGCCAATGACTTGCATTTTAAATTTTAGCATTTTCTTGCAGCGCTTTGAACCACAGTTTAGCTGACTTAAACTGCAGACATAGTAGCTCATCACTTTTGCAGCTTCCTTTTGTAATATTTTATTGGCTACTGCTCATGAAAAATTGGATTTTGTGGTTAGCCTCCCATCACATAGGAACTCCATGACTGAGTAAAGGAAATAATCAATTTCTTCTGGTAGACGTGCTCTTTCCTTAAAAAGTGAGATTTAACATTCCCTTAGAGTGTTCTTTACTGCACTCTCTTTACATCTTCAAGTGTCTGCAAAGACGTGTAACACCAGCAAGTACAAAATTCTTATTCTGTCCCAGGTTGTATACCTTCCTGAGCATTTAGTGAAAAATACTCATTTAGAAATAAGTGTGGTCATTTGGTCAAAAAGCATACAATAATGTACAGACATAATGGAACGAGTTAAAGGCATTCAGTTTTGATCCTAGTGTTTCCTGTGTGTGAATTCTTGATTTTGCAGTGTTTATTCTCTTAATACTTCCTTTAATTTAAGATTTGAATGTATTTAAAAAAACCTTTTACATCATCAGTACATAGCTTTTATGTTAGAGGTAACACAGTGATTGGTAGCAGTTGCAGGTTTCACTCTGACTGTTAATCAATAGTAGAAGGGAGGAGGCATAAACTCTGCCTTTGGACTGAGTTTTTTTTTTTCTGGCAAAAGAGGGACGTGGATCCTGGATGTTCTTTTCTGAGGTCTGGAGGAGACAATATTCCAATGGTTACAGACCAGTCTGTCGCTGGCCTCTCTCTGTGTGCTGTCATCTGTCCTGCCTCACCCATATCTCTTTCCTCACCTGCATCTCTCTCCATTCTAACTGCCAGTTCCTGGTTTTCAGAGGCCTTTTCTTCCCATTTCCCCTCCTGTTTGTTCCTCCGATGCAGACTTTGCCACCTTCTCTATGCCCTTACGCATGCCTCTTTTCCACCTGGTTCCCCCTCTTTCTGTCTTCTGTAACTCTCTTGGGCAGGTTTCTCTGCCTGCTCTGCTGTGCTCTTCCGCCCCCTCCAGCTCTGTCTTCTGTCCAGGTAGCTTTGCCCTCCCTGCCTGTGCTGTTGTTTCTGTCAATGTCTGAAAGTATGCAGCCATTTCATTTAGTGTAAATCTTGAGGAGTAGTTTTATGCAACGTGTGTAGTGTTGCCAGCAAGTAGGCCATATATGCTTTGTTGGTAACAGAAAACTTGAAGCAGTAGAAAACAGTTACCTTTAAAAGACGAGGAATATACATCTAAAAATAAAAATCAGTAGAAATAGTGCAAATTCAGACTTTTGGCAGATTACATTTCCTCCTGAGTCTTTTAAAAATAATACAAATTCTTATCAGGATCTTTATATTGGATTCCAGAATGTTGTAGCTATATCACTTTACCTGAACTTTTTTGCAGTAGTTTTGAAGAGGTCTTGTTATATTAGACCGTGATGAGCTATTTTGTTTTCCGTCATGGAAGTTCCCACAGTCTTGGTGGGGCCTAAACTTCTACAACTTTTTTTTTTTTTTTCTTTCTTTAAAAATCCTTTCTATTAGGACTGTACTAAGATCTTTTCATACAGAGTTAGGATACTGCTCCCTTTGGAGACAGTTACAGTGTTGAGAGCTGTGTACCTTGTAGGAGTTGGTTTCGTACAGTCTGTGTGCATCCCCAGGGCACAACTTGCTGTGACTGATTGTACTTTCTGGGGTACTTTTCTCCCCTCTAGTAGTTTAAGGAGCGAAAGACTAAAATTGAAACTCAAGTCCTTTAGCTGATATTTGCTTTCACTACAAAAAAAAGTTTAGTGGTGCTTCAAGCCCAGAACAAATTTTCTTCGTTTCTGTTTCGGTTGTTGTGATATTCTTTGGTAAGGCTGGGTTAAAATATCACTTGAGCTGAGAGATGAATCAAACTAGACTTTGCTGACATGTTGTTCAAAACAGAACCCAGGAAAATTGAAAACCCAGAAATGAAATGGATATGCCAAATGTCAAATGGCTTATTCTGCCTATGTGTAGTGCTCAGATGATCATTTCCAGTGCTGACAGCAAAGGTAGATGTTAATAATTGTATTTCATACTCTTTCTCGTGATAGAAAGGTTCAGCGCAAGACTAAGAGGGAAAAGTGATTTTTAAAAATTTTAAACTGAATTGGTTTTATTCACATGCATTTCTTTGCAGATTTCACTCACTGACTTTGTTAACACTCATTCACTCATGTTGACATACTCATCTGCCCCAAGGTGTCCCAACAGTCTGGCTAGGATTAGTTGTTGAGGTATCGCAGACAAGGGAACACTGACTTTCGATTCTCACCACAGATTTCAGTTTCTCCTTGACTGTGATGATTCCCCATGATTTCTGCCATCTTATTGCGCAGGCCACGTTAAGTTCTGTGGTGCCTTTGCTGCTTCTGTGCTGTTGCCTTCGATGTGTTGTGGCCTGGATGCAGTCAGCGCTCTGCCTGACACCTGCCTAATTCTTGCTTCATTGGTGTTCTTTGGATTTACAGCTGCTCTATTTATTAAGACTTGCTCCACACACACCATTTTTAAAGCCTCATCTGTCGTTTCGTCTGGTGCCTTTATACGCTCATGCTGTCATTTGCACAGCATGCGTAACACTCTAGCGTTGCCTCTGCTTTGCCCAATGCTGTGTCCAGAATAGAAGATTGAATGTTAAATAGGGAAGTGACAATTGCAAGGGAAGTGACAATTGCATAAGTATATGTTAAGACTTAGGAGGTGAGACGTACTATGGTTTATAATGTAAGACAAATATGTATCCTAAAACACGAGTCAAGGAAACTTAGATTTTTTTTTTTCAAGAAAGGCTATCTTCTAATAAAGCCACCTATTAGTGTACTTCTAAAATATGAGTGATTTCCTTTAGTTTGTCAAGTTACTCTATGAATAACAGACATTGATCTTAGTAAGAATTGTCTAAGGTACCTGAGGGGGAAAGACATATATTTGGTTGCATATATTTATGTTTATAATTACTTTTTTTTAATGTCTGAACTATTTATTTGCTTATTGCTTTCTCTCATTACATAACTCTGGAAACAGCAATATTTTAATGAAGTATGAGTCATTTCACTGTCTTTGCCTCTACTAAGTTTCTGTCTGAATTGTATTAAAAATCCAGGACATGCCTGGTGTCCATATGCTGACATCAGAAGCATCGCAATTGTTAGGCACTGGAAATGTGGGAGGGTGTTGTAATACCTACACAGGATATCTTTAAGGTAGCATCAGAGGCAGGTTTGATTTTGAGTGGGGAATACTGTATTTGGCTTATAAAAAGCCTGTTTACAGCTGTGATTTTAAAAAATGCTTAATAGTTATTTAAATTTAATATCAGGTGTTTTTCTACATAAATTAAAAATTGCCTTCAAATTGTATTGTGGGATAATACATTTAGGCAATAGGCAATATAATACCTTTATATGTACCAAGTCCCTTTTTCTCTGAACAGCTCCAGCGATCGATTTAAAATGATATTGACAGAATCACCTTGTAACTTCCATAGCCATTAAAAAAATAATGGCTTAACCTAAAAAGTCTGTCAAAAATAAGGATATGAATTAAATAATCAGTTCTAAAATTAAGATGCAAATATTAAATATTTATAAAAATACACTGCTGGGTTTTGTGAAATTCCTGACATATATTAAAAACATCTTATCTTGCGGATGTATCTGACATTTTCAGCAGAAGTTATCACACAACTGTATGATATTAAGACAGAGTATTGTGACTGAGAATAGAGAGATGGTATTCAGCTAGCCAAAGATTCATGAATTGAAATTGTGTAGTTTAAAATATCAATAAGTAAGTCTTTTTACCTGTGATAAAGTATCACATATTTAAAAATCAGTAAAAATAATTAGTAAGTAAATTTATTAAATAGCCAGATAGGTAAATTAGTAGTAAATTATTAGTTTAATATTTTAATTTCATAGTCTTGTGGGAATTTTAAACCGAGGCACATAAAAGCACATACAAGTATATGATGTGATAAGCTCTTCAAGAAGGTATAGTAAGCCGAAGTTCCTAATTTCTTTCACTGTACAGGTTGTATGCTATTGTAAAACTACTATGCTTTAAAAGGGAGTTTTTAATCCTTTGTAGTGAAATGTTAAAAGAACTTCTGAAATTTTCCTTTTGCTCATGAGTATTTATCTTAAAAAGCAGCATTCCCGAGCATTGTTTTCTTCCTGCTGCAAATGATTACACAGATGCACATTATATTTATGGTATCAATAATGTCCCAAATGTGATTCTGAGAATTGCAAGAAAGATAAGTACAAAAACTATTCTTGCAGCATCTTTGGTTAGTAAATCAGGTACTCAGTGCAAGTGATAATGGTGATTCTTAGGTCTTATCTAACAAGACAAGAATCTTATAGAATCATAGAATTGTTTTGGTTGGAAGAGACCTTTAAGATCATTGAGTCCAACCATTAACCTAACACTTCCAAGTCTACCACTAAACCAGGTCCCTCAGCACACCATGTACACGTCTTTTAAATACCTCTGGGGATGGTGATTCATCCCCTTCCCTGGGCAGCCTGTTCCAACACTTGATAACCGTTTCAGTGAAGAATTTTTTCCTAATACCCATCATAAACCTCCTGTGGTGAAAATGTTTCCTCTTGTCCTACTGTCTACACTTTTAAAAAGAAAAATAGAGATGAAACCTTTTCATGTCTATGAGCAAGTGGGGAGAGGGTGCTTTTTGGTCATTCAGCAAAGCAGATTTTGAAGTATACAGAAGTAACAGTGGATGGGCTGTGTGAAACTAAAAGTTGCGATGTTATTTTTCAGTAGTGGGTTTCAGGGAAATAAGGTATGACTTGCATACTAATGTTGAAAAGCGGCACCAGCTTTTCACTAGAACATTTTAAAATGTTCCAATTGTATGATTTTTCCTGATTATGATTAAACTGCAAATTTTTATATTCTTACACACACTGTGCTTTTTGTTGGATGTTGTTTTGTTAGTGATGTCTATGTTGTAGGAATCAACAGTATATAAAAGTTCTTTTGACATGTGAGCTTTCACCAAGAACAACTTTAACGATTTTTATACACTGGGTCATTTTAGAGGTATGCTATAAAAATTCTTCTATTTTCTGACACTTTTTTTCTGCCTTGTGTTTCATCACTAGAGTTTTGTGCTTATATGTTTATTAATGTACACCTCTGATCAGGAAGATTCATAGTATAATATGAACATAGTCAATAAAATAGTATATCATATTCACAGTAAATGCAGTTTCTGTGCATAAATAGAAATCTTTTTACAAAGGGTAAATAGATTCCAAGATTTAAAATTGACCCACTCAGTTAATTGTATTAGCAGACAAAGCCTGCTGTACTCTGAGATAAAGTCCATAAGTAATCTTTCTTTCCCTAGCTTTTCTCTTGCAGTGTTTCATTATGGATGCCTTATACCTGTGGCATGAGTAAACCCCAGTGTTGTTCTCCTGTATAAGATCAACTCTTAATTACTCCACTGTGTGATAGAGCTCATTATAAGATACGAGAACTGGCTGGATAAGAGAGGATTTCTTCAGTCTGTGTTGGGACTTACACCCACTGGAGACAAATTTATACTCTGTGGCTATGTTTGCTTTTAGAAAATGAGACAATCGTAATCATGATTGTAAACACTGTAGCTCAGCTGGGGCTTACTTCTGAAAATCATTTCTAGGTCAGATGCTTAGTTCAGGCAGCCTTTAAATATCTCTTTCTAAATAGTGAGTTTTAAAAAGTTTACAAATACATTTCCCACAACTAAGAAAAGAATATGTTTTTTTTTTAAATTAAATAAAATGTAAAAAAAAACCAAAACATTTGAGAGACTGTATTTTTTAATCTGTTTCAGTTACGGCTCCATTATTTTGCTGTTTTGATTCCCACTCGCAATAAGGTGACCTTTTCATAGTTTGCACTTATTACACTTCTGCATTTCCTGAAGAAATGTGGGCCAAAATGTTACTATTTTCAAGAAGAGAATCACAAAAGGGAGCGGATTAGAAACTTGTTTTCCTGTTTGCATAGTAGACCTTCAACTCCATGTTGTAAGTTTTTGTATACAAGTCTCCAGGTATTGTTCTCTTTCCTCTGAAGGATTTAGGCTGTTTAAATACAGAGATTGTTTCAGTATAGAACAGGCCTGGAAAGCAAGATTACCTCAACTTTTTATTGAGACATCAGCTGTCATGCCTTTTTGAGCCATGACCGCAATTGGTGCCTGACAGTGCTATCTCCTTCCCCCCGCCAAGGCAAGAATGCTCAGAGGTGTCTCTTTGTTCTCCTTTTTGCTATTAGAAATTTTTAATTTTAATATGGCATGTGAAAGGCTGGAAGATGAAGTTAAAACATGCATCTCTACTTTGACTTCAAGAGCACGTGTCATGTCAAGAGGACGATGATACGAACTTCATGAGTCTAAGCTGTTAGAAGCATGCAGAAGAGTCTGATTATGTTACAGAGAAATGCATTGGGAAGGTATCCCCTACGCTGGCCACTGTGAAGATGGCGAATAAACTTGCATGCGTAGGTGTTTGGATTTCTTGCCCTTCCTTTGTCAGCACTCCCCGTGCCGCTCTCTTGAATTTGGAGGTTGTAGAAGACCTTTCTTAGTGTTCCAGGTCATTTTAGAGTCTTTCCTGGATGTTGCAGCTCCATGCAAAATTCTTCTCAGTTCCAGGGTTCATATTTGGTTTCTTCTCCTAAAAGGGGAAGGAGTGACTCACAGTACAGAATACTTACCATGTTAAAACTTCTGAAAATTGTTCTCTTTTGGCAGTTTCTTTAAAGTAAGCATTATAGTGGCTTCTTCCTTTCAAGATATTGGCATAATATAGGTGGGGAGAAAATTTCTTCTCTGATTTTTTTTCTATTCAGAACATCAGATTTTAAAGCTTTTCATTAACTCCAGATTTGTGTCTTTTGTTTATGGATTTCGTTACCACATTAACCTGAGATGCAATGGTGTGACCGTGTTTGGAACTTCCATTTATATCAATAAGGCATTTTTCCTGTGTGGAAATTAGATGCATATAAATTAATCTTAAAGACTATATTGCCTTTCTTTGAGGACTGTGTTTACATCTTTTGTAGTTCAGCACTATAAAGCATGATAGCAGTAATAAGATCAGCACTACAAAACAAAGCCTTATCTAGCGTTTAGGGGTTTTTTTGAGCTTTTCTGATTAACAGTGTAGGATACTTTCTTAAACTAAGATCTGTTACTATATACTGCTAAACAATGTTTAACCTATTTAACCATTTTTTAATGTCGTCATGCAGTTTAAAATTCTAGTAGCAGGGCTAGTTATATTCCTAGTGTTGTTTGCGGATAATAAAGTGGTATATGTTCTATTGACTGTGAATTTGATTTATTTCTAATTGTCAGACAATCTTTAAAGTGGCTGACAGGCAATCTTCCTTATGCCTTATTTTAATGTTTCCATTCTAAGATATAGCTGTAACCCTCTTTTAAATGTCTTCAAATACTCTTAAACAATGTGCTTCTAATTACTTAAAAGTAAGATTTGTGGAAGAAAATTATTAAAGCAAATGTAATTTCACATTTATTATCCAAAGAGAAGTTCAGTGCCACATGGCAATAATTAATGACAGAAATATTACTATTGAAACACAGTGCATTAAGTAGAGATTTTTTGTTTTGTTGCTTTCTTGTATATAAATGGGAAGCATATGGATTTTTCCTGCTGCGTTTATTTATGTAACCTTTATTTTATTTCATAAGGGATGCATTTAGATATTTGATGGAGGACAATCAAACAAAGATCTTTTAAATTGGATCCTGACAGCAGTTATATGCTATTTTTTATGTCATTATCATTTACAATGATAGGCTTATTTCAAGTAAACTAGTGAGCAACATCTTCCCCCTCCCCACCCCAAAATAAGCTAAAAACCTGGTTTGTCTCTGTGCATCAGCTAATCTAATGAAATACTAAGACTTTGCTGTCTTTATGTTGTCCTTTCAAACCATGCTTTTGTCAGTGTTAGCATAGAACTTGTAAAAATACATGAGTCTTGGGTAAGTGGTCTTTGGAGATTTATGTGTCTGTATGAACACAGTCTGAGGTCTGATGTGCCAGTGCACCAACAAATTCAAAAGGAGCACGAAGGCGTTCAGCACCTTCTGGAGTTGCTGAGAATTTAGCTGGATCAAACTCTAATTGCATTTTAATGTTCTTTCTCTAACAGTCTTATACATCACTGTTGGATGTTCCAGCAGTGTGATCTGAAAATCAAATGGTCGTCTTTAAGCTTACACAAGCTGCTTTATAAGCTACTAAAACTAAACTACTTCGAAAGTAATTTAAACTAGCTATTGAAGCCGAACTTCATTTTGGAAGGTGTTTACGTTAATAACTTGGACTTGTTCACACACTTATTTGAAAACAGTAGTTAAAATAGTATAAATTGAAAAATAAAATCATTAAATGCGAATAGTTTTGAGTAGTGTTGTTATTCATACCTAGAGCTTCTGATTTTTTTTTTTCCCCCCTCTCTTGAGTGAACATTACAGCATCTAAATTTCTGCCAGATCCTATAGGCTTGTGTAGCTCTAGGAGTAGATGATGTTTCAGTGTCAGTGGTATCCTTAAGCGGCTAGACTGCTGGAGTCAATCCTGAAGATTGATTTAGCTGTAGAGGATGTAATATATATTGGTGACAGACAACGGAGCTTTTTAACAGTTTGCAACAAGGAAAGCTGCAGAAAATAGATATTCTTAAGTTCACTCTAACCAGTTCTGCATTTCCTTTCTCTGAACATTTCTGTAGATAAAACTATACCATCATAGTAACTGTTCCCAAACTTTATTTCTTTTCCTTAGTTTTGAAAACTGTTTTTAAAACCTGTTTTTCCCCAAATCATCTCAATTTTTAGATTCAAAAGTTGATAAAAGCTGATGATGTATTACTATATCCACATTGTTAAGATATATCCACTATTAAAATTGACATAATGGATCATATCCTGAAACTTGTGTGTTTTATCCCACTTTCTCATGTTACAAGGAATCCTGGGAGACTTTGCCAAGTGAAGATTTTTTTTTTTTTTACATAAAAAGTCCTTGGATGATGTGGAGCCGCTGCAGTAGACTGGTGACCCTGTGTTTCACCCTCAGTAAGACAGGTGTGGCAAGGGACCAGAGACTCTCCATTTTAGAGGTTCCAATCAGTGAACAGCTCTATGAAGCTGCGTCGTAACAGGCAGAAAAACAGCCTGAAGGGTACAGCATTTTTTTATTATTCTGCAGCTGGCCTCCAGCTAGAAACAAAAGAAAGGGAAAAGCACAGGAAATAGTGGTAAGTGGAAGCCACTTAATCTCCTGATTTCCTCAGAATCTTTCAAGCATAGAGTAGAATCTGGGCCAGTGCATTAGCACTGGTTTATATTTATCTGCATAAAATTTCATGATTATCTGATTATTTTTACAACTTCACTGTTCAATGTTACAATATAAGAAATATATACCTTCTGCATCTTACTGGACGGAATGCCAGATGAGCTTGCATAAGCTTTATTCTGAGCACACAGGAATTTATGGGAGTTAAATGGTTAGAAGGTAAAACAGGCTTCATTATAAGTAAAAGATGCCTAAATATACATATACACAAAGTAACTCTGCTAGAGAAAAATTCATTCGGTTGCGAAGGAAAAATTTAAAATCAGGGTACACCAGGCATCCCTTTACATTTATCAATAGTGTGGCTCCTTGCCTTGTTGCATTACAGGTGAAACTGACCTTCAGGTGTAATGCCATTAGGTAGTATCTGAAGGCATTGTGGGTTTTGTAGAGGTAGCTGGGCCATTGTTCCCAAAGGTAACATTTTGTTAGCTTTTCTGCTCTCCTCTTTGGTTTCTGCTCTGGGATTAGGTGATCTCCTTCCCACAGTAGGGTCATAAAGCCAGAGGGTGAGTTTTAAGCATTTACATGTGTCAATTACAAAGATTGAAACATATAAATTGAATAATACAAGAAATGAGCTAAAACTCAGGTAAATACAGAAAGAAGATCGTAAGCCTGATTTTATCTGTTCCCATGTTAAAGAGAGCAAGTTGCCGGAGATAGCCTTTAGTGAATTGGGGAAGATAAGCTAGATATACTGGATCAAACGCGGGCCTGATTTAAACTGGAGTACCAGGGAAGTCAAGAAATACAGTTGTGAAAAGGTCGTATATGCCCCATTTTTTGTAGCACCAGAGGGCAGCATTCTTTTCTTTTAGTAAGTAGGATTAATTGGCATCTTTAAATTCTATTTAATTTTTAAAAAGCCTTTACAACTTTCCTTTGTTAAGTAGCTCAAGCTGTGGTTTTAGTCCTTTCTGTTAAACTCAGCAATTTTTGAGTAGAGAACGCGTATCTGTTATGAAGTATATGAAAAACATCATTTTCACTGAAAGAAGAAAATTGGAACTTGTCAGCTTAATTTGATGACCTTCACTTTTCTGTTTATTTCTTAGTTTTTGTTTATTAAGTAATACTGAATGTGGGCAATATAAATAATTTCTTTACTATGCTGAAAATATTGTAATTAAAATATTGCAGGCTGGATTAGTCTCTGCTCTTACCTTATCAATGGATTAATGCAATGACTTACGTTCCGTACCAAGAGGAGTATTTGCAATACTTATTTAGTCCATCCATTGTTCTAAACTTTTAATTCTGTCCTTTGGCTGTAAATAGATTTGTGTATTTATTAAACCATTTAAAAAAAAAATCACTTTGGTATCTTATTTGTTTAAAAAAAATAAAAGCTTATTGCTCTGTGGAGTTGAAGAGATAATCAAGAATGGGATTTGCTGCTACAAATTCTTGTTTCTTCCCCCAGTTTGACAATGAAAATAGCATTTTAAGTGTTCAGTGTTGGTTGGTATGCATCAACACATGCAATATTTAACAAATTAACTCTGAATAGTGAGAAAATACGGAATACTTGAATCTGGTCAAACATTGGTTTTTACTTACACTAATATCTTCTGATGTTGGTACAAGGCAAGCTTACCATCTTTCCTTCTTCTGTGCTTTACTTTTGTAGTTTTGTTCGTTTTCTACACTTGTATGACAAAAGCATATCTAAGATTCTGCTTGTAAGGAATCCCCAGATTTCTCATTTTTCTCTTTTCCTTAAATCTGTGTTTCAAGTTAGCTTTCCGATTCAAATTTCATTTTATATTCTCCCTCCAATCTTTTTTTTTTTCTTGTTTTAGGGCTTACTATTTTGACTAATTGCTACTGGAATATAACTGGACAGACTTTAGCCATCCTTGGTGTGTACAGCTAAGCTAGTTGCCACAGATTCTTGTAATGTCATCAGAGAGAAACAAGCATTTGCAGATTGCACTTTCTTTAGCAAGAGACCTTAGGCATGAGTTTAAGACATGAACTGGCATGCTAAATTTCACTGACTATATTTACAAGTTTGCCACTGGCTGCAAATGTAGTTTAGGGTGACCATATTCAACATAGGAGTTTATATTTAGTCTTAAGATTGTTATTCCATGACTTCTATGATTCTTTTTTGAAATGCCATGGAACACATATGCCTCAAACTGTTTTGTTCTGGTATTGCGAAAGATTCGAGAAATATTAACTTGTTTGTCAACAATAAACATTTTCGGCAGGATTGTCACAGACGCGTATCTGAGTATCTTTATCTTTTAGGACGCTTCTCAGAAAATAATAGATTTTAGTCTACTGTCTGTATATTAAGGCTTTTTTTTTCCCCCATACCTCATGCACTAATATAAACAGTCCTGTTTTTCTCTACTGTGTGTCTTACCTCTGGTATACTTGGTAAAACCCTTTTTTCAGGTGTTGCTCAGTGTTATGTTCTAGTTTCTAACAGTACTTATGTGTGTGCTTTACAAAACGTGATTTGCTGTGTATTCGAGTTCTTTCTTCCATACTCAGACTTTTATGGTCTTTAAGACTGTTGGACACTTGCTGAGAATCCAGCTTGGCTTTCAGTGTTCTAGAAATACGAAACAAATTGGTCTGTGAAAATAATGCATTATAGCACACTTTCTAACACTGGCTCTTGAAAGAGAGACTGGTGCACAGCAAATGTCAACACTGATTAAAAACTTTCTTTACTGTGTTTTAAGAAACGTACGTATGTTCTTTTTTTTTTAGATAGTAGATAGAAAGCGGATTCCCATCTGTTTCTGTTTGTCATGGCCAAATGTACAAAAATCTGTTTGGACTGATGGTACTTGCTCATCCGGACTAAAATGAGTCAAATGTTCCATTTATGAATTACAATGTATAAAATGATATAATTTCACAGTACTCTTCAGGAGGCTTATTGCAAGGTACGGTTTGTAGGTGCTAAAAGGCAACTTGTTGCATACATTTCATTAGGGAAACTACTGTGAGGAAAAAAACGTTCGTCCAATTATTTTTCTCAATACTAAGCGGGTCTGTTTCTTTGCTGTTCCATCTCACAGTAGTGATGATTAGCATGAACAGTAACTGCATGTGCCTGATACTCTTTAGCTCAGGCTTTTAAGGGGAGTGAGGATAATGACTTTGGCACTTACTCTTTATTTATAATGCTTTGAAAACACATGTGTGAAAGCTGCCTGGCGCATAGTTGCTTAGGAGCATGGTGCCCTGGCTAATGCATTCAGGAGTTTCCTCATAGATATGACTACAAAAGTATTACTGCTCTTTATGGTACATGCAGCCTACTAGATTTTCTTTTTTAATTTATCTTACTATTTTGCCAAAAGCTCATTTCATATTTTCCCTTTGGAGTCTTGTCTGTGCTAGCGTGTTTACTCTAAAATTTCCAACCAGTGTTATCACTGGTTCAGCTGTACAGCTGGCAGGAGCAGTGAGAGCTGCAGCATACACAAGGTGCTGAAAGCTTTTGGCAACTTTGCCTTTTTGCTTTCTAAATCTGCTATGAGCAAAGTTTGTACAATGGAAATTTGCCTCTGTCACTGCGTACATCACTGTATCTTCTGGTGGGTGCAGGCTGGTAGTAATAAGAATAGGAAAATTCTTTAATAAAATGTTGGTGTAAAAATAGCGTGGGTTTTCTGCATAGCTGTTGGAGCTCAGTGATAATCCTTCTGTGGCCTATGTCATGGTTGCCAAGGAGGATTGGATGCAGCTTCTTCCATAGCTTTCAACAATGCACTTGTCAACAGTGCTTAATTGGATAAGGAGATAGTTGAAGAGTCAAGTGAGGCAGTGCGTCTCAAAACAGGTGTGAGCTGAGTTCTGTTGAACAAGTTTTCTATTATGTTTAAGAAAAAGAAGACAGTCATTTTTTAAAAGCATTTTTTAAGGTGAGAAGCTGTAAAAGCCCTGTGCTTTGCGTAATAAAAAGCTACCTCTTGAGAGAGGAGAGCTTGTAGAATTATCACAAATTGTATGATCATCAGAAAACTACTGATTTTATGGAAAAGCAAACAAACCTGATATTGTAGCTTTTTAGGATGTGTAAGTGATTGTAGTTGTGGAAAACTACAGTTGGAACCCACTCAGATTCACTGTCAAGCATTAAAAAAAGGCAAGTCCATTTAAGATGTAGCTATTTTATAAATTTAAAGGAAAGAATCCAAATAACCAAATGAGATAACAGTAAAATAAAGGGCCAAAGCATTTCATAATCCAATAATAACAGTGTTAAAAACACAGATAGTACAAATGACCAAATTTCCTAGCAATATTAATTTTACCATATCACAGAACATTTGATTTACAGAGATTTGTTCAGGCTAAATCCTTTTGCCTTGAGTCAGCTGCGTACAGACTTCACCACCCCTTTTACCAATGGAACAGATTTCTGCATGGCATGTTTTGTCTTCATTAGGTGTACTGTCATATAATAACAGACATCGTGTGGGCAATAGGTCAATGTGGTTTTGAAAACCTACTTTGCCTCTTGCAGGATAAAATAGTGAACTGCCTGCTGCAATCTTGGAAAGCTTTTCCATTTTCTTGGGAATTGTAAGATTGTGGTCTTACTAAGAATTTTAATGCTACGTATGCCACACTTAAAAATATTTTATTCACAAGTAAAATCACTTCCTCACAGTATTATTAGGTGTGAGGGGAAACAGTACAGTGCCTTTGTCCATGTATAATTTATTTCCCTGTTTTCAACCTACCCCATTGTCATGGGTTAGCCTTGGCTAAGGGACAAACGCCCACTCGGCCGCTCGCTCTCCCTTCTGAGAGAGATCACTTACCTACCACTTACCTACTACTGTTGTGGGCAAAACAGACTCACCTAGTGGAAAAATAATTTAAGTTATCGCCAGTTTAAATAGATTGGGATAGTGAAAAACAGACAGACATTTAAAAAACCCCTCCTTTTCTCCCCTCTTTATGAGGCTTAACTTTACTATTCAGTCCTGACTCGTCTACCCTCTGCTTGCCTGAGTTGCACGGGGGATAGGGGTTTATGGTCAGTACACAGGGATTTTCTCTCTGTCACTCCTTCCTTCTCTCTCTCTCTCTTCCCCTCTCCAATGTGGGCTATCCCACAGGCCGCAGTTCCTTCAGGAGACATCCAGCCCTCTGTCATGGGCTCTCCACTGGCTGCAGGGAAATATCTGCTGCCGTGGAGCACCTTCTTCCCTCCTTCTTCTCTGACCTTGCTGTTTCCGCTCCTGTTTCTCACTCTGGTTTTCGTTCCCTTCTTCTCTGACTGGTGTTTTTCCCCTTTCATAAGTATGTTTTCACAGAGGCACCACCATTTTGGCTGAGGGACTCAGCCATGCCCTGTGGTGGGTTGGTTGGAGGCAGCTGGAACGGGCCATGTGTGGCATGGGGTAGGCCCATCCCCACCTCGCAGAAGCCACCCTGCAGCCCCCCCAAATAACACCTTGCCATGGGCACCTAGTACAGTAATTTACACTGTTTAGACAGTGTTCAGTTTCTGCTTTCATTCTACTTTTAATCTTAAAACAAAGGTTCCTCATCTAGGAATTGTTAAGAAATTACATTTTCATGAAGATGATTTATTTAGTGCTATATATCCAGTTGTTGTTGTGCTTCAAAATCCCTGCATCTGTGATTTGGACTTTTGCTGTATTATGCTGCTGCTGAGACTCAGATAAGCTTGAACCCTTGGAGAATTCACTGTTATTTGAATCGTAGTGGCTTTGCTAATCTCTTTGCTATATTTCATTTTGGAATCTGTCTTTTCTTAAATGCCTCAGTCACATTTACATTGAAAAATGTTACATTACAGCTATGCTGCTTTTGGCTTTGGGTCTTATACTGTGGATTCAAGATATGCCTTTCTGTCCATAGGGACAAATGCAGTATAACTGCAATTCTCTGGATATCGTAGCTGATTATTAAGGCACAGCATATTCTGTGGGAAAAACAGTGTTGCTTTATGGACTGACTTCTTCTGTAGCGAGGTTTGAGGCGTGGAGTGCATTAAATTTGACCAACATTGGCTTGCAGCACGTGTCAAACTGCAAAATGAAAGCTAATCATAACCTGTGCTAGCACATGTGCACTTATTTAAGTGATAGTCTGTTTCTGTAATTTTGAAATGTCTGATAAAAGAAAGTACTTGTTTTCTGGTAACCATGAATAGCTGTGCTGGTTTCTAACTAGTGTTAAATCTTAAGGTATGTTGTCTCTTTTTCCCCCAACCCCACCCCCTTTTTTTTTCTTTTTAGCCTGTGCTTGTGCATGAAGGCTAGTACAGGCATCTTAACATAAGCTGCCATTGTACCTTCTTTTTCCTGTATAATCACACTAAAGTTTCTGGTTTATGTTACAAAAAAAATCGTTTATATGAAAGTAGTAAGTGTTTTGGTATTAATTGCAATCTTGGGCAACACCTTTTGTAACTTATTTCCAATTGACCTGTCTTCAGATTCAGTGGTGAGGGAAGGAACAGTAATATATATATATATATTTTGGGCTTTTTCCCCTTATATGCTTTCTAATTATTACCCAGGTCTGTTTGATTTGGCTTTCAAAATCACTGTGCACTTAAAAAGATTCATGAGCCCTGTGCATAAAATTGCTGTTACTGAGGTCACTGTGCCACAGGAAAAATGTTAAATCTAATTTTTGTTTGTATTTTGCTGTCAGAAATTTTTTAAGGGAGTCTGGGCTTTCCTTGTAAAACATCTCTGGCTGTACACAAAAGATGTTCAGATTCAGACCCCATGCTTTTTAGAAAGATACAGTGAATTGTTGGGTTTGAGAAATCTGGTTTATGATAGCTGTTTATTTTCCAGAAACCTGTTCAGTAGATTTTGTGAAGCTGGAGGCAAAAGTGAGTGCTGTGTATGAAGATTATAGTTGGAGAAAAGGTCTGTTTTGTTTTGTTTTGTTTTGTTTTCTTCTTTTGGACATGTCCTGGCTTTTGTTCTTATTTTCACTTAAAACAAACTTCTGATTCAGTCAGTTGCAACCAATGGCTCTTTTGAGCCTCATGTCATCATCGCAGGGCTGCAGAATACATTCAGAACATCCTCATGCTCTCGTACGCATCTGTAGTTGTCGTTAAAATGGTACTGCTTCAGTTCAGTCATGCTGATAGAAGTCCCATGCATGAATAACTTTCCTTGGGCAATTGGAGAGGATTGCAAGCTGCCTGGAGGTCTGTGCAAGCCCTCTGGGGTAGCTGAGGTATCTTGGGGCATCTTTACCCCTGTGTAGTAGAGAGAGGTATGCAGTAGTTTTGTACTGTGTCTTTTTGCTGAATTCCATTGTATTACCACTTTCTCTCCCTCAGCCACGGTTGCATTCTTACCCTAAATTTTTTCCTCCCATTTACAGACTAGTCTGTTTGCATAGATTCTGTCTGGAGAGTGAATGCAGAGGGCATCTGCTGTGCCATCTCCGCCAACACGCTGCTGCCTCTTTGCTGAGGCCTCACAGTAGGTCAAACGTACAGCGTGCTGTAAATCCAGTCATCAGCTGCCACAATACGTTCAGGTTTCCATGAGAATAGGGATATAACACTACCAGAAATTGCACATAATGAATCATTCGCCCTTTCATGGAATTTTGTATTTGAATGTGGATGCTATTAATGATAGCTCTTCCCTTCACACAGTCTGTTTTTTCTTACACAAATATGTTAGTTTTTAAGTAGCAAGGGGCTGCGTTGCTCTGAATAGTCATGAAGTTTAATGAGGAATAAGAAAGCTTAAATACATCCGGGAAAACTACTTTATCAATAGGCAGCCTGCTTATGGTGTATTACTAAAGATTTAATTTGAGTAAAAGTATCAGACTAAATAGTCATTAAAAATGTGAGCAAATTATAAGTGCAGTAATATTGCATATAAAAAATGGAGACATGAGAATAGTAAGTATTGCATATAGGAGAAAAGATCATATTTCTTTGCACTCTAGCTTACCGTAACTTCACTCAAATGCCTGTTAACCAGTACATTTAAGCAGCTGAAATTTCCTCATGTTCAGCACTGATAGGTTTTAAATTAGTTCAGGAGAAACCCACAATCCTGTTGCTCAGAGGTCAAGTGTTTTAACTAGGCCTGCTGAGCTATCTTGTTTAGTGATTCTTTGGTGGTCTGACACGTTATCAGTGTTATGGGAAAAGTATTTCCTACTTCCTCCTCCCAGAAGAATATGCAACTCTTTAACCTTATGGATTCGTTAAACAGTCATTCTTCGATTTTTACCTCTGAGTACAGTCTCTTTCATTTGTCCTCTCTTGCTAACTGGTGGCATTTGTAAAATTAAATGCATATCATAACAAAAGAGTTTCAAAATTCGCCATCTGTAATCACTGATGAGGAAAATTTCCTGGCTTTTAAACCAGTGGAAGTTATCCTTTTCAGTGTATGTCTATTGTTTTCAGTCACTGGTATAAGCCTGGCATGCAAAGCTCTGTAGATGGAGTTGTCAATTATTTTTCATGTTTCATAGGATCATAGAATAATTCGGGGCCCTGGCTCCACTGTCAGGCTGTCCTCTTGGGGAAAAAAGGCTCCTCCTTGGCTCCAGTCTGCACCTCCTGTATTTCTGTTAATGCCCACTGTCTCCCACCCTCCTGTGTTCCACCACTCTGGCTCTGTTCTCTTGGTAACCTCACAGGTACTGGGGAGCTACTTTTGGTTCCCCCCGAAACCACCTCAGCCATTCTCCAGGCTAAATAAGCTCATCTCACCCAGCCTCCTTGTGCTTTTGTCCCTCACTGCCTCAACGAACCCCTGCTGAACTCCTTTTTATCTAAATTTTTAGACGGAGGGAACCGGACACAGTATCTAGGTGTGGTCTGGTGAGTGCTGAGCAGAAGGTGATAGTCACTTCCCTTAACCTGCTGGCTACCCTACTGTTCATAGAACTCAAGGTGGTGCTGACCCTTGTTGACACCAAGGTGTGTGGCTGGCTTGCACTCTGATTGCTGCTTGCAAGGACCCCCAGAGTCTTCTCTACTGAGCTACACCCCAGCCTGTGTCATTGCCAGGGGTTCTGCCTTCCCGGCGTCGCAATTGCACATTTGTGAGGACAAACTAAATTTCATTAGGCTCCTGTAAGCCCATTCCTTCTACCTGCCCACGTCTTTCTGAACATCAGCGCAGCCCTTGCATATTAACTGGTCCCCCAGCTTGGTGTCATCTGCGAGCTTGACAGCATACTCCATCACCTCCTTGGGGTCACTGATAGAAATATTTGTCAGGTTCTTGGATAGAATCTTGCAGTGCTCTGCTTGTTTCTGGTCTCCAAGTAGACCGTGATCCACTAAACACAGTTCTTCTGGCCTGTCCATCTGATGAGTGTTTTACCTATCTAGTTCTCCATTCTCCCAGACCATAAGGTCTAAACTTGGATGCAAGAGTGTTGTGGGAGACACTGTTGAAAGCCTTGCTAAAATTGAGGTGAGTGCCATCCACTGACAAGCACAAGTCTGGTCATTTTATCAGAGAAGGCAATCAAGTTGTTCAGGCATGATTTGCCCTTGGTGCCCGGAAGTGTATTCCAAGATGACTCATTTAATGATTTTTCCCTGAGACCGAAGACGGCCAGCTGGTCTGCAGTTTTTGGACTACCCTTTTGGCCTGCTTTTGAAGATGTGTGCAATGTTTGCTGTTGTCCAGTCACCAGTCCTTTCCCCTGTCACCTCCATGACATTTCAAAGATGACAGAAAGCAGTCTTACTGTGATACTGGACAGTTCTTTGGATGCAGCCCATCAGCGGGACGGGTTGAGTTTTGGCAGCAATTCCTGACTCAGGTCTCATCCACTGCTGGTAGTTCATCTCCTTGTGTTCTTATCACTAAGCATGGAAGGTGGAGCAGTGAAGACTGCAGCAAAGAAAGCGCCTCAGCCTTGTTTGTGCCTCCTGTTGCTACGTCACTCTCTCCGTTGAGCAATGAGAGCATGCTCAGCCTTTTATTAGTAGAGCCATGGTAGAAGTTCTTCTTGTTGACATTTGATATCCCTTACAAGTGTCAACTCTAGATGACCTTTGGTTCTCCTAACACTGTGCCTAAAGTTCCTCTTTTGTAGGCTTGCTCTGCCTCCGTCTTCCATATGCTGCTTTGTTGCATTGGAGCTTAGTCTTGAGTTATGGTTTAGCCGAGCCAGTTCCTGATACATTTAAATATTCTGGTTTTCCTGAGTATCAGGATGAACCATTCATGGACTTAGAGGTTGTTTTCCTTAAGTGTATACCAACTTTCCTGAAGTCTTTTATCCTCTGGAGCTGTCCCCTTTGGGATCCCATCTACCAGTTACTTCAGTGAGCTGAAATCTGCTCTCCTGAAATCTGTGTCCTGTGCTGTGCTAATTTCCTTTCTCAGTCCTTATGAAAGGAAATATGTTAACAGAGAAGACATGTAAAAAGTAAACATAATATATTTTAAAAAAAGACTTGAAGTCCAAAGCAGAGCATATCTCATACTCTGTTACTGATAGTAGAATTCCAGTTACGCGGTGCACCAGGATATTTATTTGGCTAGTAAGTTATGGCTGTAGGGCATCTATTTTGTGAGTTGTTTTCTTATGTAATATTTTTCACTGATCAGCGCAGTTTGTTAATTGATACTTTTCAGTAACAATGAAGAAGGTGACTGTTCAGCGATGGTCTTAAACACAGGGCTTGATTTGATGTATTTGAAATAGTCATGAGACCTGTTTTCTGTATTGTAAGTGTTACTTGAGTAAAGGTTCATGACATCCTACTAAAAAAATAAAAATAAAAATCAGTCTTCCAAAATGAAGTGAATGGTGCGGTTGGTTTTGTATGTGGGGTTTTTTTGAGGGGGGAGGGGAGGGGTAGGGGTCAGACGTGATGATGGTTGTTTTGTTTTGTTTGGCCCGTGGCTTAAACCTGGAGCAGTAAAGCATGCTATGTACCATGTTGTATTTTTCCAATCTGTGTGATAACTATCAAACCTTAACAGCCTCCATTAAGAGTGTTGCCGTGCCCCTACAAAACTAGATGAATGGAATATAAGATTTGTAATATGTAGCAGATAGACAAATGCTGCATGTTGACAACGCTACCTCTATTTATTGCCAGTATTTCATAATATATGTACAAACTATGCCGTTATTGCACACTGATATTAGGAAAAATGTCATTCTTCCATGTTTGAGTAGGTGATCAACTTTTATTACATGTTCAATAATATCTGTTTATTTTCCCGTATTATAGATGACAGAGTTACAAATACCATTAGGAGTGATTAAAAAAATAATTATATTCTCTGAGCAGCACCATTTACTTTCACTGCATATGTAAGATGACACATTCCTCGATCAAACTGCAGAGGAAGCTATTTTGTCATTTGTATATGCTTAGGTTCCTTTGGGTGATGGCCCGATAAGCACTGATGATTTCCTGAAACAGAAAATATTACCTGGAAATTTCTAAGTGACTTTAAATAAGTCTGAGCATTCAAGGGTGGAAGGAAGTACGAATGAATGTCTTTGGTGTATGCTTTTTAATCTGTCTTCCATGTGCCTGTCTTCCCTTTTCTAAGAACAGTTTTATAGTTGGAGTTTAAATGAGTTCCTAGCCATACTTTCTGTAAAGCTGGGTACCTTTGCATATAGTGGTGATTAACAAAAGATTCTGCTGCCAGTCACGACCAAGTCACAATTACACTCAACTGTTTTCTGAATCTTTTAATAGTTACAAAACTGGACCATGAAAGCCAAGGAAAATCGAAATCTCCGTAATGAGAATTTGGCTATAGGGTGGTAGCATTTCCTTTTGCAATTTTTTCTGAGATACTGTAAAGAAGGCCAAATTGAATATGACTTTTAAAAACAGTGAATTGTAATTTACCTTTTATTTTATGTTCTGTTTCAGTACAAATTACATAGTGTCTGTTTTTTTCTATAGCATGGTTACTTGTCCGATTCGTAACAATTCTCAGTAATGTTTGTATCCCTTGGTGCAGGTTACCCCAATTTGTCATTTTCTTCTATAAACAGGACCCTGGATTAAAGTAATGTGATATTGTAGGTGAGTTTTTTAAGAAAGTATATTGGTTCTAGTATATTAGAATGCATTGTCATCTTTAAAATCAATAAATAGTTAATTGCTGTGGACTAGAAAGGACCATTCAGGACAGACAGAAAGTATTCTTGACGTTGTTGAGAATGTTTAAAGACACATGACCTTTACTCTCTGTTTTTTTTTCAAATCTTGATTTCATTTCAAAATTGCTGTCAAAGTTCTGTGGAGACAAATAATTGATCTGCCGAGGGGTTAATAAAAATAGTAATAATCCAGACCTGGAAGCAAGGTAAATATTAAAGTCTTCCCGTCACCCGTAACTGGTAACTTTCATAATGTATGTCACCCAGTCGATGGTAGTGCTGTGTATGTTGTGCACCTGCACCTCACGGTGCTTTTTACATGAAGAGAGAAGAAAGTGTTTTGAATACAGCGCGTGGTTTGTGTTTGAACTGAGTGCTGTGGAATGTGCAGAGCAGCTCGGTACCAGCGTGTGAGACCCGGTCTTGCAGCAAGGAGAAGATTGCCCTGTGACTGTGTTGGAAATGTGCTGCATACGCAATATTGTAATTCAGTAGCAAGTCTGTTAAAGAAGCTATCATGAGGCTATCATTACGGTTAAATAACTAAACCTCCCAGTTGTCAGGATAAAAAACAATGCGCATATTTTAATTGAGAAAGCATTTCTTCCGAGCCTAGCTGTAATGATGTATTTGCTTGTAATGGCTTGGAGAGGTTAATTCAGACAATTGAAATAGTTAAAAAAAGTATTGTTGTCTGGAAAATGTTTGAGAATTATTCACAGAAGACCAGGCAGATATAGAGACTGAGACTGCACACATGATCTGAGGCAATTGGGCTCAGCTTGTGGAAGACAAATATCCGTGGACAATTTTCATTGTTTAAACATTGTTTTTCATTCAAAGTTATCTGTTCCTTTAAGATTAAAACCTTCTTTGGTTTAGAAGAGCTGTGAAGAGCTGTCTTAATTACTGGTCACAGCTTCTGAAACAGACTTGCAGACAGGCCTACTTAGTTATAGCACATAGTTTGAGCCCAGTTACAGATTTAAGCATTGTCTCCTCTTCTGGCTAGCAGGCTGTGAGAATCATGAACTTTCAGGATGCATCAGAGGTAAAGTCCTGTTAAGTCAAGCAGAAAAATCTGAGGCAGATTCCTTTGCCCATAATTATTATAAGTCTACTCTCTGTTTCTCATTTTATTCAAATGTAAAATAGTTGCTACTTTTCCAAGTTTGGAGAAACTTCTGTTTCCCAGAAACCTAGAAATGCTACTTGAGCAACTAAAATTTTTTGAGCAACAGGACTACAGGCAAAATCATCTGGAAGGGCAGGAAACCTTGAACGCAAATGTTCAAGCTACGAATTAATCTGGGCCTAAGAGGGTGTGGAGTGGTGGTAGTGGGACTGCCTTATTGGTAATTTTTTTTACTGTTTGATATCATGGATATTTTAAAATGATTATTAGAAACCGTAGCCTTTTACTTGAGAAAGAGATGCTTTTTACTTAATTGTTGCAACTGCGCAATCCTGTCACATCCCTAGTTTGTGTATCTTCTCAAATGCGGGGAAAAACATCCCTTAGTCCTAAGTGATATTGTTGCATTAATTGGAGAGTGCTGTGGCACAGCTTCTGGTGGACATATGCTAGCCACCACAGTGTCAAATACTTCCATTTCATTTGCTTGTTTGGTGGTTTAAAAAGATGGTCCTCAGGGTATGAGCAACAGGAACGGCTGCTGGCAGCTGGGACCTTGTCACTTAGAAATGATGAAGTACCACCAAGACCCTGGGCCTACTTAGTTGATAAGTGTGAGAACCCTTATCAGCTCACCCTTATTCTCACCCTTAAGTGAGAAGGATGTTATTGAATAAAAGAAATGCAATTGTAGATAATACCAGTAACAACTTTTTTTTTGTTTTTGTCCTAGCGATATGGAAGTATCACTACCCTTGTAGAAGACCGTAGTAACTAACCATCTGAGGACTATAGTTACCACCTGAAAGACTATGCTATTTTGATCATTTCTGTTCAAGAAAGATTGATTCAAAAAGTTGTTGAAAAGGGAGGATTCTCATTTGAAAGCAAATTAAGAAAGCTTTGTTCATTGACTGGAGCCGAGTTGAATAGATAGCACAGGCACAGAAGTGGGATTGATTTTTTCAGTTCTTAATATTAGAGTAAGCAGCCTCGTGCGTTAAAATGGGGGAAGAAGACATGTGGTGTAGGTGTAATTCTGTGGACATAACTGAAACTGCAAAAGCATGTGACAGGAATGAATAGGCTTATTTTTTCCCGGAGACGAATGCTGAATTCCAGAGCCAGGAGGACAAGAAAGGGCAAAAAAATGAACTTCTTGCACAATAGAAACAGCTGTGTGGATTCTGCTTCCATTTTGTCATTAGAACCATGTGGGTTTACTTCCTTTAAACTGGAATATTGCTTGTTATGATCTCCAGAAATGGCACAGTAATAAAATCTCAAACTGCTTAAAAGCTGTCCTTAATAAAATTAGGAAAAGTAACTAGTGTGTCTTTAAATAGATGGCTTTTAGTACTTACGGTATACTGCTTGGTATCTTGTTTTCTTTATTTTTCCATTTTCCCCTATAATCAGCGTGAAAGAAGTGAACATTGTAAGGAAGTAATCCTCATGATCCAGACCTTTTTTGGTATGTACCTAGCAAAAGACAATAGTTGTGGAAATTTCTGTGGTAATTGCAGGCCTCTTCTTAGGTGATTTTTTTCATTCCACTTAATACTATATGAAGAATGTGAACTTTTGGGAGAGCTTTTTACCAGTTCTCTTTACTGCCATTGATGTCTTCCTTAAGAATGTTATCCTTGAAAAAGAAGACATAGCATACAATAAGTCCATCACAGTTCCTTCTGTGTTTGTTTGTAATCAACAGTGAAGAAGTTGGAAGTGGTCATTTTGCCTTTTTAGAGTATAAAGGGTAGAAGATGTGATGTGTGATGAGTACATGTTTTTCAGAACAATGATATTAAGAAGACATGCATCTCATTTTAGAAAGGTCGTCTTGCCACTGTTTTTTCCTGTAACACAAACATTTCACATATGCTTCTGATGAATTTGGATAAAAACCCCAATGTTTCTGTCCCGGGTTGCAATCTTGATTTATGATTTCCTTTAACTTAAATTTTCTTCTGTTTGTGTCCCTCTTGAAGACAATTTGCTTTCCCCTTAAACTACTGATACTCACAAAGCTTCTGATTCAGCAGGGCATGATGCATCCTCAGCTTCCATTTAAGTCAACAGAAGCTGAAGAAACTATATTTTCTCAGAAAGTAGATAATCTTAGAGGCAACTTATCAAATAATATAATTCACAGTCCCTCTATCTTCCCTCATGTGATTTTGTGATCGTACAAGTCTTGAGTTTAAATTACTAGTTCTTTTCCAGTAGGGTTGGTTACTTGATGTTCTTTTCAACTGTGAAGTTCTCCTTTTTGTGTCACGTCCTTCCCAGCGGCAGGTTTAGCGTTCACTGCATGTGTCTATTAAGCATTAATTCTTTAACTGTATTTTAGTGAGAGAGAGCAATATGGTATGTTCCGGTGCAAGAATCTTAATTCCTACACAAACATATGGCATAGAATTATCTACTTAAAGATGGAACAATTTGATAATAATTTGGTAGAGTGACATCTGCACAATAAAATAAGATGCTGATCACACTGGAAAAGTAAACGCAAAAGTTTTATACTAACTATTCTGACATCATCAGAAAGCCATTATCATTCCTCCATGGAATGTTAAAATTTAATGATCTAATTTGGTCTTATCACATGCAATATAAATAAAAAATAACCCTATTAAGTATTCAGAGACCCGTGCTGAACAAAAAACTTTTAAGTGCTATTTTCTAGAATTTCGACTTAAAGCACTTACATATGTTTAACAGGGAATAAGGAAAAAAACATTAGGAGAAAAATAAGAATTCTTAGTAGTTTCCATCCTTTACTGAAGATGTTTACATATTCTGTCCTATTCTCTGTATAGTTTAATTTCTTGTCCTGTTGGTCCTGCTGTCAAGATATTTAATTTAACATCAGTCTTTACTTTTTGGGAAAAACCATATTAACACAAGGACATAATTACAACTTTTGCCTGAATAAATGAGGGTGATGATTCTTTGAGGGCAATATGAAGTTTGTTCATGTTAGAATGCCAGGCCCAAACTTACAGAGAAAGCTCCTACAATTCAGAACATACAGTTGTATTACCTAAACTCATGAAGGTCTGCAAGGAAGCATCACTCTATTTTTTGAATGCACATGACTGACCATTGAGATAGTAGGTCTTTTTTAAACTTTGCAACTGAGGATTTCACCTCCATCATCAATTCTTCAAAATGGAATGGAAATACCCAGAAATTTGGAGACTGTTGAAATTAAACTCAATTCTATTTGTAGAGTTGAGATACTTAATTAGAATTGTTATAGAATGTAAGTTATTATTTTCTTTAATTAAAATATTGGTAGCCTTTTAGATATGCAGCAAGCAAGGAAAAGATCTATTAAAAATTATGAAAATGGGTAACAAATTCTGCTGCTTTAAGTTGGGGTACTACATTAAGGTAGTTCTCTTTGATAGAAATTATTTAATTATCTGATTACACAGAGAGAAAACTTACTTCTTTAGTGCAAGTCTTTAAGGGTAGAGTAGGCCTTGAGTTGATCACAGTATTTCAGTTTTGCAATACTGAATCTATATAACGTTTATTTAATAGAATTAGAGTAGTCAATAGTATTTCATATTGATTGTTTTTTCTCTTCTTTTAAACCTAGTTTTCTCACTTCAGTTCACTGTGTCAAACAGCCAAGAATATTGGCTTTTGCACTGCTTAATGGAGAGCTACTGGTATTTGCCTTTTTTTTTCCTGTTTTTTTTTTCATGAAGAACATATTTATGAATGTAGAACGTATTTAAGTAGGTGTTCTTCTTAACAGTTAATAGATCATAATAAGAAGGCAGTTTTCAAGGCATAAACAAGAGAACTGCATATGGTGATTTCCTTTTAAGTGTCTATATTTACAGCCTTTTTTTTTTGGTGTCACTGTATAAAACAAACAGATGTGGTTTTTTTTGAAACCAGAAATACAGTTGGCCAGAATGAGGTTGAATTATGTTAGATTGGTCTTTACTGCCTGCCAGCCTATGGAAGTGATACCAGCTTTTATTATGATAGATTTTGGGCTAGCTGCAAGTGGGGATAGAACATCTTCTAGAAATGTGTGGGACTGTTGGAAGTTAATACAGAAATCTCATTCACTCTTCGGATATGTTCTGTCTGAGTAATAGACTATAGCTGAAAAAGCAACCAGGGTATCATACGAGACCATTTGTTCGGTCTTATCAATTCTCTCTCTGCCAAATACAAACCTCATGTAAAGGCTTCTCAGAGGAAAAGTCATGTAACACAATATTCCTTGGCATGAAATGCAAACAAGATATTTCTATGAAGTTGAAGCCTTTAAATGTCAATAGGAGTTTTATTTATTTAATCTGGAATAAATGCATTTTTAAAAAATGGACTAAAAATCAGTAAAAGAATGCATTTTATGGTTTGTAAATAAGAACAATAGTAATGTGAACCCCATGCATAAAGTCTTGTGTCTCTGATTAAACCAAATATTCTTTAGGATATGACAGCATCAGAAATGCAGTATTTAGGTTTTTATGCTCACACAAAATTCTTAGTTAAAAATATTAATATTTAATATCCTAGATGAGCTGATTATGAAGAGCTGAATCTGATTACCTGATTGTGTTGAGAACGTCAAACTGCTACTTGTAAATGAACTAGTTATGCTAAATTTTGAGCCCAATCCACTGGAAGCTAACCGTATTTTTCTTTTGCCCATAGAAGCTTCATTAGTTTGTATTAGACTATGACTACAGAAATTCTTTATCTCTGTCCTGGTTTCAGCTGTGATAGAGTTGATTTTCTTTCTAGTGGTTGCTGTGTTTTCAGATTTGGTATGAAAGGAATATCAATAATCCATGTTGTTTTAGTTGTTGCTATGTGATGTTTACACTATTCGAGGACTTTTTTCAGCTTCCCATAGAAGCTGAGAAGAAGCATAGATAGAAAAATGGAATGGCCAAAGGAATATTTCATACCACAGATGTCATGCTTGGTATATAAATGGGGGTTGGCTGGGGGTGGGGAATCTGTGATCACTGGTCGGGATGGGCTGGGCAACCAGTTCACCGGGTGGTAAGAGTGATTTATGTTGTATTACTTTATCTTTTATATTCTTTTACCATTATTATTGTTATTTTCCTTTTTCTGTTATTCTATTAAACTGTCTTTATCCCAACCCACGAGTTTTTTTCCCCTTCCCTTTCCCCTTCTTTTCTCCCTCTTCTCCCTGCCCTTCTTGGGGCGAAAAGGGAAAACTGTGAGTGGCTGCGTGGTCCTAGCTGACGGCTGGGGTTAAACCACGACACTCTCCCTGCCGTTGTGGGAAAATACCACCTATTCATTTGGCAGAAAAATTCAATGAGCAGTGCATCATATTGTCGCTCTCTCACAAGCAGAATCCCGATCTTTTGTGAAAACGTAAGGAACAACTGGCTGATGGCAATTCTGATTACTTTAGATAGTAATTATGAAAAAGGCATATAGATCTTAAATGATCCTTTTATCTATTACAGCCACCCAAAATGGATAACGATAAAATGACACATATTCTTTATTGCGTTCTGTTGAATGAAAAAGAGAAAAGGAAAAAGCCTAAACTAAGCATACTGTTTGATGAGAGCAAAGTCATCTTAACACTGTGATGCCTTTTGAATCTACTTGCTACAAACGATCAGCATTTGGTAACTTTTTAGCAAGTTCCTCCTAACTGCATCATAACCCTCACTGAAGAAGTTTGTAAGCCTTCCGTCTTCACTTACACAGCGTTTTGCCCTACCCATGTTAGAAAAATGTTTTAAAAAGTTTGTCAGTTAGCACACATTTAGTTGTATGCAGACTTAAAATACTGAAGCATAGTAAAGAGGTTTTAGTTTAAGCACACTTGGCATGTCAAGAATCGTGCATAACTACTTACTGATGAAGACAAAACTGTTTTGAACACACTTCTTCACAGTGTCCTAATGCCAAGGAGTTCTTGTGGCGTAGCATATAAGTTGGTATAAACAGGTTAATAATGCAGTCACCTAGCCAAGAAAGTGATTATAACATTTACGCTTTGCAACCACACAGATCTCTGGTCATACTACCTTCCCAGCTTCAGAGGGTGGCTGGAGGATCTTGTGTGGATGTATGAGTGTGGGAGACAGACCGTGGATGTATCAGTGTGGGAGACAGACTGTGGCTGTATGTGGCTGGCTGTTCTTTTACACAGCTGTACAGGTTTAGGTTCTGAACTTCTTTTAGTGTCCAGTACTATAAGGTAATAATGCTCTGCAACACCAAACTTTTTGATTCTGTGTTTGGGCAGCAAAACGCAGACCTATCTAATGCTTCACAATGTGAATCTCAGAATAACATAAGAAAAATTGTTTTTTCAAATATATGTATTTTATATTGTCCGTGCAGTCTTTGATGCTACCAGATGTTTCTTGGATCAATAATATGACCATCTAGCCTACTTCTGAATAGGCTAATGGCAGGTCAGTGCTTTCATTGCAAATAATACTGATACTTGAAGGTATTAGCTACCCTAGACTTTTGTAAGACGAAGAGCTAATGGATTGAGAGCAGTCCTGTTATAGACTGGTTTAATAAAATGTATTGAACCAAAGACATGGCAAGTAATTCTGGTACCTTAGTAAATGGTTTTCAGTTTCTTACCTAATGATGAGCCTGCATGCTCCACACTGAGCTCCGTATACCAACTTCAAATTCATTCTTACCTGTTCTGATACTTGGTATATTTATTTTGTTCTAACTCTCATTCTCTTTTATGGGTTGATGGACATATAAACAAATTATATAGATGTGTCTGATATAACTGCAGAGTTAGTTCGTTTTGATTTTTACTGTTCTCTGAAAAGCTTGACCACCGCTAGAATGGAATTGTTGGATCTGTTTTGGGAGAGTTCTTGCCTTATATCCGTAGCTGTCAGCATAGGAACTGCGATCACTGTGGCAATATGACCACTTCAGTAGATATGGAAGTAATGGTTTTTTTCCCCCCCAACTCTAGGGCCTGGTAAATTGTCTGAGGCAAGAGGAATGTTGGTCATCATCTTCTGTCAAGTTCTTCATTTGATTATAATTCTTTTAGAAAGCATAAGCAGGAAAGGCCTGCATTGTCAACATCATTGTTCCTTCTTTTTTTGCTTCACTCGACTGGAAGGAAATTCCATTGCTTTGAATGGTCCATCATTTTTTTTTCATTAGGAGTTTAAATTGAATACAATCTCTGTTCCCACTGAGCCTTTCTGTTTGTCTATCATATTTGTTAGCTGGAAACTCATATTTTCTAGGAATGGGTTCAATTTTCCAGGACTATTGGCAGATGTTTCTCTAGGATCTTCAGTGACAATGATGTATTTGTTGATAACCCAGTGCTTGCTAGAAGGGGCTTTGCTTCGCATCAGTGAGTCTATTTTTTTTGTACAAGAGCTTTAGTCAACAGAAACATATTCCATTTCTTGCAAAAAATGTCTAGGGGTAGTTTCACCCTATTTTGAATGCATACTTCATGCAATGAATTTTCTTTTGGTTCGGCTACTCTTTCCTCTTTGTGGCAGGTGAAACACATAATTCTCTGATTCTACTCTTTTGCTTTGTATTTTTGCAAGTTATATATTTGAGTAATTGTAATAGTTGAGCCTAGTGTTCCAAGATACTAACCATAAGAATTGGGTTGTGAGTAGATTTCGTTCTTTCAGTGTTGTTACCTTTTTCATGATCAACTTGCTACTTCAGTACTGTGGTAGGAACATTTGATGGGTTTGCTTCATAGATCAACTTGTATTTATTAGAGGAAAAAGTCATAGAGGATTCTGAAATTTCTGTCTTGCTAACATTTTTTCCTACTTTCTCATCTTTTCCTACCTTACCAAACCTAGACAACCAATTTAACAAAGCCACTGTTCTCAGCTCGTCAACACAGCATAAACACAGCATTGTTCTCAGCCACGTGGTTTACTTAACATTGACATAAAATCTTACTTTTGAACTTTGTTCTAATTGGGTGCTTTTTTTTTTTTTTTGCATAGTTTCTGGAAGAATTGCATTTTTAAAAAAAAAAATCAACCACAGTGCTCCGTTGCTTACTTAGTTTGGATTTAAATAGTGGTATAATGTTGCATAGCTACAGTTTCTTTCCTTTCTGTCTTTTGTTAAAGGGTAAGCTATGTAAACAGATAGCTGCAGATTATTTGAAATTTCTGGGGTTTTTTTACCTTTTAAAATACATGGTACGACCATATAATAATTTTTTTCACAAATATTTTACGATCTGGGAAAATCATTCTTTTTCATCTGTTCAGTTTAGAAATAAGGTCTAACATCTGGAGCAGGGAACTGAAATTAAAATATATTCTAGTATCAGTTTTGACTGTGGCTTGTATTGTGACCTTGACAAATAAGCCTTTCTGTGGTCATCTTCTCTGGTATCAGGAAGAAACAGTAGTATTTGCAAAGCTTTCTCGAATTCCTAGAATGATGGTGTATAGAACTACAGATTTTTTCATTATCTGTTGGAAGGTATATAGGTTTTCTAAATATCATTCTGCTTTGCTGAGCAAGAGTACAAATGAAGTGTCGTAGGGTGACATAAACTCGATTTAAAAGTCACATTGGCCAAAAAATTATTCAGTAGATTGACAATCAGGAATAAATCTTTTAGGTGTTAATTTTCGTAGTTCTTATCCTCTGTGAATTTTCAGTTAAGAATAACACTTAGAAATTGGAACAGTGAGGTTATTAATATATAGACAAAACGGTGGTTGACTCAGCCTGCTGTTTGACTCAGCATTTACAGAACCTACAAGGTGTACATGAGTGATGAATTTCAGGCATCTAAGACTTGAAAAACCGAGCCAAGCTTTTGCAAGAATTTATCATATGCCTTAGAGAAACTTAATGAATATGATGGTGCTTTGCATGCTTCACATGAGACTCGACCACAGCTTTTCCCCCGATAGGAATTTCATTGCTTTCTTCTTCTTCCCCTAGGCAGAAGTCATTATGTACTGTGATTTACCATTGATAACATTAATTTGCTGTTTTTAACATCCCTTAATGTAATGTTCTAGATGCTACAAGGTAAAACCTGAGAAATATGTGTCGTGACATTTTAGAACATCTTCAAAATTGTTAGAAAAAAATATTTTCTGAACTTTAAAAAGAGATTTATCATTTTATTAATGTAAGGGTAAGTCAGTACTCCATTTGCTGTGCTGTGCTTCAGAGGCAACATTGAGGAATGCTCGATAGTTCTAAGGCTTTAGATGAGTCTTAATTTTAGTAATTAGTACTAAATACTAAATATTTAGTATTTAGTTTTCAACATGATCTGTCTGTGAGTATTATCACGTGTAAATGCAACCGTAATTTTTAATAATGGCAGGTAGGTTTGGAACTCTGTAAAATTTTAATTGTTGTGGGGAAAAAAATTGTCTATACTCCTCTGGTTATATTACTGTGATCTTCAATTATTGTTAAATCTGAACCTGAATTTAGAAAAGACTTCTGAAAGTTCTGACAATAATTTGCCAGTTGCTGGAATAACTAGTGATACACAGATATATTAATTGTGCCAGAAAAGGGTCTTAAATAATCCAGTGGAGGTAACAGTTTATTTTAGCCAATAAGCAACACTGCAAAATAACAGAAAAAGTTCTTATTCCTCAGCGCATCTACTCATACCATGTGTATATCTGTGTCTGTCTTCCCAGAACCCCCTTTAATCTGCAGTATGTGGAGTTCTAATTTGAGTTTTTTCCAAGCTGGTATGTAGGAATACAATTTTCAAACTGATAATCTATTGATTTTATTTTGAGTTTATTTGGAATAGAGAAGGAAAATTTCCTTATTAGGATTCCCATTATACCGACTTCTTACCTGCAATATGTTACAACCATCCCTTTGCTGTAATTAATGAGCTAAGGATATTCATAGTTTTTGAGAATTTCTGTACTGGTTCATTTCTGAATTCCTTTTTTATGCTTGATAGTAATGAACTCTCTGTAAGTAAATCCATGATAATGACTGTGGAATTTGTGTAATCAAGATGAGGAATGACGTGGTATTAGGTATTGCAGAAATACAAGTTATTTTTTATAATGGTAATGAACAGACTTCTGATTTATTATTTCTGAAGATATTTTAGAATTGGTTAATTCTTATCTGCTGTAGATGAAGATTAATTTCTTTGCTATAAATTATAACTTTGCAGGGTCAGAATCCTTCCATTTTAAAATACAGGAATTAGAAGACAGTTTAAGTTAAGTGAGAGAAGCCTTCATTTTCTGGATCTGAGGAAATGCAGCCCAAAGATACTAGGAAAGGAAACAATGCAGAGCTAAGAGAAGGGTAGAGCAAGGGCAGTTGAAACACACAGCAGAGAGATAAAGACTCCAGGCAAAATGGTTTTTGTGTATAGGCATGAGGGATGGATGGAAAACTGAATGTGAGTGAAAGAGGCAAGAATTTGGGCTAGAAATCCAGAGTGAAATCAGAGCGAAGGGAAAAAAGGTAAGAGGTAATGATTAAATCTTCCAAGGAATTAGAGTAGTGCCAGGAAAGGTAACAGTAAAGGATTTATTGTAATAGGACAAACAAGGGTAGTATAGTTGTGGAAACTCAAGGAATTATTTTCAAGATATGTTAAACCCACCCTACTCCAAAACAAACCCCAAACCAGCAGGAAACCTTAAACAAGTATCTCACAGAGATACCCTTTCAACTGTTTTATTGTCACTTAAAAGGCTTGAGCTTTGTTGGCAATGATAGCTGGGCCTGCATCAAATGTGCCATCATGCATTGCAAAAATTTTGATTTTTTTTTTTTTTTTTTTTGCCCCCTTAAAATTACTGGATAGATAGGTGTCAAAACTTGGTAAGTGAGACTGCTGTCCTGTGCTTTAATCTGTTACTCTAGATTACAACTCAGATATAGAGTTCAAGAAGACCTGTAAATTACCAAATGTATGTAAAATCTCTTCTCTCCTCTTGCTCTGGATAGAAATTTCTTTCTGTCCTCATCTTTACCTGTCTCCAGCAAGTTCCTTGGATCACAGACTGATGCCTCACTTCCATTTTGAATTTCATCAGTTTTCTCATCTGCACACCTAACTTGTACTTAATTCAGTGGTTTCTGGGTCACGTAAATGAGGAAAGAGTATAACCAAAAAGGCATAATGGGCAGATAAGATAAAGAGAAAGAAGGGCTGAGAGGTGGAACATTTAAGAAAAGATGGGCTTCCTTCAGCTGTGTCCTATCACGCTGTTTCTGTTGCCTGGGTTTCAAAGGAATTGGAGGAAAACAGCCACATTTTGGCATCTGATACTGATGGAATCAGTTCTACATAGTATAAATTGAGTCTTTTTTTTATGTAGGGATGTGTAGGTGGCATTATGTGTAAGCTTAAAACATTGGAAATAGGAATCACGAAAAAACCACATATTTTGTAATGCGCTATTTAAATATTGGATTATTTTTAAAATATTGCAGACTATTTCTTATGCATAGGTGAATACAAATAAAATTATTAAAAATATTTTTTTCTATTATTTACCCAAAACATCGTGGAAGTGTATAAATGAACCTTAACAAAGAATGGTGTTTTGAATTTGTATTTTTGCTGTGCGTGACTGGTTGTGTCAGGGAAAAGTGAGTGTGGTCCCTGAGACTTACTAAAGGAAGGCTTGCTTTATTGAAGCTTGCACAGATGGCTAACTGATATCAAAGGTTTCTGCAACACTGCCTACAAGTTGCCAGAAGGTCAATGTGAAAATATATCACTGCCTGATTCCATAGCAAAGAACAGTTATTGTTACCAGGATTTATTAAATCGTGTCCTCCTAACAAAGAGGTACCTATCAAGCACTTCTTCTCCAGGTAGTCCACAGGAAGCAGTTCCAGTTGCAGCACCTTTAAAAATGTTGTTCATCAAAAAGCATTTTTTATGTTGTTTGAACATGATTCATTTAAAGTATTGCAAGAAGAGTGGAATATAGTGGGTGAAATACTCTATTTAAAGTGCAGTTGAAGTCAAGATGGTAAGAAGAATCTAAATTATTTAAAATGTCTCTCTCCAATAAATACATCGTTGCCACTGTACATGAAGAAAGCTTTAATCATTATAAGCAGTTAGGAAGGTGTTACCAGTGAAAAATAGCTTGATTAGATCATTTTTAGAGTATGCTGTGTGGATTGGGACTTGTATAGTGTATAAGGAAGGTTACCAGCCTAATGCTTGCTCCATTCTGCTAATTTGTTGGTTTGTTATATGTTTTGTAAAAATCCTGTTCTGTGTTTACAAAGAACAGAATGTTTCATGGTTTCTCTTGACTGTTATTCTCAAACATGCTGTTCCACAGGTGCGTAGAAAAAGAGTTTACTTACACTGTGCAGTTGCAATGTGAATTAGGTGCCTCTTTTCTTCTGAAATGAATATGTAAAGGAAAGACAAAAAATAAGGTGTTGAGTACTACTGTTCTTCTTCAAAGTAATACTTTGGGAGAATTTTAACTAAAGTAGATTTCAGATACAGTGAAAATAACATTTTAATTAACAAAAATCCAATACAAAATACAAAATGTCCAAAATCCTCAGGATATTTTAAGCTTAGTATGTTCAATATTGTAACAGGGTAGTAGAACAACTGATGTTTATGTTGAGAAGATATATTTGTAGATAAAGATATAATTGCACATCTTAGAAGGTACATCATCAGATATACTTCATTGAACTAAAAAAGAAAAACGTGGCTCACAGAGGCTTGACTCTGGATATACATTTCTGTGCTTAGATCTCTTGTGATAAAGAAATGCTCCTCCCCTTCTACTAGTCAAATAATAAGATAAATCATCTGTTAGCTTTCTGTTGCACCAAAAGGTGATATTCTTTACAGAGTGAATATTTTTATGTTAATTTGAAAAATCCAGTGATTCTGTTTGATGAAAGAATTTAATATTAATGATGGAGTATTAGAAAGACCCTTAGAACATGTACTTAGCTCTTGATATAGCGTGTTTTTCAAGAGCTTCTTAGGTACTAGCATAGATATTAGTGGGTCAATATGCTGCTGATCAAAACATGAGTTCTATGATTACCTCAATGAGAGCAATTAGGAGAAAAATGCAGGTATTTTAAAATGTGCTTAAGCATGTGTGTAACTCTAGTATGCATAAGTGTAGAAGCTTGTTGTATTCCTTTAAATTTTCCTGAATCAGAGTCCAAAATGGGAAGAATTTAACTTTTTTAGTACAAAGTAATTATTGCTTTTTTCATTCACAAATAGCAAATATATGAAAAAAATTCTTTTGGCTGAGCATGTCTCTCCTAGGTAATTTTCTGGTATTACAAATAAATTTCACATTTAGTTATTCTAGTTAGTTAAAGTCGCTGAAACATTTTTCTTCCAATTCTTTGCTATAAAGGTCTGCAGCTACTAATAAGTGCTATTTGAATTGCTTACCTCCAAGCTGAATCTTTATGATAGGATAAATAATAGTAATGGTGACATTGATGATGTTAATAGTAATATTAAAGAATTGTGAGAGAGTTCTGTTCCCTTAAGTATTCTGAATGTCGTACTATCATACTAATCGATTGTAGAATATATATCAAACTAATTCTACTGAATATAGAAAATAATTCTTTACAAAGGTTGCAGTGTTTATTTATGACAATATCAGCTGTATTTTACGTGGCGATCCAACGAATTTGGTTTTGCATTTACTTTTAAAAATATTGAAAGATGCTCCCAAAATTATTGTGATACATGAAATTATCACTGTGAGTATTTTAGTAGACAGTGGTATGTCCCTTTTGTGTTTGTCCCTAGAGGCTTCTTCAACAGAATGAGATTTAGTTTTGCTTTAGAGAGAATCTTTCAGTCACTTTTTTGTCTTGGGAGCAGGAAGCCGTATAACTTGTGAGCTACAGGTCAGTCAAATGGGAAATGAAAAAAAACCCAACATTAAAAACCGTTGCCACCAACAAGAAGAATAACAAAAGTCCTCCAGATTATTTATCAAGGCAACATTTATTTTTTTTTCTTGGCTCATTTTAGGGAGTATGAATAGAGAAATGGTTTTCAGAACATATCTGTTGTCATTGTCTGATATGATACTTCCAAATATTTCCACCCTTTAATGCCTACAAGCTTGTCTTTTTTATTTTCAGGCAAGCAGTAATAGTGTTGAGCATGATGTTTCTCCGTTGCTTTTTTTAATTGCTATGTTTTTAAAAGCTTTGAAACATCAAAAATATTCTATGATATTTCTACTACTTGCCTGAATCATTTGCAGTATTGCTAATAAATGTAGTGGAAACTGATCAAAGATTACTCAAAGACAGAAATTTTGTGCCTCATTTAGACATAATTCATATTGAGTCTTTTAATATATTATTATCATTCCATCAAAAAATACATTTTATTTCTTGACTTATTTTCTTCTCTGATACTTCAGTGCTGAATAAGTAATTATTTTCTTCCAAGCCACTGGAAGTCTAACAGCAAAACAGTAGTCCTCTAAATTTTTTTTGCTTTAACAACCATTTCTAATCGGTGTATAGCAGCATGGCTTGACTATGAAAGGATTTTCTGTCTAAATGGATGGAAAATCCAGTGTTGGTTGCTTTTATATTACAAATTTAATTTTTAGAAGTTAAAAATATTGCAGTGGACCATCTGTGCATCTTTCCAGTATACAGAAGTATCTTAATTGCTTTTCTGTTACTGCACAGTTTGACTGATCAAGGACTCTCTGAATGAGACACAGTATTTCAAATAAGGTTAAGTCTTTTACAGAAAGTGTATATATGTATGTATATACATGTTGCTTGAAAAAGGAAAATTCTAATCATATTTTGGGTAAAAACTATCATTAAAGGCAGCTGCATAAAATTACAGTTTGTATTCTGAAGATTTTTTCTTCTTTCCATTCCATCTCCCGCTATAGGGCAGTGTTGTGAATATATAACATACTGATGTTGACATGTTGAAAGGAAAACAAGCATTTTTAGTACATCTTGGATTCCTTCTTTTCATTACATATCTTATGATTTTCAAGAGGAAGAAGGGTGGACTAGAAATGGTAGGTCGGAATAGCAGACAAAGAAATTTCCATCGAGCACACAGAAAGCTAACTAGTAGGAAAGTTGCATTCAGTCCCGTTTGTGTTTCAACTTTCTATGATTAAACACCATCCTTGTTTAAAAGGGGGTGATAAGACCAGCTGTAGCAAACCAGAAAGCCAGGCCATGCATTTACCGTTAGTTCTTTTTTATTAATTTTTTTTTTATGTATCTCTGCTTACCTGAAAGAAAATGCTGTCTCAGTTTTGCTCTTTAACAGAGTAATTTAGCTGTAACAATAAGTTCTTTAAAAGTATTGAGATTAAGACTAAATGTTTTAGCCAGTCAATTTGCTTTTAATCTGAATAGTTGCATGGGGTTTATGTGGCAAGATTTTGGCAGTGGAGGGGGGGCTGTGGCAGTGGCTTCTGTGAGAGGGGATGAGGAGCTGCCCCCATGTCGGACAGAGACAGGTCCAGATGGCTCCAAAATGAACCCACAGCTGCCCAGAGCTGAGCCCACCAGCGACTCTGGTGGTGCCTCTGTGATGGCATGTTTAAGAAAGGGTGAAAAACAGCTGTGAGAGAGAGGAGTGAGGAAAATGTTAGAGAAACAGCCCTGCAGACATCAGAGTCAGGAGTGAAGTTGAGCCTGGGAAAAAGGAGCGTTGAGGGAGGCTGTTTTTAGTTTTGTTCTCATTTCTCACTATCCTAATCTGTTATTAATTGGCATTATGTAATTTAATTTCCTCAAGTTGAGTGTGTGATGGTCAGTGATCTTCATGTCCTTACCTCAGCCCATGAGCTTTTTCATCTTATTTTCTCCCCGTGTCCTGCTGAGGAGGGGTAATGAGAGAGCAGGTCGGTGAGCAACTGGCTGCCAGTCAAAGTCAATCCACCACAATAGTTTACTTGCTGAAGGCATATTGATTTACTTATTGCAGTCTCCTAATATTAGTATTTTTGAGCGTTAGGCACAGTAACTTTAGTCTGAAAATGTCTCAGCATCTGCCATATCCGAAGTGAAGACTCTTCTGCATTTTCATGGTCATCATTAAGAGTTTATTCAACTATGTCTGAAATAATCCACTTATATGCATAATTTGTAAAGAGAAACAAATTGGGGGACTAGAATCAGGGACTAGAGCAAAGTTAATGAGGAAAATACTGCATGAGAGTTTAGAGTCTGCATTACACAAAAGATAAGATTGCATTTTTGCAACACACTCTTCTAGACCTTAAACATAATATTCTCCTGTCTTGCTTATTTCTTCCTCTTTGTAGAAAAACCTGGGCAAAACTGTAACTTGTGACTGTACTCGTATGCATTTTGGTTTGAAGCATTAAAAGCTAGGACTTGTATGTTTGTGTAGTATATGCCTGTAAAGACGTTTGGGTCAGTTGGATACTACCTGAGTTATTTTTAAAAAGAAAATTGTAATGCCTTTGAAGATACATGCAGTCTCTGGATTCAACGTGATGCTATGCTTAAAACTATCAAGAATAGCTAATAGAGCAAAAAGAAATGCTATAGTTTCTTTTTTGTCTTAATCTGTAGGAGTTAGTTAGACAGTGGAGTGCCCCTAAGTACCTTGTGGAATCCTAGTGTGTGATATTTGTTCAGATAGTTTTTTCTCTTGAAATCATCCTTACTCCCCCAAAGAAGTGAGGAAGAGGGAAAAGTGAAAAATTTTGATTAAAATAGAGTTGGTTTCACATGTGAGGTTTTTATTTTGGACTTTGTTTACTGCAAACTATGGCATGATTCCATTACTTGTCACTTATAAATTCCTGTCTTCTCTTGCAGTGCACTTGTAGGAAAGACATGGTGACAATATCCATGGATGTCTTTGTGAGGAAGTTTCAACCAGACAGGTACCAGCTGTGGAAACAAGGCAAGGATTTATACACCATTGACCATACAAAACCAACTCCTGAATCAACACCCGAAGTAAAGGCCTGGCTACAGAGAAGAAAGAAAACAAAGAACTTTCCCAAGGGGTATTTATGTTTCTTTGTCTTCCACTTAATCGTCTTCAGTATGATCTCAGTTTCCTTTTTGTTTCTTTTTTTTTACCACTTTCTCTTAAGTTTTATTTCAATTTATTTTCTTTAGACGAAGCTTGTTTTTCTGTTTTCTGTATTAAGACGAACCTGGGGACAAGCAAGTCATCTTTTCAGAGTGACTATGAAAAAGTAATTCAACTTACAAGTTACGTGTATAGCTGCAGTTAATGACTATAGAGAGCATCAAAATGCATTCCAGTGTGGTATGTAGAATCTTTCTTTAGTAGGAACTATTCCATTAAAATTTTCAAGGTATGAATGGTTGCCGCTGTTTCTAGTGACATCTGTAACCAAAAGACAAGGGAGAAGTCTCCTAAGAGCTGAGGTAAAGGTTAAGTTGGAAAAACTTACCATAAGCTGTGGCAGGATCCCAACAGCTGTGTGAAGGCTCTAGCAATAGTTCTAGCCCTTACTGCCATCTACCTCCAAAGAGGTATCACTGCCTATCCGGCACGCTGTCACAGTGCTGTAGCCGAAACCTCTCTGTGTGTACCACAGGTCAATTACAGATTGTAATTTAGCATTAGGCAGGCCTAAATTGCAGTTATTGGTGCTGGCACCACTAAGAAAGTTAGGAGAAAAGCATTTCTCAGCTTGTCACTGAAGCTATCAGAGCTTTGACCTATTAAAGCAGTTTCATAGCTGGGTCTGTTTTCCTAGTGTGCATCCTGTCTGTGATTTTGGTTTTTGTTTGCATTGCACAAACACTTTTTGTTCACTAACGCTTTCCTGTCTTACTTAGCAGGGTCTTTATGGATTTTCTTCTTCGTTATCTAATTAAGATCTACTTAATTTCTAGCCTGTGGTGGGCAGTTTTATTGGTATCTGCTTATGCGGAGAGCAGCTTGGTGGGCTAAAGATAATACTGAATTTTTCAAGATCTTTTTCCTCCTTTAAATAATTTTACAATATAATTACTTCTTTAACTTGCTCTTATACTGAATTTCCTCATTTTCTTTGTAAGTTAATGTATTTCTTGGGGAAAATGGTAGGAAAGTCAACCTGCAAAAGAGAGGAACAATTGCCACTGTAGTGGAACATCATAGATAAGAAATGTAACAATGGGTTTGTTCTGGGTAAGAACAGTTTGTGGGTAGAATCAGTTCTTGCAGACAACTGGTGAAGCAGCTGGACAGCCAATTTGTTAGTATATGCATAGTATGTATAATATTGACCCAGACACACAGAGGGAGTAATTCTGTTGTTTAGCTAGTTGAATGCCATTTTGCATTGTAGTAAATTTCACTGTGTGTCTTGTATAGCATTACTGCCAGTTCACCCTTGGACCATTAGTGGTTCATTTGGTTGTACCCTTATGGGTAGCCACTTTTAACTAAAACCAAAGACTTCATAATAATAGTGTTGAAAGTTTTATCATAGGAACACATGAGCTGATTTCACGCACTTAGCTAAGCTAATAAACACAATCCCAATGCTGTTTAATTCTTGAGTTGGCTTTCGTTCAGGCATGGTAACAATGTGTATTGCAAAGGGAGGATAAAATGTTTATTCAGCTTCATTTCTAGTGTAATGTGTCGATTGAAATTGTCGTCATTTTGATTATGGGAATAATATAAGTTCCAGAAGAGTGAAAATAGAAATACCATTTATGGAAATCTTCATGAATATAGTGACAGGGAGAGCTTAATTCTGACATTTATGGCTGAAATACTTTGCTAAAATAGAACATCTAATGGCTGCATGTAAACAGTAATAATACTTGTTGTTACATTACAATGTGAACTGATGGGCGTCTCATACTTCACGAATTTTCTGGAAATTACTATTTTATAGAGAGAGTGTTGAAAGATATACGTTGTGGACATACGGTAAAATTTAAGGGGTAGTAAAATGTTTTTCTGGAGTTGTCTGTACTCTATGATCCAAGACCTTTGTAAAACTCATGGTTTACCTGCCATAGTTGCGCTTTCACCGCTAGGGTGTTATGAGTTTTGAAACCTGATGTGTGATGAAGCGCATAAAAATCTCCTCCCATGTCACATAACTGAATTTGAAACTGAACTAATCTCCTGTTACTTTCATCATGAGCACATAAATTAAAAACCAGTTTCTGACAGAGGGGGCCATTTCTCCTGCTTTAAACCTCTTGCTGCTACTTCTGAGGGTGCAAAACTTTCTGCTGAAAATTTAATTCCAAGTTTATTTTTTACACAGCATTATGAAACGTATTGCTTGATATTGTAGTCATTTAAAATATTTGGTGATCAGAATTTTTTCTTCTTTCAGATGCTTGTTGTTTGTGTAAAAAGTCATATAAAAACTAAACAGATATGATTGTACAAGGTGTTTCAGACTAGTGTTGGGGTTTAGAAATTGGGGTTTAGAAACACCACCTGATTTTAGGGCAACTGAGAATGTTTTGTCTTTGTTACTTTTATAGGTGTTATTCTCTTTCAGGTTTAAAAGAATGATTAATTAAAAAGCTGGTTTGTATGCTGGTTAAGTAATAGTTACTTAAGGTTATTTTACTTTTACAATTTAATAACTTTGCCACAGAATGGTGATAAAAGATGAGAAGGTTAAATCGAATCAATTGTTAATCTATCACTTAATAAATTGTAAACACTATCTCAACACAAAAAGATGAAAAATTGTCAGTTTCTAACCACTTTAAGCAGGTGAAAGGGACATATATATTGGTAGACGTTTTATCTTATCCAAGACAGACATTCTACTCTGACAGCAATATCTCTTATAACAGCTTCCAGCACACCAGATCCCGATCTAAAAAGCTTAAAACTCCAGAGGACAAGAGAGTATCTGCTATGGTAGCTGGTGCAGAAATCATAACGACTGAAGCAGCTAGTGATGGCTTCAAGGTCAGTGAAGAACCTGGAAAAAAAGTGAGACTGGTAAACACAGGAGTGCCTTCTGGGGAAGAAGAAAACAGTAGTAGAATGCACCTGGATCAACATTTATTGGATAATGTCAAGGTTGCAGGTGAGATAAGGACTGATTGTGTTTCACATGTAAGTTGTAGGCTGTTGATACTCTAATGCCACATCAGTGGATGTTAAAGCATAGGATTATCCTAAGTAGCATACTAAAATACTTACGAAGTTATGCAGAGAAGACTGATACTCAGTAAGAGTGAGAAAATGACAAAATTAATATTCTGGTCTGAGAGTAATTTCACCTAAACTGTTTTAATAAAGTGTTTTTTAAAGGGGCAAAAAGAATGAGATTTTGTAAATTGTATTTCTTCAATGGACTTACAGGTTTTACAGCAAAATTTTTTAGATACAGAAATGAAACAGAATGTCTTAACACTTATGCAGACAGTACAGAACATATATGCTTGTAGTATGCTCTTTCTATATATGTAGTATGCGCATATATATATATATGAAGAATGCTACATATTAGAAGTGGTCTATACTTGTGCACAAAAATGCTCTATCTTGAGACTGCAGATTTCTTGTCACTTCCTGTTGAGCTGTGTGACAGTGTAAGTTATAAAGGCCTTGTCAAGCCAAAGATGGTTCTTTTTTCCCCACAGCTATTTTTTACTAATAAACTTGGTCTTTTCTGGCCTTAATTTCATCTGTTTCACATTCTGTTGTAGTTCAGGTGTAGTTTCACATTCCCGTTCAGAAAGACAAACTGCAATTTTAACTTTAAGTTTGTGAGCATTCCCGTTGGTTTTATAGTGATACTGAAAATTTACTTGCAAATTACAAATGGAGAGTATTACCCTGCTTGTGAATATTAATGGTTATGTTAATGGTTATTCGCACATGGTAAACACCAGGGTTGATCCACGTAAAGATAACAAAGTTAGTATTTCAATATAGAGACTTAGAAATTTCTGTGTACAAATTAGTTGGTGCTCTATCAAAGCCTTTTATGGTCTGTTCTAATGATATTTTTTTTCTAATGGTGTTATTCCTTTACTCCTCCCCCAACTTCTAATAGAGGTTTGGAGTGTTCATGACCACTGAGAAACAAGTAGTTAGTCAGCAGCCAGTCTGTGTTCATTGACAAGGGAAGGAAAAGCAGAGAAGTGTGGAGTGCTGTCCTCTTTCCTTTGTGCTATTAAAGAGTGGTGCCAGGACCTTCGCAGGGAAAAGGACCTTGTTTAGATATGGTGGTGGAAGCTCCAGTACTCACATTGGAGATGGTCATTTGTCCTGCATTATGTCTGGCTAGTATGTCCATTATGCTCAGTTGAGGCAGTACTCGTCATACCCAGAGATTACGTTTTAGTGCTGGATGGGCTTTGTATTACTAAACTTTATATGCATTTGACCTGAAAAGGGAACTTTTTACAAAAACAAGTTCAAATAACCATTGTAGAGAAAGAATAATGCCTTGGATGTGCTGCTGAATCAAAATTCACTGTGGTGTGTACCATAGAGTTCTTCCGGAACGTGTTTTTTGGGTCACCTGTCTAACCCGTTGTTCTGTCTATCCCATGCAAGCATCAGCAGATGAAGAATTTTAATAAAGTAAAATCCACACAATTTCACCCTTCAGCATCACTGAAATATAAAATTATGCTAATTGATGAAATATAAAATGATGCTAATTGCTTTTCATTTTTAGACCGGTGCTGTTGTTTTCAAAATATTCTTGTTATCTATTTGAAATATGTTTTCCTAATTATAAACCATTAGTCTTTGTTTATTTTCATTTTTAAAACAGGCGTAATAGGATATAAATGCAGGGTATAAAGTTCAATATACCAACCTTTTCTATTATTTTTTTCCAACTAGTCAAAGTTCTTGTGGGCTGTCAGAGTAAACAAGCTACATGAATATTGATCATGTTGAATGACATGAAGACCTGTTGTAATTCAAATACAAAGTACCAATCAAATGATTAAAACTATATTTCACACTCTAAACTCAAAACATTTACATTTAATTTATTCTTTGATCAAACCCATACTCCACATTGGTGTATGTTCTTCTACCAGATGCTTTTCTGTATGATTTCTAAATGAGGAACCATGCTTTAAGTTTGCATAACTCAGATTGTTGTGAAATAAAATACAATAATATAAAGTGAGTTTTATTAACAAATCATATTCTTCATCTTTAGGAAGCATCCATTCAGACTCATTTTCAAGCCCTATTCCTGTACTAGAGAAAACAAAAATGGAAGATGAGGACAGGACAGATTCCAGTCATCCTTTCTTTATGTGTGAAGGTTCTGTGGCCTCCATGCTTGCTTCTGATAACTGTAGCAAAGAAGAGAGTTTGAAATCTCAGAATCAGTCTGTTTCATCAGTACCATACCATAAGTCAGAGGGACATGCTTCTGAAGCAGAAAAACCAAATAACGAGGAAAATGTCTCGATAGAGGATGATGTCAGCGACCTAGAAAGCTGTGGAGATAGCTTGGAACATAGAGAACTGCCTGTTGTAAAGAAGGATGAAGAAGATGGCATGGAAACATCCAGTGTATGTGAAGCAAATTACATCGTTATAGTAATATATTCCAGATTTAATGAAATGTGAAGGAACATGTTTCTAATGAGACCTGATATCCATATTAAAGCACTTAAGAATATGCACGATTTTAATCAGATGCTAATTTGAACATGTTTTGAAGTGTTCAGGCAAGAGTGGGAATTTGGATTCAAAAGCAGCATGTTTCTGGAGCTTGCTTGTTGACATATTTTCCCTCTGATTTTAGATATTTAGTAATTTCACTTTATATCTGTGAATCTGAACTGTCAGCAACTACTCTCAAGCTGTTCCCATGTTTGCTGCCTGCCAGTATGATCAAGGCTATCAGCTTTAATTATGGCTGTTGACATGAAATTGAAATTATTAGAGTTGAGTGCTGTATTTGGTATCATGTATTTGCGTTTCAAAAAATGGCTGTTTTGACTGAATCTTAAGGAGAGTTAACAGTATGCTGGTAAAATGTCAGCAGTGTAGGTTGATTCTGAGGTACTTACTGTCCAAGGACAGAACTTAACAGTGCGGAAGCACATAGTAATTTATATTTGGACTGAATGAAGAAGTGGATAAATCAAAGCTGAGGAGCATCTCTGCATTGAGTTAGGTGGAAACAAAGTTTGCTTTCATTCTATTACATTATGTCACATAGGTTATGAAATCTTATGGACTTCCTTGCGTTACTTGAAACTGTGTCCCATAGTATTGGAGTTGGTGAAAGTGAATCTTTGGCTATAGCAGGATAATACAGACAGTATGATTTCAGGCCTCAAACTTGCTTTTCTTGGACTTTGGAAATTGGCTACAAACCTTAAGGAAACACTTGAAGGAGATGATCCCCCTAATAAAAGGAATATATTTTTTAATTTTTAAATAGTAAGTTTAGTAATGTTTTCTCATCGGGGCACCTACAAACTTACAGTCTGTATTTACTCTTGCTGTTCTGCTATGAAGGGTGGGCAGCTTTGACTTTGGGAAGCATAATGAAAAATTAAGCTGTGGTGGTAGTCACAGTAGCTTTCCGAGTTGTAAGTTAAATCCCAGTTTGGCAGAGAGAGAGCAGGAAATCCACTGCCAGATTGCCAGACTTAGTGGGAAATATGTTTTAGAAGACAAAGTAAAATCATGCTGACCCTTTCAAAGACATAAACTGTTCACTAATGATTTTTTTGCAATGTTGTGAATTTTAATAATCTTAGCTCCAGCCCTTCCACTGTAATAATAAAGAGCACTATAAACATCTCAGTGTTTTAATCATAATGTATTAGAGATTATATTTATCTCTTTCTGTGCCTTTCAGCCATTTATATATGAGGTTTTAGATATTCTCCAGTATAATTGAATACTCTTTCTTTCTGTTTCATAATGAGTGAAGAAGCAAGTTGTACAGATGCAATTAAAAAGTCTGATCTTCTTTCCCTTTTTACTTAGTTGGTAACTTTTTCTAGATCATAACCCTGTTCTGTGCTTTAACCACATCTTCCTCCCTCTGCATATCACAGTAAATATGATGTTTTGTAGCTTACTCCCCATTCTATAGTAGTAATTTTCAACCCTCAAATCAGTCAAGGGACATGTGTAACCTGTTAGGTTAGACTCAGGGCGTTGAGGAGCAGAGTGCTGTGGTCCATAGGAACGGTGTGAGACTCTGTCCTCCACACCTTTCTGCCAGTGTGCTTGCCCGTCCTCTGTTCCTGAACCTACAGATAACATCAGCAGCTGATTTAATTTGTGATTTCCCCCACCGGCACTCAAATCTGCTGTTGTGAAAGCTGCACTTCTAGAGTTTGTAGCATTGGCCTGAGTTCTTAAATCTTAGATAACTTCAAGCTGAATGTACATAAGGGTGCTTGAGAGAAGAAGGAATTTTCTCATATCCCAGATCAACATGTTAATCGCGTATCAGGACTCCAGGTCATTGTTTTACTTCCTCAGGAATTTTACGCTTTCTGTTCTTCCTCTCAGCCATCACCCGAGCAAACCAGGATTTATGGTCTGTAATTTGGGAAGGGCTGCAGTAACATATACCACAAACCATTTGTGTTTGACACGGATCGCTCTTTTTTAATTAAAGTATATGTTCTGAATTAGAGAAAAATTATAGAATCATAGAATCTTCATGGTTGGAAAGGACCTTTGAGATCATCGAGTCCAGCCAAACCACCTACAGTCTCTGCCACTGGAGCATGCCCTGAAGTGCAGTGTTGTAGTTGGCAGACTAAAGGTGTTTCAAGTACCCTGATAGTATTTATAGAATTGACATCTGTGCTTATTTACAGAAGAATGTTTTTGTTCATCAAAATTAACCTTGCAGAATTACATTCTAAATTCGTTGTGTTTTTCCCTTTTCAGTCAGTGGAAGCTGAAAAAAAGAAAATATCTAAGAGTTGGCGTCATCCACTAAATAAACCCCCAGCTAGATCTCCAATGACTTTTGTTAAACAGCAAGCAACTAGTGATGAAGGTGAGTGTATTTAATGCATTTTTCTGATGATGTTTTATGAGACCATATATATAGGCATTTGGAAGAACAACCAAGATGAAATAATTTCGTTCTGCATGGGAAATATAAACAGTGAGGGCTCCGAACCCAGACAGGTCATGTGCTTTTTGCCTATTTTCACACAAATTCTTCTAAAAACACTGGATCTGTCTTTGCAAAAAGCTTTGAACAGTATGATGTCATTTAAAACATGTATATTCACCTGTCAAGTATTCCTTATTAGAACTTAGAGCAATTGTGTTTAAGAGAAAGTTTTAATTGTGTAAGCATAGATTAAAGTGGCATAAGAATACTTTGAATACGGTTCTTAGGTGTAAGCAGTAGTCCCCTATACTGTTTTAAAGCGACTTTATCCTTTTTGTCTGTTTTGTGGTAGACGTTGGACATTTGGGAGTCAGTGTCTTAATCTACTGTACTTCTGGGTATCATCAAAAACTTATCAAGAGTATTTACATATATCTTGATTTCCAAGCTTTTGCTTAGTTTCATATGGAAAGGGTGAACATCTCTCTCCCTGTAGTTTTGGTAAATCAATTTTAAGTTATTGATTTAAAATAGTAATTTAAAAGCTGATTTTGATGCGTATGTCATCTACACGCCTCACACCTCTGTATATGGTTCTAACTGTATCAAAGTAGCATGCAGGTTTGCAAGTAGTGAATAGTGTGCAAGATGTTAAAAGTTACTACCATATTTTCACAAACACAAAAAGAGGTGGAAAAACATGGCTCTCTTTTTAGACATAACGAAAACGACCTTTGTGTACTAGAAAGCAGCAAAAGGTCTCCTCTCTGTTTCCCCAGCTGAACAATTATTGAGAACTGTTCTTAGAGCAGTTTTCCACTTACTTTTAAGTGGCACAAAGCAACTGGAAGCATGGTAAATGGCCTTCCTGGGAATGTGTAAGGCTGGGCTTCTGCTTTGGCATTTGGGTACTTTAAGTGATTTTTTTTATTATTTTTATGTTAATGCTGAGTACTGACCACAAAATTCCATTGTTTAACTTAATTGCATAAATAAGAAGCATACTGTTAGGCAGTCATTTTGAATATGCTTGTACAGATCTTCACTATAGATTGCAGATATGCATGTTACTGTATACTATATGGTACCTTCAGGCGCTTCAAGCAATAGAGTAAAGTAGAAATTAAGAAAAAGGAGCATGACCATAAATAACCATGATATACAGAACAGAGTTCTACACAAGATAAATAAGTAAATAATTCTGCAGCCATGAAATTTAATGCTCTGTAACCAGATACCACAGTGATCAAAACAATTAAAACAATACCCAGAACTTCTCAGATGCTTTTTCTGGGAGCTTACTTGTGTGCTTTAATTTAGAGAGCCACCGTCTTGTGCAGACAGGCTACAAAAACTAAGAAGTTTACCCAAGATAGGGATTTGCTTCTCTGAAGTAAATAGAAAAAGTAAATCTGCTTTACCCAGCAATCACATATACGGCCAGCCAAAGTTGATGAATAAAGCTACTTTATTCTATCAAACATGGCTTGTGAAGCTTATCGAACTGTGCATCGAAACTATCCATCAAAATGAAAAACAAATGCATTCCTTTTTCCTAGCATTTTAGTTCTGTGTTGCACAGGTTTTTCAGGTACTATTCTCCAGAATCTCTTCAGTTAGCAGAACTGGAGGTTGGTCCTCACACTTGCTTAAACACTGATACTCTGTGTAGTGCAGAATGGAGCTCATACTGCGTCTGCAGCTACAAGTCTGAGTCCCGCATTGCTGTACGCTTCAGTGTTTACCTGCGCTTTGTATCTGCATTTTTTTTGGAGCTCTTATTTTATACTTTAGGTGATACAAGAGTCTTCCTGGGCTTCCTGATCTTTTTTTTCCCTCAGTTATTACCTCTAGTCAACAGTAGCTGTTTCTTACAGCTACAGATAAGCTTTCCTGACTTCAGAAACAGACAGCATGCATGCTAATTGATTCTTCTTCTCGTAATTTGGCAATATTATGCGTTCAGTTAGCACCAATTTGGGCACTGTTGAGCTGGGTGCTCTAGTTTTAACTGGTCCCTCATCAATACATCTCCCTCCTTGTTCCACACTTAGTCATTGATTTGTTTCTTCCATCTCACTAGTTTGAGAAAGCCATGCTCGTGCTCTCTCTCTCTCTCTGTGTCTTTCTTTTTTTATCTGAGCCTCAGTTTTGCCAGGCATGATACTTCAATTAGCTGTTAAGCATCTTTCTGAAAATTAAAGACAGCCTAGGCCCATGATCTGTATCATATATGGGTATGTTTGGATACCTTGAGGGCTAGACAGAGCGTATTTCAGAAAGTGTTATGGTAATTTGAACAAAAAGGATGATATTAATATTAAGATTCATCTAGTAAAGTAATTAAAGATTTAAATATGTGGTAGGTTGCAGTGAAATTGCTCTTTTTTAATTAGAGATTATATTCTTTTTGCCTGTTGATGCTTTTTCAACTTTATGGTTAAAATATAGTGTAAAATTCCTATTTAAGCAAGGATTGTGTATGATATAATCTGGCTAGGTGGTGACATGATGACACTGGTTTGTTAATCTCAAGGATTCTGCTATTTATTTGCTGTTTTACCCAGTACTTTGTCAGTGTACTGGTGTCTTAATTTTATGTGAAAGTAGCAGCATCCCAACAAGAAGTCTTATACCTTCCAGTCTTTCCTCTTTACATGATGGTTGTCCTTTTGGTAGATAAAGGTATGTTTTTGTTAGGAAAGAAAACGTTGTCTTAGAATCATCTCAAGTAGCTATTAAGCACCAGTCTGCTTGTTGATTGAAGCAAATAATTAAGAGTTTTATTAGACATGACAGTTATTGGTATTTCCTAGCTGGAACTGGAATTTGGTATTATTTTCATGCGTCTGTTTCTCATTGCGATCTAATTTATCAGCATGCTTTTGTGAGAACACCAGAAGAGAGACAATAGCTTTTGGGTGAGCAGAACGTTTACATCCAAGACACAGACTAAAGAACTGCTGAGGGAGACTGGCAAACTGAAGCCTCAGTGGCTTTCCTGGCACAGGCTGGCAGGCGAGTTGAAGATCTGTGTCTAGATGAATGCTAGTCAAAGGAGATTTTTCTGATCATTTTCAAGAATGTTTGTTGTCTGGTATCAGGGGAATAATCAGTATCAATGTACTAATGGCTATGCTCCCCTTTATGAAGGTGCTTCATCCTACTCTGTAGTTACCAGAAGTGAAATTCAGTAAGCATACTTAACTCAGTTCTTGTTCTCTATGTTTTTTCAATAAAAATGTTACCGGTAATGGCTATGATACTATAGTGTCTTGGTACCATAACTTTCGAGTTCATCTGATCCTTTACAAGGAGGATTTGCTTATTGATACATTAGTTTATATTTTAATTTATATGGGTCCAGTAAAATCATAAATTTAAACCAAATAGAGGAAGAAGATGACAGGGGCTAGTGCTGTTAGGAAAAATTAAGAAATCGGGGTTTTGTAGTTCAAATGCAAGTCACGTCACTTTCCACAAGTTGCATAGTCTGTAGCCATTTCTAATACAGATAATTTACATTCAAATTAATATATTTGAAGTCCTTCAGATACTAGGGTTCTATTAGGAACTTTCTGTGGATAGAGGTGATCAGAGGCTGTTAATAACATGAAGGCAGCATTCTTTGACACTGTCAGCCATTTCAGAATCATAATTTTGCAAATAGAATACTATCATATTTAACAGCGTGCTTAAATTTTAGCTGAGACTATTAAGACAGAATTCTTCAGCAGAAATTTAGTTTTTGCACAGGATCGCTTGGACATCGAATTTTTTGTTTTCCTCTTATCACTGCATATGCTTCGTTATGTGTATGTTTCTTTATGATCTGAGTGTTTCATCTACAGAAAAATGATTGGGTTAATCGTTTCTTTGTGGCTTGATGTTGTTACTTTATTTTTTACTCTCCCTGAAGACTTTCCTTATGTATGTCTGACTTTTGAGTCTCCCTTATTATGATTGCTTTTGTGGAATTAATGCCTAAAGGTCTGAGCAAAGAGAAATACTGGCCGGTGGGGAATCAATCCAGAAATTATAGCTCAGGCTGCCAGTTTAGAAAAATAAGTGCAGCAGTACAGTGTGAGCTGTATCTCACACTCAAAATACTAATAACTTTTATGTAATGAACCTTGGTCTTATGCTCAGTGCAGTATGTTAGCTTGTGGTAATATTATTCTTTTGTATTTAAGTTGTAGTTCTGCTCACTTAAGCAATAAAAAAGCAAATTCAGCAGAAGGGGAAAGCATACTGACTTTGGATGCACATTGATTGGTCCCACAGATTTCTTGCCAGCAATATTTGGGCATGCAACATTAGAAACTGTTCTTAAATTCAAGTAGACTAAAATTTCCCATCACCCTAAATGATATAATAATAGTGTATAGGTTGAATTCAGTATGGGTTTATTTGTATACAGCTTTTAGTGTTTTAAATACAATTAAGAAGTTCAAAGTAATTTTGCTTTCATTACTTTGTAAAATAAGGAAACAGAAGACTACTGTGAATCGAAAGAGTTGCTTGGACAAGAGTTTGATTAGTGAAAATTGCAAGTTTTACAGCTGTAGTTTTCCTTCTGCTGTGACATAAAATAAAGCTTCTTCATTTTTTACATTCACTCTCAGCATTTTATGAGATGTGCTTGAACTGATACCAGTAGTCAAGCCATATAAGGCATGTTCAGCAATGTCATATATAGGTTAAGCATGCTGAAATAGGGGAAAATTACACTTGTAGATGCAATTAGGATTCTTTTGCTTCAGAGCTTAAAATGCCAGATTCTGCTTGAAGATTCTTACTTATTTCAGGAAGAAATGTTAACTTTTTTTTTTGTGGTGTGACTTAGGAAGTAGAGAAGAATTTGTTAACCAATTGACAGAGGCGTGTTTATTTTTGCCACATTAGTATTACAATTTGTAGTATTGCTTTTGCTCCCATACTGTATTAATCTGGTTTTTGAATGGAGTTTTACTTCTTGCTTTTGTGTGAGTATGAGTTAATCAAGTACAGAATTTGCATTTTTCATACTTCATCATCTAGCATTGGAGGAGACCAGCACTATCTACCACTTGCAACGGTATCGCTGTGCTAGACAAATGTGTTTTCTCTCCTTTCCTCTGGTAGCTGCATTGCTTCTGATTTGTTTAAATTCCATTTTCAAGATTTCATTATTATATTTAAGAAAAAGGGCTAGCACTTATGTAGCATGTGGTATCCTGAAGACTCAAAAAAACTTTGCAAAATTGCGGTAGAATCTTTAGCAGGTATTTAGTAAAGGGAGGTATTGACAGGTCAAATACAAGCTTTTCCTAAATGCCCAGTACTCATGTCAGCTTTGTGGGCTCGCAGCTGATCTCCAGAAATGGCAAGAACTGACAACTCTGATTATTGCCACTGGCGGCTCTTGTCCCTTGTCATCTTTCACGAGCAGAGCTTGTCTGCCTTTTTGAGTGAACACCTACAAATGTCAGGACCTAAGAGTAGCCATTATTTTGATTCAAGAGGGGAGAACAAACCAGTTCCTCTAGTATTTATGCCTCATTTGCTGGACAGTGGTAAATGTAGTGATCATAAAAACTCATTGTCCTCTAGATGGACCTTACAACTTCAATTGTGCAGCTTTCTTAGCTTTAAAATATAATATTTTACCTCTTAAAGGAGCGGATAGAACTGCAGTCTTAGATACAGGGGTATGTATAATTTCTCATTACCAGGTGTGTCAAAATGAAAATAGTGTTCCTGCTGCATTAGTGCAGCCTCTCAGTAGCCTTCTCAAGGGTAGCTATGGAGCCAGTAAGCAAACTTGATATGAAATTTGCCAAAGGGACACATGTCTCTTCTGTAAGATTATCTTCTGGAGTTGAGCTTCGGTTTCTATAATTACGGTCCAAAGAGAAACACAAAAAATGTATGACTTGCATTTAACAAGGATTAGTTTCCTGAGATATTAGTACAGAGGACGGGCTAATAAATTATCCTAGTCCCAAGATAACATAGTAGTAATTATTTTTTTTCCCAAATTAAAAAAAAAAAAAAGCAGCCCATAGTGTTATCATTGCCTTTGTCAAAATCTGAAGCTGCTTTGTAAACCATCAGTAGTGACTTGATTTCAATGCCAATGGGGTTTTACTAAATGTTTTTTCTTGGCTGAGAAGTGTCTGTAATATATATATTTTTTAAATGTACAAAATAATTACACTTAAGAAATTGATCCTTGAGGGAGGTTGAATGCAATTGTTGTCTAGTGTATGGAGTGTTTATGGCATGTTTGTTTTAGTGATTTGTGCAGGGACTGTAGCTTGAAGCTATTAATTCCAATTTACACTCCGATTTGTCATGTGAATTTGGACCTGTGATCAAATCTTTCTGTTTTGCATCTTCCATACTTAATTTATAAAGGTAAGTAACTACCCAAGGCCTTGGTTCAATGAAAAATTTCAGCACAATCTTAACTGTAAGCATCCAAGTAACCTGGTTCCTCAAAATTTCACTTGTGTTTTGCCCAGAGGCACTTGTGCTGGAATGTTATATTGGCATAGGTTAGATTTGTGCTGCCTGAGAGATACAAGGTAACGATAAAATATTTTTTCCCCTCTTGGTACTGTTTTTTGTCTCTAGAGTGGAATAAAACAGGGTATGTTGGCGAATCTGCTCTCTAATATAAATAATATAATATATAATACAATAAATAATGAGGAGTAATGAAAAAAATAATGGTTTTGTCTTTTATGCAGAGAAAGGTATGTATTTCATTGAATCCTTTGTGATACACTAATTTTATATTGTTGACATCCTATGTACCAAATACTGGGATAAAGATACACATGATCGGTTTAAGTAATCCTTAATTATATGAAATAACTGTAAATTGAAATACATATTCTGTATTTGGAGTTGGTTAGCTTAAATGAGCTTTAGTAAGCTCTTGAAACTGTATGGCAAGCTTTTGTGTTTCATTACTAAATCAGTAAGCATGTGAATGTTCCTAAAAATTCCATTCTAATTTTAGCTACTGATCAAATCATCTAGCTGGTAAGTACAATTTACTGCAAGTAAATCGAAATGGAATGCAAAGTAAAAATTCTGCTCGTTAAAAACTGTAAAAAATTACGTGAGGGAATGGAATGGAGAAAGCAGCTGGTAATAAGTCTTTTACAATGCTGTGAATTAAAGCATTTCAAGAGAGCAGATATCTGCCAGTCTTTACCCTGTAGTCTGTTCTTGTAATGGTTTTGCACTGATAGCTACGTTTTTTGCTGATAGGCTATGTGGTAAATTCCAGTAGATTTTCTTTTTTTCTATTTCGATTTTGATGAGATGCCTCTTTGAACTAAATTATAAATACAGTGGCTATTCTTTAAACTTGCACAGCGTAAAGACAAGTGAAATTACTGGAATTACTATAATGTACAAATATAAAAATGGAAATTATAACACAAATATGCTGTACATATTTCGAATTGGCAGTTTTTATAGCTATAAGAACATCTACCTTTCTGTGGCCTCATGTCCACATTTTAAATACGGTTGATTAATCAGTGGGGTACCTTTGAGCTTGGTTTTTGGACAGGATAAATACCTGTGTTTCTGGAGTCACTAGGTAGTTCATGTTTTTTAGTATCAGTAAGAATTTGTTGCTTGTGTTTGAGCTTAGGTAGCCAGAATTGGTAGACATCTTTGACAATTTGACCTTTAACTATTAGGACTTAATTCTTCATTTCATATTCACAAAAAAGTTGTGCAGCTATTAAGGGAATTCAGTGGATGAAAGATTAATTTTTACCTCTTATATTTATGAGGTACTTCTATTGTCCACTGTTAGAAGTAGAGGATAATTTTTTTGCAAGAATTAGTAAGCAAAATAAAATGGTAGTTTTAAAAAATGTCAATGCTATATAGTCCTGTAAGATTAGTTTTACAGGTTATGTAAACTGATTGTCTACGCCATGAGTCCTCAGAGCTTTCTCAGTATCAGTTAGTTTATCAATAGCATAGCCATGTAAATTAAAAAGACTTTCATTACTTTGCCATTTGTTAGAGGAAAAAGTTGTGTTCCAGTACAGTCTGATAGGATCCTTTTAGGTACTCTACATATGGAAAATTAAGTGCATAGTAGAAAATTGATACTTATTTAAAGTCAGTTGAAGTTACATGGGATTTAGCAAATCATAATACAAGTGCAAATTACATTTAGGAGGGTGTGGCAATTGCAACATATAGTTCAGTCATAGTACAAATGTGAATTTCATTACTGGTTTCTAGTAATAATATGCTCACTGTCACAGTGCTGGATGTTTGTAGTGTCTAGGAATGAATGTGTGGGTTGCAACTGGTTTAGGCCCATCGCTTTCTTAGTTTATTTGTTTTTTGCCACGGGAGCAAACACTTTCATAATACTTTCTTCTCATGTGTCACCTGAATCATCACCCTGAAAAGGATCAGTAGCAAACCAGGTATCTCCTGATCATTCATTGTCCTTGACATAGATGGTGGCCACCACTTGAATGAGATCTATTTCAGTAGACCGTAGTAAGTGATCCCTACTTGTATGGGCATCACATGATTTGCGGCTGCAACTTGTGAGTCTAAGAACTTCCTTTGATTCTCTGAGTACGTTGCTTATGCATTACATTACCTTTTACAACTGTTTCTCACTCTAGTTTGAGCATGCTATGTGTTCATTTCACCTCTTTTAACTTCTGCACTACTACTCACAAGTAAGTACCCAGCAGCCTGTGAAGCTCTGCTTTTCTCTCCTTTCTTCAACTTGTTAGAATCTTTCAATTTTTCAGATTCATCCTAAACATCAGTGGGATCAGTGCTTTGTTCTGCTGTCCATGAAAAATCCCCATTACGGTTTTCCCTTCCCTTCTTTTCAAAGTTACCGGTGAAATTTTTCCAGTCTCTGCTGGTATTTGCAATAATTCTGTCTCCTCTTTTAAATGGTAGCGGCCCTGTCTGCAGCCAATCTTACCACTAGCTGTTCTTAATCACAATGCAGGTTTTCTCTACTAGGTTCTTATTTGTGACTAACACCAAATCAGAAAGCATGTTTTTGCCAAAGTAATCATTACTGCATTAATGGGTACTGCTCACCCTCAGGAATATCGTGTCAACTATGCCAGTTAACATCATAACAAAATATACTCTGACCAGGTTCTTTTAGATATTCTACGTGTGGACAGTTTCATGAATAACACAAAACTTTCCTATTTGAAATTAGTTGAAGTTACATGGGATTTCGATTTAGCAGAGTGATACCGCAATGCACTTAAATCACAGTGCAAGTACAAATTACATTTAGCAGACTGTAGCAATTGTAATATACAGTTCAATCACAATATAAATACAAATTACATTTAGCAAAGTGTAGCAATTGTAATACACAGTTCAATCACAAAACAAATGGGAATTTCATTACGGGACTCTTAATGATATGCTCAAGCAAAGTCAGGGTATGCCAGTATCTAAATGCATCTTTCAGTTCTGTCAAATTGTCTTTTTAAAAACTTTTTGAACTCTGAATTTTTCTGACCTTTTACAACATTCCGAGATCTGCTTCAGCTAATGTTTTACAATTTTTTGATATTTTACTTTTTTTAATAAAGCACCCCATTCATTTCTTTTGTGAGCTAAACCTTATTTAATCCAGGAGCATTTAGGTGTAGCCTTTAAAACTCCGATTCAGTATGGCTGTCTTTACATACAATTTTTATGAGAAGTGAAGTATTAATTGATAATTCAGTGATTAGACTCTCTAACCAAAAATATGTACATACATTATAGTACTGTTACTGTACAGTACCATAAAAGAAATTAAATTTATTGTACAGTACAAGAAAAAAAGTTTACATTTTCATATTTTGCTATGAAATCTATGACAATCAGAAAAAAAGAAACACAATTTCTGAAATTGAGTTTGCTGATATGCTGCAGGAACAATAAAGTTTTGAAGTTGCAAGTCGTTTTCCCTGACTTCTTTTAATTATTATTATTATTTCCTCCAGGACATTTGAAACTATAGATAATGCCTCCCAGGGCTGAGATTATGCTCAACTACCTGAAAAATAACAGATGCTGCCATGCTCTTCATAGCAGAGAATGCTGCTGTACAAAGCCAGGAAACATTAGTGGAACATAACCCCAAGCAGGAGAATCATTGTTGAGACTGGCAAAAGCAAATTGTACTGTATTAGCATCTATGGCTTTTCACATCTGCTGGGTTAAATCAGCAAATACTGGCAACAGCCCATTCTGCAAATGGCCCAAATGTTTTCTGTCTGAGAATCTGAGGTTCACTTAGTAAGCAAAAGCCATTCAGAGCAATAGCATTGAGTCGGAGCAAGTTTGCCACGAACTATTACACCAATAACGTTTGTGAAAACATTTATTTCATTCACTTACCCACTTGGAAAGCAGCACAATAACGGTTTGTAAATACTTTGGTGTAGAAGGAATTTCCTTTGTACCAAAACAGATTCTGGGCTATAATTTTCTTTTTGTCTACACAGTTTGTTTTAGTGAATTGTTTCACTTTTCTTAAACATGTAAAGGGATGCAGATGCATATAAATTATTGCATAAATGGGTACTAGTAATGTGAAATTACATTACAGAGTTTAATTAATCCTATATAAATATTATTTTCAGGTACAAATATGACAGCAGGAATTAATATGGGGTTTGGCATTGCTAATCACCTTATAGTATCAGTACCACTATGACTGAATTATTATATGATACAGTAAGATTTATAACACCTGTTATGCATTTATTTAAAGTAATTAATTGGCTCATCAAGTGTCCCTGCTTTTCTTTTGGATTGCTCTATCCCCTCAGCAAACCAAATATTTAACCTCATTATGAATTGTATCTAGTAAAGTAATGTTGCAACAAAGCATTATACTTGCAGTGAAGTAAACACGTCCTGGTAGTTCATGGAAAAATCACTGTGACCAGTGTCCGAGGTGGCAGTAAGGAGATGTTTTTAAATGCATAGGGATATCCTGCATTACATCATTCCATTAATAATTTTTTGAGGGGGCTAGTATTGACCCATTTTAGACTTCAGCATGAATATGTGATACAATTACAGCCGGAAACATAACAGAAGTTACTAGAAACAGGGTTTGTTCATGTGAGAGTATTTTTTAAAAAATGTGCACACTAACAGGCTTGCATGATTAGCTCTCCTTGGGAGGCTATAAGAGGCAGAAATGTCACTCTCTTTGTGTGAAGGCTGCTCCACATAGTTATTATCAAAGCTCACTAAAATCAGTGATATATTTAATGATGTATTGATAAGATGTTTGAATCCAAGTAGGATATATTGTCAAAGTGTATCCAGTACAGGGTCTTTGAACTTGATTTAAAAATACGCTCCAACTTTGAAGGTTTACATCTCATGCAGGAAATTTCTGGATTTCTGGAAACTCTTATGCCTAACACTCTAATAACAGAACTCAAGTCAGTCTTTTTACTTGTACATGCAATTTAAGTACCAGTACTAAAGAACTGAATTCTGTGTTCCTTGTGCCAGAGTCTGATGCCCTCTGACCATGTTCTTTTAGATGTCCCACACAAGAAGTATTTAATACCAAATTTACTGGTTTTGCATTAGCAAAATATTACAGCAATATACTAAAATCACAGAACAAGCACGATAGAGCATGTATATTGCAATACACAGTTGGATCACGATATAAATGTGATTCTCATTACTGGTCTGTATATGCTCACTGTGTCACCATTTTCTGGGAAGGAATACGTGAGTTCAAGTTGGCTCAAACCTGTTGGTTGCTTCAGTTCATTTTGTTCTATGTTCAGTTTTTATTCTCTTGTGTTGGACTGAACCATATACACGCTTCCCATACTCTGGTCTGGCTGGCTCAGGAAGACATTCGTAATCTTCTGATTAACTTGGGGAAAAATGTTTACATAATCTGCTGATCAACTGAGCTCATACAGCCATTTATCTAAAACAAAGGCCACCCTCTGTTCCCTTTTATGTTGAGATAAATTTGGCTTCCTTTGCAGCAACTATGGACAGTCATTCCCTAGATTCTTCCCTGAGATTCAAAAGCACAGAGCCCTTGTGCGTGTCTGCTGAGCTTTCTTCAGTTTCAGGTGTTTATTGATCGGTCACAGGATGCATGAAACATTAAAGTGTAAATTAGAGGAACAGTGCCCTGACTTACATGCAAAATATACCTCCATCATCAAGAAGTTTTTCAGGAGAGTGCCAGTGGTTTTTAGGCAGAATGAAGGAGTAATAGTAATAGAAGGAGTTTAGTAGTAGGTCCTCTTCCGCATACGGGATGCCCAAGATTTCTTCTCTCTTAGAAAATATTAATTGAGTATGGAGCTCATATTAACTTGTCTAAAGATAAGAGCATCTTGGGGTTTTTTTGTTTCGTTCTCTGCCATCAGGGAATTCTTGATTCTCTGAATAATAATTTCACATTTGTTTCATTTGAGTAACGCATCCTTGTTAATGAGCCAAATCTTAGAAGGTCCCTTTTGGCCCTTATTGATTACACAAGGCACCTGCCAAAGGTAGGGGCTGGTTTGAAATTAGAGTTTATTTTAAAATGCACACTTCTAGTCATGTTCTTAACTTTACACGGATGATAGGTTGTAGAAGTTCTACGATACTTACTTTTGTTTCCCAGCTGTGTTTCCCGACTCTGCCTTAGCTATGAGTTTCTGGGGTCATGTCTACATAGATGTTTCCAATGGTGCAAGTAGAAGTCTTTATTTTTCTTTCTTATACGGTGTCCTATTTTTTAACCTTTTAAAAAAAAATTAGTTAATTGAGTTTTTATGTGGTGCAAGATGTTGTGTAGACAGTCCTTTTTAACGTAAAAATGGTTTATTTTACTGTAGGCTATTTAATTTTTATTTCATATAATTCCTCAGGCATGTCATATTCCAGATAGTAAAGGCTTCATGTGATAAGCAGAGGATTTTCATTTTTGCAGTTAAAGTAAAGAAACCCTTTGCTGTATTTTTATAGTTAGGGAATTTTAATACATCCTGAGAAAGTGTGCTGAATGGTTCTTCTTATAGTTTCACTTCGACGTAGGGAGTGAGTGCATACATCTTTGTATAGTTAGCCTCTGAGCACGTTGTCTTATCTACTGGAGTTCTCTGGAGACAAATTGTCTCAGGAAAAGAGTGAGCTTGACTCTAAGAAAGTGAATCAGGTAATTAAAGTTCTGTTGCATTGTTAAGCAATTCTGAATTCCTGTAAGTAGCACTTAGATTTGAGGTTAAGCATAACATTTACACTTGAACATGGTGTTGTGTGAGAAGGTGTTCTGCTAAAGAGATGTTTATTTTTGTAGCTGAAGTGATGGCCTCAATTTTTGATGCAATATTTGTTGCTATGGGAATAACTACTATGTCTAAAGTAGAGTGTCATGATTCAGATGGAGATTAAATAGGAATACGTCAACTGAAGACTTTAAAGATGGTTCTTTGACTATTTGTCAGTGCGCCTATGTGTTGTGCTGGGGAGTTTGCAATCTCTTACACAGTGCTGTCAGTTGAGCTGCAAATGTACATTGAATTTCCTTGTCATGGCTAGCAGGTTCAACTCCTGTATTTTCTTGTATACTCTCTGACAGCAATATGTATCCTGTACTATAGTTCAGTTGATTTGACGTTTCTTTATCAAAGAATATAAAGAAATCGTTATTCAGTTTTGTCTTGATTAATTCTTAATTTTCAATCTAAGTTTCATGCTGAAAAGCTGAAAAAAGCAAATGACAGATCAATTTTCACCAGGTATTTCTGCTATGCACCTGTACAGAGTCCTGTTCATGCACTTACTGCCTGTGAACTGTGAGGAAGCATCAGTGATTTGAGCCAGGTTGCAGCAGACATAGAAGTCAAGATAGATTCCCTAGCTCCATTTCAAGTGTTGTACAAAGAAAATCCTCTCTGTAAACATATATTGTGTTTCATATCACTGCATTGGTTGACCTGAGTCTTTCAGATTATCTGTCTTGGGCTGCTCTTAGAGCCAGGCCACTTTATTGCAAAGAAGATCTGGCTGAATAATGGCGCATGTCTCAGAGTGTTGTTGGTTGGCAGCGTTGCATAAGTGACTGTTCATCAAAACTTGCTCTACCAGAACTGAGACAACATTCTCAGGCTCTTTCAAAAAAATGCCAATACATAGGATTTTAGGTGAAACATCATGTTCATAGTGCTTCATGAAACGGTACGTTACTGGTCTTGTAAAGTAGGTGTGTGATTTTTGGAGGGCGATGTTTGACTCTTTTTCACTGTAGGAGCTGCTGCTTCCACCATGTTTTTTGCAGGTTTTGAGCAATGGGAAATGGGACTGCTACATAATTGAAGTAGAAAGTATGCCTACTTATGAGAATGGAGCTTTTGAGAGTTTTCAAAACAAATTGTTCTCCATTGTTACTCTAAGAATCCTCAGTTAAGGTGGATTTTGAATGGAGGCAACTGGAGGTTGCAGTTGCCCTGTGTCCTTTGTACCATTGCATAGAAGCAGATGAAGGTGCTGGGCACTTCCATACTTCTAACAGACATAACTGGTCACAAAAATACTGAGCTCACATGAGGCACCTGAATGTCTACCCTGAAACTACACATGCCAATATGAGTCAGGAAAGTAAATTTATTTTAGGCTAAGTCACTGATTGCTCTTCCGTTATGTAGTAAGTAATGAAAGGAGTCCTTAAAAAGAATAAGAGGAAATGAGAAGTACTGGATAAATAGCAAAAAAATTTCTAAAACCCCCTCAAGTTTTCCAGGCTTTTTTGGGACATAAATAGTACTTTGGAATTTTTAAATGGACAAGTGAAGAAAGGCTATAAATTGTGCCAAGAAGGCAATGTTTGTTACATCAAGTGATCATATACTCTGTGCTTTCTCTCAAACAGTTTGAGAGCTGTTTCCTGTTTTGGATAAACAAATTCTTAGGTTTTATTCCTGGCACGTAACTTCTCTGACTTTTGGAAAGCAGGAAGGTAGCTGCATCTGTACTACCGGGGAAGCTGACCTGGAAATTCTTGCTGTCAATGAAATTGGTGCACCTTGGAAAAAGTACACAAACAGAAACTGCTCAAGTTCTACTGATGTAGACTATTTACATAGAAAATTGCATATTCTACCTGGTGAGAGAGTTGTTGAAGGCAGCATTCTGTAATGGGAGACATGTACTCTGTAACTTTTCTTTTTTTTAATATCAATTACTTTTGACATTTTACAATTTCAGTGTGTGTGTGGGTGAATGTTGATTGTAAGGAGATGAACTAATATTTCTGAAGCCCTTGAAAGATGATAAATTAAGCCTAAGGTTGCCTAGGTAATTCTTGAAGAGAACTGAAATTCACAAGCCATACAGTAGTGATAACAGAGGATTAGGCAAAGCTTATATCCCTTAAGAACATCCACTCTGTCTATTCTTAACTTCGTATACTGTTAATGTAACATTCCTTTAAGAAGTGCTGGGTCAGCTAGTCTCCCTCTGAAAAGAGGAGGGATATTTTTCCCTTCCTGGCTGTCCTGCGCTTATTATGGTAGAGAGGAGTGCGAGATTGCAGGGTGTAATATGCAGGAGATTCACATCAGAAAGCCTGGTAGCCAAAGCTCATGCAAAGAGACTATGAGACTGCTGTAAGGAGTGTTAAAAAGACAGTCATACCTCAAAGATGATAGAACGCATAATTGGAGATATAGACATCAGAGGCAAATGAGGAGGATTCGCTTCTAGTGAATAAGTAACTGGAAGCAGTTGCTCTAAAAATGTAAGGTAAAGGGGAAAAAAAATTTATTAAAATAGTGTTAAGTTTTTTGGAGGTTATGGAAGATGCAGTCTGGTACATCTGCATAAGACACTTTGTCCCTGGCTTCATTTGGACTAAGGTTTGAAAATAAATACAAAGCTTTTGAAAGCAACAAATTGTTTTAAGAGTACTGCCAGCTTTATTCCTGGCTCTTGCACTCTTTTCACTCCCTTGGTTTGGAAAGGATTTGTAAAGATCACGCAAGAAGGAACTGCAATTGTGGAGTTTATATGCAATTAAGATATAAACATTGTTCTCATCAAAAGCAGAACCAATATGGTCATGAACTCAGCAATGTGCTGGAGGCAGTGGAAAACCAGAGGACCATGTGAGAGAACCAGAGCTATCATTGTAGAATTGACTCAGAATTGATCCAGAATAGACTGGAAATCCAAAGATAGATTTTTGACTAAAGACGAACATAATAGGATGAGGCTCAGGGTGAAGACTTCAGCTCTCCTGGGAGAATTATTCAGCAGTGATAATGAGTGCTGGAATCAAAGGATGTCAGTTTCAAAGTGGATAATAGATATGGAAGGTGTAAGTTACAAACCTTCACAATTCTTTTTGTGTTCCTCTTTGTTTTCTTCATCAGGCACAATCAAGCCCTGAATTCTATGTGAGCTCACAACTATATTGAAAATATTTAAAATAATGGCAGTATAAGCTCCTGAAAGAAAATAATGTCAAAGAAAGAATTTGTAAAATAAGTTAGCAAAGATGAAGCCACTTGCAAGACTGTTCTGTAAGGGAAGACTTAAATGGATAGAAATGGAACTAGAGGCATAGATTTCAGAGCTATTAATTTTAGAGTTCTGGAAAATTGCATGCAATAGAAAAAATATGGCTGGACAGAATGTTTTTAACTAAAAGCTTAGTTAAGCTTTTAACTTAAGTAATACAGAAAGCTATAAAAGTGTTGCTGGCATTTTGTATTTTCATTTCTTCCTTGTGTTCAGCTACTTCTTCACTGCTGTTCTTTTACAGCTACGTTATTCACCATAAAGCTCTGCTGCTGAATATTGGCTTGGTGACAGCTTTTTTGCAGATGTTTTGTGTTTGTCCTTCTACCTGGGTTATTGGCAAATGTTTATTGACTTGATATTAGTTTGATATTAGTTTTCTTGAAAAAAACATAAAAAATGAAATAAAATTTACATATATTTATTTATTTTTGCTACATTTGGCTTGCTTGTGGACAAATATTTTAATCCATATTTTAATCAACACCAATGAAAATGCTATCAACTTTATAGTGCTTTTGTGGCAATGTGTGACAATTTATCCTAGGAGGAGACCCATAAAGCCTCTGCTTTTTTGTAAAGTGGAAGGCAGTCATGGGCTGAAGGAATGTGATGATTCAGCTTAATGTACTTCATTAAACATTTATCTATTGAAATTTTCTTCTTGTGGAAGAAACAGTTTTTCTTAAATACATCATTAGAAAAGGACTGCCTACTATAGACCTTTTTTTTGTTGTCTGAACGTTCTATTCAATAACTTCCCACATTTTCCTTCCTACAGTCACATTATTTTAATTATTCTAATTGACACCTGCATGCCTTCTCATTGATCATGAAAGATTTACTAAGTACTGTCCACTTGAACAAACTTTACCACAGCATCATTAATCAGAGCAGTGTATAAGGACCCAATTCAGAAAAATATAATTAACATTTCCCATCATCAGTGCTTTCCTTTCTAGAATGAGAAGACATTTCCCTCCCCATAATCTGTATATTTTGCAGGTGGCAAAGTCTCTAGGTTGCCTGTGAAGATACTTTGAGGTTTCCAGCCAGCTCAAACATGTGACTGGGCTGAAATTCTGGTGTTAACAGCTGGATCATTAATAATTCTGCTATTGATTTCACTGGGGCAAGAGTTTTACACCCAGGCTCTTTTTCACAGCTTTCCCTTTTCCACATCTTTATTAACAGAAAATGATTACAATTTTAGATTACTCCTATTGAATAAGCTATTTCTCGTGGCATTTCAGTCTGATTTTAGTTCCCAGCTTCTCTCGAGGCGTCTGATTTCATGAAGTCACTTTTATGGAGCCCTGCATGGCAACACTACTAATAAGTAAAATAAACTTTTACAACATCCAGAACAGATCACTGATATTACCAAATAATTTTTCCCATAGTGGTGTCCAACATGCATCTTCAGCTACATCTTAGATCTTCTTGTTCCCTGTTACTCCCTGGCTATAACATTGATCTCTTTTTACCTTTGGAAAATGAGTGTCAGTTTCCACAAAGGGTTGAGAAGTGCCATTGTGGGTGAACGGAGTGATTTGTCTGGTGGTGCTTGTCAGGGTGCAACATGTTCCATCTGAAAGGAGTTTAGGGCAGAATGCATAGGATATGGGGTAGAGGTTGGAGGAATTAAGGAGTGGGAGAGTGAGATGCGATGTTTTGGATATTAATAGAAATTGTGAACGGTAGAGCTAGTGACATACTTTCTCATGCTCTGTGTGGAGCAGTCAGCTCATGACATGGGTGTCAAAGCACTTTTTTGTATTGCTTGTCCTGATGCATAATTGTTTTAGACTTCTGCATTTGTATTCACACACAGACTTCTTACAGGATCAGTTTATCTTCATTGTTAGTGCACATGGCAGATCATTGTTGTTTGTCTTCATTCCAGGGCTACAATGTAACCAGTTGTTTTTTTTCTTTAAGAACTGCCTGAAACTACCTTAACTGAAGAGGAAGTTCAAGAGACAGAGACATGGGCCAGGCCTTTGGTCTACCTTTGGCAGACAAGAGGACCCAATTTCAATGCTGAAAAAGAGTATAACGCAGCTTGTGCAAAAAAGGAACCACACTGTGCCATTTGCACTCTTCTCATGCCATACTACAAGGTAAGCAAGATCCTAACAGCTCCATCTCCGGGTCAAGTGTAAACTAGCTGCCCAGCTACTTATTTCCAGTAAATTAGAAATAAGATAAGCTTGTGCATTTGAGCTGTATGAGAAGCAAATAAACTCAGTATTGTTAAAATCAGAACCGGTACTCTGCTCACCTGCATTTATCCTTGGTTGCAGACAGTGTGTGCCTTCTACTAGGGTTTATGTAGGATTGGTGCTCGTGTATGTGTCGTTTTGGAGGTGGTGAATCCACACAGGTTTGTATCTTTTAGCTATTTCCTCATATGTCCATCTTCAGATGCTTTTCGTCAGAGCCTCTTCTGTGTCTCCTTCCCGCAGTGTTGAAAAAATAAGTGTTTTCACAGTACCTAGGCCTTCTCGGGAATAATATTGCCATAGAAACAGTCTAATGCAAAGCACTGTTTGATACTGGCTTGTGGAATTCCTGTGTCAAATGTCAGCTAAAAATGCTGCCTTAGTACTATGCTACTAATTCTGAAGCTGCTAAACTGCATGGTAACTAGGAAGAAAACTTTTATTGCACTGGACCCAGTTAAAGGGCTCAAAGGGCGACAGAGGTACAGTGTCATTGAACACTGCTGCAATAACACTAGTTTGCAGGCTGAGTGCTATTCTAGATTTCACATTTATTTGAAGAGTCAAGGAACTATAGAATGACTGTGATAGATGCCTAGAAGCGGATAATTTTCTCATGAAACTGTTCCATTGTTAGTGCAAGAGCTGGGAGGGGAAAAGTCATTTCATCATTGACAAAAGGAGGAGTAAGACTGACTCTCCTTTCTTTTACTTAAATATAAATTCTGTTTATTTTCCAGCCAGACAATCATGATGAAGAGAGTCCTACTTTCAGGGAAGCAAACTCAGCAGAAACATTGATGTCTGAAAATGAAAAGACTAAACCTCTTATTCCAGAGATGTGTTTTATCTATAGTGAAGAAAACACTGAAAACTATCCATCAAATGCCTTTATCGAAGAAGATGGAACAAGTCTTCTGATTTCCTGTGCAAAGTGTTCTGTACGGGTTCATGCAAGTAAATAAACTAATTGTTCAGTTGGCAGAAATGTAATTTAAAATCTTGTTTTATTGATAAATAATAGTTAACTAGGCCCCTAGTATGTCTTCAGAAGTACTTGAAGAACATTTCCATGTGTAGCGCTTCAATGGCTGGCTAAATTTATTTTAAAACTACGTTACATTTTCTATTACTTGTAAAAGATTGCTGTGAAAATAGTGAAGAATTAACTTTCCTGTAAACTTTCAATAATCACGAACTTCTGATTCTTATGTCAATTCTGAGCTGTTAAATTCCTCTTTTACTTCTTGTATTTTAAACCACTGTCGGATGTTAGTATGTCCTTATTAACTAGTCAGGGTGAAATCCTGCTGGATTTGAGGACTTGTGAATATTGCTAGTGACTTTAGATATGCAGTTATTTCCTTCACCTTGCATTCTTTTTTTATTTCAAGAGTGAATGATGAATGCATGGGTTTTCTGCAGTATCTTCTATAGACAGTAGGGTCTGAATAGTTAACTCTAAGAAGCCCATGTGAAATTCTTACATGGAAGTACGGTACAATTGCATAGAATAAATGCCAGTACATTAATTAAAATTGTACGTTTTTACTACAGGGAGAATTGGTGATTTGCTATTGAACTGACAGAAAATAAGAAATTCCCTGGGGTTTGGGGTTTTTTGGGGTTTGGGGTGGGTTTTTTGTTTGTTTCTTTTGATTTTCAGTTTGGTTTGGTGTGGGGTTTTTTGGTTTTGGGTTTTTTTTTTGAGTTTTGGAAAGAGTGTCTGTGTGTCCAATTTATCTATTTCATAGACTAGGGAATTAGTGGTAAGCCAAGACTGGAAAAGTCTCCTTGGTCACAGGAGGTGTGTTTTGCTAGTGTTTATACACAGTTGAATTGTATGACATCATAGATAGAAAGGTAGAATATGTTAATCAACCCAGCTCTCTTATTCTAGGTTGCTATGGTGTTCCTTCTCATGAAATCCATAATGAATGGTTGTGTTCTCGATGCAGAAAAGAAGCCTGGACAGCCGTAAGTTTCACAGGTTGCTTAGTTATCTAACACATTAGAGATTAAGGAAAAACAAAAAGAAACACATGCATGATTGCATGTGGAATGTAGCCTGTGTGTTTTTTCTGAACGCACATTTGCTGGGGAAAAATTATTTGTAAAATATGATTAGATTTCAATGTAAAATGTAGTGGCATTTTGGTAGAGAAACTTGGGGTAGGTTGCTACTCTCAAGAAAAGGGTTGGCTAAGAGAATACAGTTGTGTGTAAAACATTGTTCAAAGAAACAGCTGAAAATTTAAATGCACTTAAGAGAGAGAAAAATGAGATTTCGTCTAAATATTTTAGACTTCTGGTATGTATGTATGTATGGGCAGCTGGAGCAAAGAGAAAGGGAAAGACATTAAGAAATTACAGTCAAGAATGAAATTGTTCTTTTACAGTATTTAAGGTTTACTGTGCTGTATGTGTAAGCAGAAAAAGGATTAAATTGTGAAGCTCCTAAATGCCTATTATTTTGTTTTAAAAAAGTATAAAATAGTTTTGTACAGCAAGTAACAAATAGACAAGGAATTTATAGAATCCCTAGACATATACTCATTTTAAAAAAAGAAAACTTTAAAATTTTACATTTCAACACACTATCAGTTGCCCTGCTAAGTCATTTAATATTTGTTTTCCTTAAAACAGCTTGAGGAAATGTGATAATCAGTTTTGATGGCAACATAGCTTTTTCTTTAATCAGCTGTTGAATTAAAAGCACATATTTCAGGTGCCTTAAAAATGTAAATCCTTAAATGACATCATAAAATTTTGAGATATGTTGAAAAAGAAATGAGAATTCAAACTACTGGAAAATACAGTATCACTTTGTCAAACATCACTTCTTGCAATTATGAAAGTCAGCTGTAAGAAATTCACAGTCATAGCATTAGCAAACTGAAAGTAACAATAAATATATACAATTTGATTTTCCTTTTATACACTGTCAACATTTTAAGGTTCTTTTGTGAATGCTAAGAATACTTAAGGGAACAAGAGAGGAACTGGTATTTTTAGTCCACATATTACCTAAACTTGGGAAAACAAAAGGAAAAAAAGTGACTTAGAACTGCTCGTTACAAAAATATGATCCATCGATAATGTTTAGTCTAGTGTTCTCTCAGTGAATAGCTATTAAAATATTTTTTGAATCAATTTCCATCTCTGTAATGAGTTCTCATTTTAGTAGGAAAGGCATTCTTACTAGGTAAAATCCAATTAATCATAGAATAGTTTCAGTTGGAAGGGATCTTTAAAGGTCATCTAGTCCAACACCCCTGCAATGAGCAGGGACATCTTCAACTAGATCAGGTTGCTCAGAGCCCCAGTACTCCAGATGCAGCCTCACCAGGGCAGAGTACAGGGGGAAGACGACCTCCCTCCACCTGATGGCCATGCTCTTTTTGATGCACCCTAGGAGACTGTTGGCCTTCTTGGCCACAAGGGCGCGTTTCTGCCTCATGGTCAACTTGTTGCGTCACTGATCACAACCCTCTAAGCTCTGCCATTCAGCCAGTTCTCAGTCCACCTCACTGTCCACTTATCTAGCCCACGCTTCCAAGCTTACCTATGAGGATGTTATGGGAGACTGTGTCAGAAGCCTTGCTGAGAAGTCAAGGTAGACAATGTCTGCTGCTCTCCCCTCATACACCCAGCCAGTCATGCCATTGTAGAAGGTTATCAGGTGGTCAAGCATGATTTCCCCTTGGTGAATCCATGTTGACCACTCCCGATAACATTCTCTACATGCTTAGAGATGACATCCAGGATGAGCTGTTCCATCACCTTTCCAGGGATGGAGGTGAAGCTGACTGGCCTGTAGTTTCCAGGGTCCTACTTCTTGCCCTTTTTGAAGACAGATCTCTAATTCTTCCTGTTTATTCCCCATACTGCGTGCATTGGTGTACAGGCATTTCAGAGAGGTAGTTGAGCATGCAGTTTTCCCTGGAGGGGGCAAGAGGATCCACCACAGCCATTCACGCCTTTGAGGTCATTTGCCTTCTGGATCTCATCTTGGGAGTCAGCTAAGGAACATCTGTCACTGTTCTGGTTGGCCTGGCTTATTCCCCAGTTGGATAAGTTGGTGTGAGCGTTGCCATCTTGGACCCCAACCCCCAAGTCCTTCAGTTTAAAGCCTGCCTCACCAAGCTGTCCATTCTGCTGCCAAAGATTCCCTTGCCTCTTCTAGACAGGTGGATTCCATTCCTCTCTAACAGGCCACATTCATCAAAGAATGCCCCATTGTCATAAAAGCTAAAACCCTCATGATGGCACCAGCCATGTAGCTAGGAGTTGGTATATGTTTTCTGTCCATTTCCGGCTGCTCCCTTTCCTCTAACTGGTAAAGTGGAGGAGATCACTCAGGCACCATTTTTTTTCACTTGCACCCCCAGGGCTTTATAGTCTTCCTTAATTCTGCCCAGGTTCCGGCTTGCGGTGTTATTCGTGCCCACATGAAGGCGTAACAGTGGGTAGTAGTCCATGCTCTTGACAAGTTGTGGCACCCTCTCAGCGAGATCTCGAACCTTAGCTCCCAGAAGGCAGCATACCTTTTGTGACTCCCTGTCAGGACAGCAGATGGGAGCCTCAGTGTCCTTAAACAGAGAGTCACCCAGTACTAGCACACGTCGTTGTTGTTTACGATACCTACTGTGTGCTGCGGGTGCAGGTCCTTCTGACAGACGTTGCTCTTGGGTGTCTATAGCTTCAGACCTGTTTATGGTTGTGATGCTGGAGGATGAAGATTGAAGCGTAGTCCTGCTTTTGTGGGTCACCAGGGTCCAAGGTGCCTCATTCTCAGTGGTGTCTGCTACAGGAACATGGTTATGAAACTACCTGTCTCTATCTTGGCTCCTTTGATACTGTGCAACATGTTAACCGTTTATTGCAATTCAGCCACCTGGTATAACAGATTGTTGACGTGTGCACACCATATGCAGGTGCTTACCTTTCTGCCAGGAGAAGGAGAAGGGTCTAGGCACTCACTGCAACTTACCACCTGTACTGAAGTCTCCCTCCTTACCGGTTCTGTCTGGGTGGATGCATCAGACCTCTGAAGGACTTGTGTATAGGAGCACTGATTTTACCTCTGAGGCGAGTGCCCACCATTTTAGCAGAGACCTTGAGCACTTCCCTGGGATGTGGGTCAACAAGCAGGCTGCAGGGCCCTTCATGAGCATCCTTCTGCACAAACTGCCACACCACACCCTGCCTGATGCGCCATGCCCGGTTTGCCCACGCTGTTTGAGCGCTCCTGGTTGCTGGTGCTCCCCAGGGCCATTTAAATCTCCTGCAGTTGCTTCTGGCAATGTCCACGCTGCCACATAAACCTCACTCATGGGAGCTGCTGGCTCCTGGCGGGGGCGCTCTTGTCTTCCTTGGATTTCCCTGGCTCCAGGAACCCCCTGTCCTCCTTGATCTAGCTCCCAGACACAGAATTTACCATTGCTGCCAGTGCGCTCCTTGCCGGCTGAGTCCCTCTGGTCATTTTTGTGGCCATCCTCTGGACCTGCTCCAATAGGTCCGTCTCTTTCCTGTGCTGAGGGCTTCAGAGCTGGATGCAGTACTCCAGATAGGGTCTCACCAGAGTGGAGAAGAGGGACAGAATCACCTCCCTCAACCTGCTGGCCGCGCTTCTTTTAATGTGGCCCAGGATGCGGTTGGGTTTCTGGGCTGAGAGGGCACATTGTCAGCTCATGTTAGGCTTTTCTTCTACCAGTACCCCCAAGTCCTTCTCAGCAGGGCTACCCTCAATCCCTTCATCCCTCAGCCAGTATTGGCACCGGGGGTTGCCTCAGCCCACGTATAGGACCCTGCACTTGGCCTTGTTGAACCTCATGAAATTCACACAGGCCCGCTTCTTGAGCCTGTCCAGGTCCCTCTGAATAGCATCCCATCCCTCAGGCATGTCAACCACACCGTTCAGCTTGGTGTTGTCGGCAAACTTGCTGAGGGTGCACTCAATCCCACAGTCTGTGTTGTTGATGAAGATATTGAACAGTACTGGTCCCAATATGAGGGACACCGCTTATCACTGATCTCCATCTGGACACAGAGCCGCTGACACTACCCTCTGGATGTGACCATCCAACCAATTCCTCATCCACCGAACAGTCCACTCATCAAATCAATCTCTCTCCAATTCAGAGAGAAGGATGTGAAGGACCATGTCAAAGCCCTTAGAGAAGTCCAGATAGAAGACATCCATAGCTCTTCCCTTGTCCACTGACATAGTCACTGCATCACAGAAGGTCACTAGGTTGCTGAGGCAAGACTTGTCCTTGGTGAAGCCATGTTGGCTGTCTCAGATCACCTCCCTGTCCTCCATGTGCCTTAACTTCAAGGGAGATCTGTTCCATGATCTTCGCAGGCACAGAGAGGCTGACAGGTCAGTAGTTCCCAGGGTCGTCTTTTCTACCCTTTTTAAAAATGGGTACAATGATTCCCTTTTCCCAGTGACTGGGGACTTCACCCGACTGCCATGATTTTGCAAATGTCATGGAGAGCGGCTTGGCAACTACATCGGCCAATTTCCTCAGGACTCTGGGATGCGTCTTGTCAGGTCCCATAGACTTACATGTGTTCAAGTTCCTCAGGTGGTCTTGAACCTGATCGTCTCTTACAGTGTGAGGGACTTTGCTCCCCCAGTTGCTGCCTTGCGGTCCATCTACTTAAGTGGTGTGGGAAGAGAGGTTGCCAGTGAAGACCGAGACAAAAAAGTTGTTGAGTACCTCAGCTTTTTCCTCATCCATTGCTACCAGTTTGCCAGCCTTGCTCCTCAGTGGGGGTACGCTTTCTTTGACCTTCCTTTTCTGGTTGATGTCCCTGTAAAAGCCCTACTTATTTTTCTTTGCATCCCTTGCCAAGTTCAGCTCCAGCTGTGCCTTGGCCTTCCTGAGCCCATCCTTACACAACTGGGCAGGTGCCTGTACTCTTCCCAGGACACCTGTCCTTGCTTCTGCTGCCTGTGCATTTCATTCTTGCCCTTTCATCTTTCATTGGTAATCAGGAAACCTGGTTGTAGCTTCCGTGTTAGACAATCATGAGTTTCAGGATGCCTTGAACTAGTTTTATGCCTACTGTTCTAGAGTCAGGAGAAGGTCAAAGGGAAAAGCAGAAGTCTGCTCTAGCAAGTGACAGGTTGCCATTAACTCAGAATCTACTTATCAGTTAAGCAGACAGGGTTAGAAAGCCTTGTTGCTCTATCAAAAAGTTTTGTTAATTTCTTTTCTGGAGAGATACAGCTATGAAGTGCAAATATGGGAATTCTAAGGAGAACATTCTTATTCATGAAATACCGTGTATGACAGCAGTAGGACCAAATAAGATGTTTTTGTTAAACAATTTAGAACATTGCCTGGGAACCTGATGTTAACGGCAATATAACAGTAACACATTTGAAGGGAAATTTGGAGAGAGTCTTTGTCTTTTGACTACAGTGCATATCTTAAAATCAAAAGTCACTAAAAAATAGTAAAATTAAATTCAGTCTTAGAATTTGTTAATACTGGGTTGTAGAAACGATTCTAAAATTGTTCATTTTCCAAATGTTCTTGAAGAGGACATTCAGATAGCATAATGGTTGGTGAAAGATAAGAAAAAAATAGTGAGATAATGACTGGCTTGACTCTTTTACGGTCACTATGGGACAATAAAGGGAGAATTGAGTAATATGATGGAAAAAGAAAATGTTGGCAAGAAGATTAAAGCTTGACTTGACCGGTATTTTTCTTTGAGAAATTTATAGAGGAAAAATTTGCACCCAAGAACAGTGTTAATTCGAGACGAATTATGCACATTTTACTGAATAAGTTTAGTTTATTCTGTTGTGATGCATATATGTTTCTGAAAATGAGCAAGATCTGATTTTTAGGGAAAGTACTTTTTGGCCAAATTATTTAAGGATATGAGATGAAGCAGTGGAAGAGATATCAAAACCATAAAGAAAATATCTGAATGGAAATTTTATCTGAAGAGGTTTGAGTATTTGATTTTTGCAAAAGCACACTCTAAATGAAACTGGAGAAAAGACTCGGGTTTCTGGAATTTTGTGTTTTAGGTAACAGGGTGATAGGAGTGAAATGGAGCACCTTTTTCACTGTGCAAAGGCTAGACAGTATGTGTTGCCCAGTTGGACAATTTATTTAATGTAAGCTTTTGGTGATATATATTTAACTGAATTGCTCTGATTTTGTATGTGTATTGATCACATCTTTAGTGCTGACAGCTCCATCTTTCTATAGCTCTGATTTGGTAACCTGAGTGAAACAGACTTATGCCCCAAGAGAGCTCTTCATTCAAATATGTTTGTGGAGTAAAATTAACATTCTTAATGTCATAAGTTGTCATTCAGTTGGGAAGTTTTAATAAAATGTTGAAGACTGAATAGACCTCACTAGTATTAAATTTACTTAAAACTTGTCCTCCATAGTCTGCTGTCTTGTATTCTTTGTTATTACATGTTGTTCACATGTCAATGTGAACTACTCATTGTTAGCTGAAAGATGTAGGAGTGACAGATAATAGGCATCTGCTACCCGAGTTAAATAGCAAAAGTCCAACAGTTTCAAGAATGTGAATAACGCCCTGTTATTTACTCATACGTGAATGATACCCAATTCACTTTTTCTGTTTTAATAGTAGGGTCTTTCAAAACTCTTGAGATGCTGAAGCAATCTCAGAACTATTGGTGATTATCTCTTACAGTTTGAAGAGCTTAGGTGAGGTGCCAGCAGCCTGGAAAATTTAATGTTGCTTTTTCAAAGGCAGGAACCGGCTGACCCAAGGAATTATGTGGCAGTCAACTTATCTTGGATTCCAAGAGAAACATTAAACAAATGATGACTCTATCAATTTCTAAACACCTAGACAATAACAGAGTACGAAGAGATGTGTATTTAAGAGCAAAACAACTGATCTTTTTGCTGTGACAGCTCATGGGAATAACAAATAAGCAAAATATTTCATACATCCTAACTTTCACAGGCTTTTGATAGTATTTTAAATTCTGATATTCAAGTGACAGAAGAGATGGGATGTAAATCGATAGTTGCCAAACATATTGGACTATGGATTTGCTTTCAACCCTTAGTAACTCAGGCCACCAGCCATCATTCTCATCAGAGTCTTAAAATAACAGAGTGAGTGATGAAGTTCTGTGCATTATTTGCGCATTACTTTTCATGTCCTTATGGAACATACGTGTACATCTAAACTGGTCTATTTTAAGTTGTTGTTCTGGTTTGGGCAACACAGGATTAATTTCTCTTTCAGTAATTTTACTTCTCAGTAAGGTGTGTTCTAATGCTAGGGAAAGCTACATTTTTAGAAGACTCTAGTGTCTGAATTTGTGAAAATGTTTACTTTGTAGCCAGCTGTGGTATGTGGGTTTCAAGGTCTCAGTGTTTTTGAGCCTTGCCAGGTGCAGGGATGAGGAGGAGCAAGACCCTGGCACTTGGCCCAGGTTGTCTGACAGAATTGTTTCGTACCGTCAATGTCACAGTCAATATAAATTAGAAAGTTTGCTGAAAAGTTCTCTCTTCCTTGATGGCTGCAGTCCTGAGAACTTCTTGCCCTGGCACTGGACCCCTGAGCCCTTCCCTTCCTCCTGAGGCTGTTGTGCTCACACTGTCTGATATTTGCTGTCCCCTGCGGAAAGTGAACAGCTTCCTGCTGGTAGAGTTGGCTGAGTATAATCCTTGTGTGTTTAATATTGGTCTCAGGATCATTATTGATTTTTCAGTGTTATTAATATTAATCATTTAATCTTATTCTATTGCATCTGTTTATATTTCAGCCCTTGGGTTTCCTTGTCTTTTGCCGATTCCCCTTCCCGACTCGGGGAGGGGTCATCGGGTGATAGAATGATTGTCTAAACGACAATAAAATATTGTGGGTTCCTCAAACTGTAACAGCCTTTAAGATGATTGGACATGAGATGGAGGAGTGTACTTCATGTGAAGCTACCAAGGTGTTAAATTTACAGAATATATGAAAGGCTTTTTCACAACTATCAAATGTGTTTCAGGTGTCATTCAAAATGTTATTTTGTTCAGTTATTTCAATATTTCGGTGAAGTGAAAGGATTAATGCATTTTCTCTAAGCATCAAGGGCCTTGGGCATTGAGTAGGCTGAGGTTTACTAATTTGGATTAGGATTACTGTTTTGGATTGGATCCTACTATTTTGTAGGACAATAATAGTATTAGTATATTGAAGAAATAGTGTAAAATAAATTATACGGAATTCAACAGAGATAGGTACAATACTTACAGAGAAGTTATCAATTATACATACATAAGATGGGAGTGCCTACTTAAGCAGTAGCTCCTGGTGCTAGCTGCAGTTGTGACCACTCTGGTCATAAACTGAACATAAGTCACCAGTTCTGTAGAACCTGAGACATCACACCAGGATGTTTAAGCCTTGTACTGGAAGTAAAGCCTGAAAAATGCATGGAACAATCTTTCTGCCCTCTTCAGCTTTGATGAGAGCTGAAGAACCATGTCTAACATTCAACACATAGTTCAAAAAACCATGTGCCTGAATGGGATGGAAGTACACATGAGGTGCAATTGAAATTGCAAAAAAACAAATCCAAAATTCTTTTAATCATTCTTGTTAGACCTCAGTCGTTCCATAAGGGAGGATTGAAAAGATTTAACCTTCTTAGTATAGCCAAGGTGAGAGAGCAAGGAAATAAAAACATTCTCTTATGTAAAATTATATGTGTATGGCAAAGTTAAACACAACCAATTCCCATTCTCTCATCTCTCGTGTAGCAGCTTTAAACTTCATCAGTGGAAGTTTATGTTAATACCAGGAAATTTTGCTAATTTTTATTTCTAAAAATAGCAAACTACTGGAATAGGATATGTAGAGATTTTGTAGAATCTACTCCTTCACGATTTTTAAAAACAAGTTGTCAGGAATAGCTGACAAGACTTGGTGGTGCCTTGAGGTAGACGGATAAAATAGACACTGAGGTTTCTTTTCTTCTATGGTTCGGTTTGGTCTATTTGAATAGTATTATTCATTGCAAAGAAATGCGACTGTAGTTCTCTTTGGAGAAAAAAATAGGAGTTTGATATACAACTTGAATTTATTAATGCATTTTTGCTTGTATGGAACGTCATTGCTGACATCAGCATGATTAAGAATTGCTGATACTTATTTTGGTCCTATTTATCATTTTATGATAATGTTTCTGTCTCTTCAGGGTTTGGACAATAACCTTAGATTATCCTAACTGCTTTCACTTCAAAATAGTACCATACTTTTACCTAATCTTAGCATTATATTTAAGATAAATGTGGTTGTCTTTTAACCAATCTTCTGTACATCTATAAAAAAAGACAACTTAATTGAATATACTGCTGCCCAGAGTACTACTTGCCCTTTTAAAAATCTGCAATTTATGTTAGTCATGCCAACCTGCAGCTGAAAGTTTTATGCTACCTTTGAAATACATGCATGTTTCTTTTTTGAATCATTTTTTTTGTTTAATTTTTTCTATATCTGTTGTTATACATATAATATCTTAATTGTATTTTAAATTGCTGTGTAGTACCGTAAGTTTCTCTGGAGTGGGAGATGTAATTAAAGAAAATTACTTACATGCATGATTTTTTTTTTACTGTAGGGAATATAGAGTGTGTATGTTTTAAATTCTAACTAACATGGTTCAGACTTCGAATGAAAAAAATCATAGTCATCTAAATTCTTGGTCAGGATAAGCATTCCTAAAAACTGCAGCTGTTGCAGAAGAGCAAAAGTGTGACTTGACTCACTGTGGGAATTATATATCCACATGCCTTTATAAATTCAATACTTGCATCAGAAAAGTGCACAAAATGAAAAGATTTAATTATCAGAAAATACCTGTTGCCTGAAACTCCAGCTTCCTGAATGTCTGAAATTGTTTTCCTTTCTCTTCACGTTGATTCCTAGAAGGAGGAGACTTTGCTGAGAAAGGCCTGTCTGAGGAATTCACTTCTGAGTAAGGCTTTAAATCATGGAGGGAAGGTTGATTGGAAAACAAGAAGGAAGAAAAGTTTTGTGCAGTGGAGAATAAATTGGAAGTTATGAAACATTGTTACAAACATTGGTTCAATGTTCAGAATTCATTTCTTGGGAGGGAAAGTTCCTTCTCATTCCTCTCCTTACACCATTAATATTGGTTTTAGTTCTGTTAAATGATACTTTCTCAAACTCCCGGCAGTTACGTTATCTCTATAGAAAATTTGGTCTCTACTAGGTTTTTGTTTTATCAGTATGATTTTGCAAAGCACCTAAGTATGAGAGCACTATAGACATGAGAGCTGTGTTAGTAGCTGAATGAAACTGCATGATGTGTGAATCACAGGTATGAACATCATTAAAACATAGGAATAGAAAAATGCCCAAGTGGACTCAGATTTAGAGAGCCAAACTTTTCTCTGATGGAGATTCTATTTTATATTATCAGGAGAAACCGCTTTTGAGTTTCAGAAGCATACTGCTTTCTAGTAGTTGCAGTGTCTCTAAGTAGCTGAAATAGTATGCTTTACAATATCGTGTGTCAAATTTTCAGCTTCCAGGATGCACTTGGATCCTTGATAACATAGCGTATCTTTGTATTCTGCTAGGCAGTAGTTCATGTTTAATAGCGGTTATTGAGAAAAAAGGAGAGTGATACCTAATTTGTCTATGCTAATGGACAAAAAATAGCCATAAATCAATCCCCTAAAACAATTAAAAAATCAAATAATATTAAATAAGTCATCTGCATGGTTCCTGAAAGTGTAACTGTATTCATACAAAGTGCCTTGATTGAGAACAAACGCCTCATTAATCTTAAATGTTTCAGCAAAAGGAAGCTAGTGAAGTCAGGAAGAATAATGACTGGCATTATAGAGAATGCAACGTACTGTACAATGTGCAAGGATGTGGTCACCTAGTAGCTACAGTACATAAACATAAGTACTTTTATTATTTAGAGGACAAAAGCATTTGGGATAGGAAAGAGAAAGAAGAGCAAGTAAGGAAAAGGGTAAATGTACTTTAATGCCTTACTTCATAGTAAGCTAGCTGTTAATAAGGCTACTAAGGAAGCTGCATGACTTTTCACACGTTATTCGAACCCTCCATAGCGCTACAGAAATAGTTCATCACCTAATTTAGTCAGTTGGCACTGATTTTGAGAACAGATCCTATGTTGAATAGCAAGCTTTAGACAGCTTAGCAGAATTATTTTTTCTATAGATGAGCTTTTTTATGCTTTGTATTTTACTATTGATAGTCGGACTTTTGTGTTTTTTATATTTTGTGTTTATAGTAGCCCATTACATCAGTTGAAGGATTTTTTTTTTTTGCCTTTTTTGCAAGGTGTCAGAAAAGTGGCACATAAGAGCTTTCTGCATTTCCAGCTCGGAAACTGGCCTATTTCACCCTACTGAAAATAATGATTTTGAACAATCTTTTTAGAGTGATGCCTTTCTCACTGATACGGTGTCAGCATTTCCATTATTAACCCCTGTTTTCAGAGCCTGATAACTGCCAAAATTAACTTCACTACATGTGAGTTGGTATACAGTGTCTTAATTTTCAGACGGATTTTTGCTACCAAGCTTTAAAAGCATTTGAATATTGTTAATAAAAAGAAATTTTTGTGCATAAAAATCTAGCTATAGCAGGAAGGGTTAAAAACAAATTTTCTTTTTTTTTTCCTCTTTTCAGAAAAGTAAGGCCTGATTTTTTTATTTTATTATTATTTTTTTTAATCTGGATTTTCTCGAACCTTCTCTGTAGAGGGTGACTTCCTGGGAGAATTACTTGTGAATGCTGATGGTAAGAATGTGTGAACTCGGAGATGGAGAGCATGATATTTCTGTCTGGTTTTGATATTAGTCTAGTAACAGGATACATATACGTTGCTTGTAAAAACCGGTCTTTGACACAACATATTTTAACAGGTTTGTAAATACTGAGTTTCTCTGATGCTGTCACTGAAACCGAATTGAAAAATACCTTCTTAACCTAAGTGCCATAATGCTCAGTCCCAGAGTCCATTTTGACCTCAGATTCCCTTTGTTGCAGTTCACCAAGTCAACCTTTGCTACTGGTATCCATGTGAAAAGGCTTGATAGGTTTGGGCGCTTCCAGCTGTGTGGGTATTCTCATCTTACCAAGGAAGGGGTTGTCCATTCCCTGCAGGGTGAAGCAGGATTTCAGTCAGATGCACCTTTGATTGGCCCTGCTTGGAGCTGGAATTGGGCCAGAGAAACTCCACCAACCAAATCTAAATTTGTCCTCAGGACTGTATCTGATCTCCAGGAGTACTGCTGCAACATCATTGAGGGATTAAAAGACGGTGGAAGCAGCCAGTAACAGGATGTCCTGCTCTGCACAGGGGGTGCTGGGCTGTTTTCTTGAAGATACAAATTTTAATCTAAAGATGTTTGGTTTTAAATCTAACATTTACTGTCACTTCCAACCATTGTCTTATAATAATAGGAATGCTTCTACATATTTTTTATCAGTAGAAATACCATCATTCCATTTTTGTTTGTGTGTTTGCTAAACGTTTAGCTTCAGTGTTATCTTCTGACAGTGACTTTCACAGTCTTATATTTTTCAGGAAAAATGATCAGTTTTGTATTTCTTACCTAATTTCAATACTTGTTTATTTATTTTTTAAAACAGCTAATCTTAGTCCTTTGGACTTCTCTTCAAAGGGGAAATTGTCTGTAATCTTTCTTGTTCAGATGCCTGGGAATGGTTGCTTTTTCTACTGTAAACATCTTCTAAAACTTAGTGGCCAATAGCCACTATTGCAGAAATACTTAGTTTTCAGTAAAGTAACAGTCTCCATTTCATACTTTATATGTGTTTTTTACTGCAGATATGCGCAGTCCAGTGAGAAGGGACACGTAGGCCCCCCCCGCCAAGTATGGGAGTTAATTTTAGTCTAGTTACCTGGACTAAATCAGTGTTTTGATTCTTCTTTCAGCCTCAGCCCCACCAGTTCCCATTCCTTCTCTGGCTGCAGAGAAGCCAGTTCTGTTCCCATCCCCCATCTCATCTCTCTTCCCTCACCTTTTCCAAGTTTTCTTATCCCAGCCAACTCTCTTCTGCCTTTTGCATTCTTGCAGATCACTGTTCTCAATAATGCTGTGTCATGGACAGCACAAAAAAAAGGCTGCTTGCTCTGTATACTGTTGCCTCAGCCTGGCATGACCTGGGAGCTGCAACTGCAAGGAAATTCTAGGCCGTCCCTGAGTCAAGGGCAGGGCAAACTGAATGTTTGCAGGACTAGGCTACAAAAATGTGGGAATTCAGTAGCTGATGGTGTGCAGACTTTAAATTCAGAAGAGTGGATGTCTTGAACATATTTGAACGCATATGAAACAGTAAAAAGTTCATCCATAGCAGAATTGTGGCCACCTTCAATTTCCAAGAACCTACTTCAAGCTTGCAGTCAAATATGTGACTACATATTAAATAAATATTAACCCGTGGTGGATTTCCCTTTGATGGAATTAGTCAGCCTCCCCAATCAGTGTCAACTTTAAGCATTTACAAAATGCTAAAAGAATTGATAATGGTTTATTCTTTTGGATAGTGTAAGATTTTTCTGTAACATTTTCTTAAAAAAAAAAAAAAATTAAATGCTTTTCTCAAAGCTCCTATTATTAATAAAAGTTGTGGCATTGTTGAGGCAGATGGTGGTGGAAGTTTGACAACATTTATATACAACTGAAGATTGTGAGTTGTAATGGCAGCATCTAGCAACTCTGTTAAGAAATGATGCGCCCAGACAGGAAAGTGAATCCTTTTTCTAGACAACCCTCAAATTGTCTGCAATTTATTATTTTTAGGAATATTTTGTCTATTAAAAAAAATTGGAAGTTTGTCTCTGAAAAGCTAATTTTAATAGGTAATATCTTGAAGTAGATATAGTAATGGTCTCTCAATTGAAATCAAACAATCTCAAAAGCTGTTTTCTGAGTGAAAATTATTCCCCTGGTGTGTAAAAATTAAAATATTAATTAGTGGACCATTTCTGAAAATGGCATTTTCCAATGTGTTTAGAGAAACACCAACCCTGTTCTCTTTACACAAGGATAAATACAGACACAAATATAAATAATCTGGAGAAGTGAGGTGGCCGAGAAGGCAGCAGTGTCATATCCAAATACACATCTGTGCTAATACTATTTGGAAGTGTGACCTTGGGCATTACAAGGCAATTGAGAGAGATGGTGGAAGACTAAGGGTATCTATTTTCAGTTCAAATGTTCCTCTAAAAAAACTCACTGGAGTGGCTTGAAGAAAACCGAAGGTATTTATCAGCTTTAGCCATACAATTTGTATCTATTGGATTTAACTGTAGCAGAGGTCAAGATTAGACGTGTGTTGTAATTAGTTATGGTTTTCTACCAACCAGCGACTTTTAAATGAGACTAGTAAGTCGGCATTGTTGTGACACACCTTTGTAGCAGTTGACTCTTAAGACAGAAAACAATTGTTCTGTTCTCTTATTAGAAATATTTTGGAGAAAAAAACCCTGTCCTAACCACTTATCTTAGATTTTTTGAGTGCCTTTAGACACTAGTCAGTCAATAGACGCACAGGGAAAATAGGTGATGGAAAAAAAAAGTGGAAATACATTGTTAAGTGGATAAATAGTGTCCTACTTAGTGCTGAAGACACTATCAATACTTGCAGTGCTTCAAACCACTAGCCAAATTGTATATATACTTACTTGAATTGATTCATTCTGGTGTCAAATAAAGCTGTGATAATAAAGTTATTACTTTACCTTTATTATAATGGTAAGATAATAAAGTTTGGTGAGTGAATTCTGTTCCTTTTTCAGAATCACAAACCTTACAAACATGTGAAAATGAAATTAAAAGTATATTATATATAATGTATATTGCTGTGTATACTTACCAGTGCCAAGTAGTGGTGTTTTCCTAATTATCTGGGTATCTTTTCTAAAACATTTTAAAATATATTTTGTAAAGCTTGAAAATGGCAGGTTACATAGTGTAGTAAGATCTGCCATAACGAATTAAACCAAAGTCTGTTCTGCTCTGTGACCCTCTCTCTAGCACAGCCAGAAATGAATACCTGGGGAAGAATGTAAGTCTTAGGCAAGCATTCCCTAATGCTCTCTCAGTCTCCTACAACATACAAAGAAGAAACTACCTTAGCATCTTTGTGCTTACTAAGTAAAAGGTGACCTTTGTTGGTTTTCTCTTTCATGAACTTATGCAGCTTCCTTTTCAAGTGATGTAAAATTTTAGCATCCACATCTGGCGAACAGTCATATACTCTGTGAATAATATTTTGGATTGTTTTTTTTTGGTTTTTTTGTCTGGTGCTTTCTGTTTTCCTTTGATAGCAATCACCTAGTTATTGTATTGGAGTACTTAGTCCAGCCCTTCTGAAGTCCTCATGATTTTACTGGCATCTCTCAAACACCATACTGCCTTCTCTTTCCTGGCCTGACCAACTGCAGCCTGTGTAGTTATCCCTTGTGCAGAAGCTGTTGCAGCTGATGTTACCTGAATACAAGCTTTTCTTTTTTTTTTTTTCCTTTGAGGCCTGTGAAGTAAGGTTAATCAGAAACAAACAAGGTCTCGACAAATTATTGAAATATTCTGGAAAACAGGGTGCAATTAAATAGGGAAAAAGGCAAGATGCCGAAGCTAGAACACAAAGGAATGGGGTGCAACGATGCCAGCCAGTGCTCTAGGAGGGATCCTGAAAGTTACAGTGCACGAGCTTAGCAAGTCACTGCAGAATGAAGGTGAACACTGTATGAACACATCTCCCTGGATGTGGGGTGCAGGGTGTATCAACTAAACGTGCGTCGCCTGACATCACTGAGGCTTTGCCCTCATCGCATTTCAGAGGGGAAAACATGGCCACAGGTGAAGACAGTAGGTAAAAAGTTGTGGTTGTTTAACCTACTAAGGGGCTGTAGATGGAAAATGGCAAAAAAGGAAAGGAACAATCTCTTTTTCATGTTTATGATGCATAAAGTAAAAAGAAAAAGGCGTAAGCTACAGCAGGGAATCTTAAGGCTAGCTGTTATGAAAAATTTCCTAAAGGCAGGGATGTCAAAGAGCTGTTAGAGATTGTAGGTTGATTATGGAGACTACGTTTTACAAAGAAGTTGTTGAAAATGTGTCAGATGTAATTCATTAGGAATAACATAAGTTTTATTTTACCCTGTCTTCTTCCACTGACATAAGTTATATATTTAATTTAACTGCATAAATACAATTCTTTGGAGATGCCATTGTAATTTACAGAGTCTTAGAGGAAAGGAGAAACAGCAGTTTAACAAAAAGGGGAGGAACATGTGGGGCATGTTCATAGTTGTCCATAAGAATAACCATCTATGACTTGCTGTATATCCCACTGCTACGGCTTGGCTGACCTCTATTGCCTTGCTGTGTCAAGCAGCTTCCTATGTCATACAGAACGCTATTGCTGGCGCAGTAAGTATGCAAATATGGAAGTGTGAAAACTGCTTTTTATAAGCATTACTGTCAATATGACTTTGAATTTTGGCAGTGTAAAAAATAGTCAAAGACAATGAAATGCATTCATTTTAAAACACAAATGAGCGTCAACAGGCTTGGTTTTTGCATGGTGTTTATCCACGCAACAATAATTAATATGCAACTATGGCTGAGTAGTGGCATATCATTCCAAAAAAGATGATCTATCTTTTGGATATATGTACCAAAGGAAGCATGGTTAATTCACATTGACTTCAGGCTTTTGCTGCAGTGGTGGAAACAGAGAAATGAAAAATAAATCAGATTAGGAATGCTGGTTGCAAAATGCAGTTTCATTGTAAGCAAGAGGAATTGTTTAGTCCAGAAACTGTGGATATGATGTGTATGGTTATGAAAAAAAATGCATTGTCTCCACTAAAAGGCTAAAAGATGAAGTGAGCGTTAGTATGCTACACCTTGTGAATTATATGGAGATGTCTTTATACAGACACTGGAAGAGACTTTTCTTTTGTAATTCTAGAATGTTATGGAGATTTTTTAAGCAGATGGGCAATTTAAAATGGTCTAAGATTTAATTTAGATAAGTGTAAAATAATATGCTTAAGAAATTATTACATAATGCAAATAGAAATGACAAAATTACTTGTTTAAAGGATTTGCAAAGTAGTAGTGAATCAGAGATTGGATATATTCTAAGGTGATGCTCTGCAATGAAGTCTGTTCCTAACCTGATTTTTACACACAGGCTGACAGCAGACACATGGATGCACAGACACTCACTCTTTATCTTTGAGAACAAGGATAATAATTACTACTGTACGTGTGGTTTTGCTGTCATCCATGGCAGGTATACCCGTATTAGGAATATTGGTCTTTCTAAATATCAGATCCCTTGTGTTTTCATTGCTTGCATTATGTTAAAACTGGAGGTAAAGTAATAGCTGTGTTGCATGGATATAGGACAATATAGGCAATGATTTAGGCAATGCAGGCCTGATTTACAAAATGGATTTAATGGGTTTTAAGACTGTGGTCCTTCCCACTCAGGTCTGCTACGAACACTGGTGAAATTTGCTAGTTCATATAGGCCTAAGTTATTATATCCTGTATCCAGGAGACAGTGAACAGTTATTACCCACCACCACTGTTTACTCACCAACGATTTGTATAGGTGGTTTTTGAGAAGGGATTAAATTTTGTTACTATAGGTCCTGCATAGGGGAAATCTTTTTGTAGCTGGTAATGAGGATATTTTCAGCCACCTTCTCTTTTCTCTGGGCTGGATTTCTTTCCCTCTTCTCTTCCCCCCCCTCCTCTTTTGTTTCATTTAACCTAGTGTGAAAGCTCTGCTGTTAGTAGGTAAGGATTATGAGTTCTGTCTCTTGCACTGTCTAATTCGGAATTCATTTTTTTTACAGCAGTTAAGAGACAGTTAATGTTCAGAAGACATTTGCTGGCAACATCTTATATATTTTAGCTTAATTTATTTCTGGAACTTCTTTAGGGCCTTGGACTCTCTCTCTAGTTGCATTAATAAGTTACACAGTAGATGATCAAATCTAAGGTTTTCCTTAAAAGTAAAAAAATACCTATTAGAAGCAGGAAGAGTTCAGCATTATACAAGTAATGAATTTCAAAGTAAGCTGGCGTAAGAACATCAAAGCTCATAAAATAGGGGCAAACCCCCTGCAAAACAGAGAAGCAGTCAGTTAAAGGATTTTTATGTCAAATAGGAAGAAACTGCCTCAATTTAAAAAGAAAAAAATAACTGTGAGGGATCCACAGGTGGGGAATCCACTGAACTTTTAAATTTGCAAGTGGAGAATGAAGGTTCCCCCCATCCCCACCACCACCCCCCCAGCCCCCGCAAAAAAAAAAGATTTCTATTGAGTCAGACTCATGCTCTGTTCCCCAGTCTGCAGATGTTATTCTACCTCTACCTTGTAAGCTTCACACACCTGCAGAACTGCAAATGAGTTGGGGATCGGATCTTCAAGAAGTACTTTTATAGGAAATCGTGGTATTTGCCTCTTCCTGAATGGCTGTTCCATTTTAAGTATTATTTTCTATGCTGTTTGACTCATTTATTTTATTGCTCTCACGTAGTCACGGAGATGTGTGCCCATGTATTTTTGCTGGTTTTATCTTGCACCTCCAACTGTCGTGTATAAAACAAACAGGTTGGACCCATTCTCCTGGTCAGTATCTCACTATGGTGGTGGTCAATCCCTGTTTATCTTTATAAAGATAAATGTCACTGATAGCAGAAAAGATGACCGATTCACTCAGGTTGTTCAGATCACTTAAAGGAGGAGATGAAGAAATAGATACTTCCTCTGCTGATTTGTAAGCAAGATGCTAAGGTGAATCAGATTGAAGCGGATGCGGTGCTGTAGGATTACTCTGTGGTTATGCTAAGGTAGTCCTCAGGATTCTCAGGTAGGTTTAAAGATCTGCAGACTGTTTCAGGCTGTAGTGTTCACGTGCAAGTGCTTGCCTTTGAGAACTGAATGCCAATTAGAAGCAAATTTCCCGTGATTGTAAGTGGTACTTTACTGGAAACAGTGCACAGTGCCCATTAACTGTTTAGTGCAATTTTTGTTGTATTATCTCAGAATAATTTGAGCATGGTGAATTAAGGTGTATAAAGCCTTAATAATGTGGTTCCTTAGCATGTAGTTTAGGAAAGTCTTTATCTCATGCCTGTGTAGTTCAGTAAATTTTCCAAGTGATGTTTTTTGAAACCAAAATATATTCAGGATAAGAAAGATAGCAATGGTTCCTCACCTAGCTTGAGAGTATGCCTGTGTAGATGGCAGCACTTCATTATCCTAATGACATCCAAAGGGCAACAGACAGAAAGAGAATGTGAAGATGATTTGAATCACCTTGGAGAGTTAAGGGAATTTTATACACATGGTTTGGCAAAAAATACACCAAGAGGTTCGGATATTGTAAGAATCTACAAATATTTGGAAGATGATTACGTGTAGGTAAGAAAGGGGTGATTATGTATAGTGGTTGAACCGCATCACAAAGGGTAATGACTTGAAACTAAAAGAGGAGGTGGTACATTAAATTGAATTTGGCATGTGAATCTGGAATGACATGAAGTTTGTTGACGTGATCTCTCTTTGACAGAGAAGTTTTTTGTTTTGTTTGTTTTTCCCCTGCAATGGCAACTTAAATTTAGAAGTTCAGGAGACAAGCTCTCTTTCTGAGTATAGATATACAGTCACAGGATATCTTGACTTCATTTTGTGCATTTTGTTCTTGGTAGAAACCAGAAAAATGGAGACAGGAAGAAAAATAACCAACATTGGAAACACTTTCTTACCTGTTCCTGTGAAGGGACATGGAAAAAAAGGAAAAAAAAAAGGAAAAAGATAGATTGAGAAAAGGAGGAGACTGAAGAGAGAGACAAGGGTTAGGAAGAGAGAGAGAAGGGTTGTAAAGGAGAAAAGCCTGTGCGTCTGTTCAAAGGCACAGTTTTAAGTAGAGGTAGGAAAAGCCCTATTTGTTTGGCAGTATTATCTGGGAACCACTGATATATGTACGCCTTCCTCAGTTCCCTCAAAGCAGATGGAGTTGTACTGAAGATCAAGGCAGTGAAGGTGTACTGCAGCAAAGGGAACTTTTGCAAAAGTATAACCTGCCACATATCCTGGAGGTTTATAAATTTGAGAACTGTCAGAAACAAGCAGGTTTTGAAAGTATTTGAACTGGATCGATGACTTGTAAGTCAGTTTCTTGGTAACTTCTATTAAACTAATTATGTGTCATTTTACTTGGTTTAACTTTAGTAAGCTGCATGGCAATTCCAGCCTTTCTATGGCAGTGCTGATTAAATGTCTTTTTATTTGGTATCACTTTCAAAGTGATTCTGTCACTTTGTTTAAAAGCAATACTTAAAATTTATTTCTCTTTAGCTCTTTTGAGTTGTTTCTCTTCGTTCTTGTATTCCTGTGTTTTTCCTGTAAGGAAATGCAATGCTTATAAGTGGCAGGTTGTAACCCAGTAATTAATTACATTAACAATTTACATATCCTTAAGATCAGATGAGTAAGCCTCGTTTGTAACCAGTCAATAAAGCTCACTTTTTTCTACACTATTTTTATTTTTAGGAATGTTGTCTCTGCAATCTGAGAGGTGGTGCATTAAAGCAAACTACTGACAAGAAGTAAGTAAAATATTCTTCGGGATTGCGCGTGCTTGTTTTAAACTTTATTCCCAATCCATTCCCATTTTTAAACCTGACTACTTGACAGCGTCCCTTCAAGCTGAATCATTGCAGAACTGAAATTATTCCTGTCGAAATGTGCCACTGGCATTTTGTGAAATAGTTAGTTGCTAAAATGTACATTTGTTTTAGTATTTGCACACACTTACTTGTTCCAAATTCTGTTCTGCTGGCCTTTCTGTAAAGAAAGTAAATGAGAGCTTATTTGTCAGTGTTTGCATGGGCAAGTCTTATCAAACAGCAAAGTGTATTTTTCTTCTTTGGTCCTGGAAATCTGTGATTACAGAATTTATTACAGTACCATCAAACTTCTAAAAACAATATTGTTAGTTAGTTAATTTGAATCATATTAAAATAATGTTAGATTTTGAAGTATTTTTTTTAAAAATACACTTCTGTCATACACTTTGAAAAATAATATTGTTGTTGATATCATGGTATTAACAGCATCAGTGTTTTTCTCTTTATTTGCATGACAGAACACTATAGCAACTAACAACAGATAAAATGGAAAATGTTGCAGCTTAATATTTTTTCAAGCCCAACAGTGGAACAGTCTTTATGTATTTTGAATATTTTCATAATTAATTAAATTATTTTAGTAACATAGCATGTCACGTAGGTCTCTTTCTTTAACCATTTGGAATGCAGCGGTAAGAGATGATCTACCTGCAACATTCTTTTCCACTTACCAGGCAAGAATTTATTTATCAGTGACTTGCAATAGGTTGCATGACCCTGGTAAATTGTCCAGTTAGGAGAAGGTTTTATGTGAAACTTACAAGGCAGATCTTACCTTCAGAAAGCATTAATATTGTAACCGTTTAAATGGAGGTTTTAACCAAGACATGAAAATACTCAACTGCTTTTTAGTTCTGTTTTAAACTATGCTGAATTTGCTACTAGCTTTTCTTACTAAAAAAAGTAAAAATTACAGGTGTTATCTCAGTAGAATTTATCATGCTCTGTTAATATTTGCTGCCGATAGGTTGCATGTTGCATCTTTGAAAATATGTACATCTTTTTTGTAGATTAATTAAAATGTTTTAGAAAAGTTCCATAAAATGTATTCATAGGAAAAAAAATCCACAGAGGTTTGCAGAAAGTGACTTTTTCTGCATAACTATACCTAAAGTCTTTGGTTTTGTGTTATCCCTCTGTATGTCTCTGTTTCAGATACATGAAATGAGAGTTCTGTTAAAGTAGGAAAGGAAAACTCTTGTTTTCCTTTTTCTGTAATACCTTACAGTTGCTACACATTGAGTCTTTCATCTATCTTTCAACATTAGCTACCAGTCCAAATTTTTAAGAGTTTTTGGAAGAGTATGTTCCAATTATGTCTTTTTTTCTCCAACAAATGTAAAATACAACATGAGCAATCCCTTCCCTCCTTCTTTCCCTCTCATATACTGATTAGAGATGTAGGATGAACATTACTTAGATTTAAAAGCTAATGAATCACATGATGTGGGGGGGTAACAATTTGTCTTATAGAAGAGCTGAGATTCCTTCTTTTCAGCAGAACACAGTAATTGTTTTGAGTCCTGTTAGGCTGAGAGATGTCAGAGTATAAAGGTTTGAGTGAAGATTTATGGAAGAGGCATTTTATTTATAGCATTTCTGTCCCATAAAGCTTAGATGGTAAGACAATGTAGTTTTGCAGGCAGACAGGCAGCAATGAAAGAAGAAGGGTGTTACTAAAAGTTAGAAAGTCTCAAAGCAAGACTTTTTCTGGAAGTTAGAACATAAACAAAACTGTCACCATAATAAGATGATAGATCTACAAGCTTTACCTGCTTTCATTTGGGCTGAACTGTATAACTTACTAATTGATATGTCATCTTTACATACAGCTCTTATTTCACACTTTGGCCAATACAACTTCAACGACACATAGCAGCAGTTTGTTTAGTCCCTATATATCATATTATTCTTTTCCAGATATTTTTGTCAAAGATGAGTTATTGAAATAGCACCACTCTACTGCAGGGAAGAGAAATGATTTTGATTCTGCTGCATCACCCTCTATCTCTTTTAGCTCCAGCCCACATTTGTGTTAATCTGCTAAGGTGCTCATGTAACGTGTGTCTTTGGACATGTAGAGAAAGTGGAGTGAGGCAAGCATTCAGGGCTTACAAAAAAGAGCAAATGGCGTAATGAGAAAAGATGTACAACGAATGACTGAGAATACAGCAAATATGAGTCAAGGAATGGAAATGTTTCCCTTTCTTCAGATTTACTACTTGTCTACCCCAAAAAAGATTTCAGAAGTAGTCTCAGAAGGCCACTCTTGGTTAATAAAAATGTCATTAGCTTCTCCTTTACTTCATATAATAGACACTTCTAATATTCGTTTCAGACTTTTTTTACTTTCGTTTAGCCTTTCTTGTTTTGAGATTTATGTATTGAACCAGCATTTGGAGGATATAGCAGTGCTTTCTGATGAGTATAGGAAGTACCTGGCATCATCTGGATACATTGGACATATTTCCTGAAGTTGCACTGAGGTCTTTACATGTCCTAGGGACTTGACAGGTGCTTTCACTGCTAACGGGGATGCAGTTCATGTTTGGCACTACACTGGTAGCCTGATCAGTTTGCTACTTCCATGCCTTTGTGTCTGTAAACAGAAAGTCTTGATAATATACTTTATTTTATGATTCAGTAGCTGCATCACTGGTTGCGATCATGTGTGTTGCTTAAGAATAGTTACTTTGGTCTGAGGAATGTTAGTCCAAAATGCTGTAGGTGATAAATTGCACATGAATTAAATAGTGTGGTCTTTTACATATGCACCTGGATAGCACAACTACAAAACCTTTGTGCTTAATAAATTGAACGTGAAAGATGCTTAAAAAAAATGTTGCAGTAAAACCCCAGACTGAAATTATATTTACACAAAGTGGTAGTGGTGTAAGGTTTTTTAAAAGGTTATGTTTCAAAGAAGCTTAGGAAATCCTAATCAGGAAGCATCTAGAGCTGATTGCCTTTTAAGAAAAAACACACAGCAGGTAACAAAACATCTTAAACACTTGTAAATCTATGGGTTTTTTGGTGGTATTCTTGACTTGCCACTTTTCACAGGTGGGCACATGTTATATGTGCAATTGCCATCCCAGAAGTCAGATTTGGTAATGTCACAGAACGTACACCGATAGACACTAGCAGAATACCTTTGCAAAGATTAAAATTGGTGAGTAGTATATTCATATATGCTTCATATGTTCTTTGCTATTAAGGTCTTCCAATATTTGAAATGTATTAAAAATCTGAATTGTGATGATTATTGCCAGGTACACAGCAGTAAACTGTGTTTAAGGTAAGGAATAAATAACCAGGGTTTTATCAAAATGGGCTTTTTGGCATACAATGCCAATTCATTAACACTGTAAACAGCCTTTGGTATTTTATTAAAAGAAGTTGGAACCCACCCTCCCCCAAAAGAAGAATAACAAACTTGACCAGCGTCAACTGTCAAAGTTTCAGTTTTGGAACCGTATTGGTGATGAAAGTATTGAAACCCAAACAGACGGGGAATATCACACAGTAAATGTTTGTGAGGTCTTTTTGTTATGTATTTTTGCCACAGGGAACTATTTATGAAGGTAAAAGGATGTATGATCTGTTTGTTACGCGGTATCTCTACCATCTGGATGTTGAAAAATGTGCACAAAACAGATTACATACACATTATATTGGATGAAAAAAACCCTGTTTCCTGAGGAATTTCAAAAACTGGTGGAAAACATAAATAAAAGTGCATCAGCTCCTACTGGTTGCACCCTGTGTTAGTTACATCTGGAACAACAGTGTCATTCAGGAAGGTTGATGTACACGAGCAGAAGATATGCATAGGAGCAATATAAGAGTATTTTCCATTATGTGTTACATGTGTTAATTTGTCAGCATGTGCATTACTGTGATGTCATATTATAGAAAGAAAGGGATTAGCGGCCTATACAAAATCTTAGGGAAAAGATATGATCAGTTTTCTGGATCAGCCCCACACTATTTCCAAAGTGGTTCTTCGTCTGCCTGACCTTACACTTGCTCATTTTGAACTATTAATCTTTTAATTACATTTTCATTTCATTTCATGCGTTACATTTTGTGTTTGTAGCTGTATTTCTAAATGTGGATATGCAACTTTGAGTAGTTTAAATGGATAGCCTGTCCTTCAAATGGTAATCCATTTTGAATTTTGGTCAAAATTTTTGAATTTTATTTTTCACATGTCCTTTAAAAAATAATGTGAAACACATTCATAAAGAGTATATATAACTTATTATAAAAAATGTTCTTCCTAATCTGACAATAAAACTAGTAGAAGGACTGAGGATTAATTTAATATGTTCAGTCCTGATTTTTGAGGATCTTAAACAGTCACAGACATGTGCGTGGTTGGAATTTGTTAATTCAGGGGTTGAAAACACAGAATTGTTTAGTTTACTAGATGTTGAAGTTCATTCTCTGGGCTGTCCATGACTTTAACTGTATAAAAGTAACAGGAGCCTTTTGGAGAAGGCTTGAATTAGCTTGAAATTACTGATTTTGAAGGTATGGAGCCAAAATTTGTGAAGTTACGTGGTTTACAATTCCTACGTAATTTCTGCTGAATATGAAGCAATTATGTTAATCAGTTATTTATAACTGAGAGCTTTTTCTTCTATTCTTTTATTCAGTTGATAGAAGATCCCTGCTCCTTAGTGCTTTGTCAGTTTTTGAAGCCTCCTTCAATGTAAAATGACATTGAAGCACTACAGATTCTATTAAGCTATATATACCCTTTCAGTCTCCTGTGAGTCCCTGAATGTTTAGAAATATAGTACTTGCTTTCCATAATGCTGTTTTTTAAAGTAAAAGAGTTTGTATACTTGAGTGGAGTGAATGTTGTGATAAAGGAACTCAGCTGAATACAATAAAAATAAGAGGCAGGGTGCTTTATAACAGCCGTAAATGTAGTATTGCTGCAGGTAATGGACGGCCTTACTGTGAGGGAAGGAAGGACTATAATCCTGGTTTGGCTTATTAAACCTTTCTTTTCCAAGACTTAGTTTCTGACATTGAATTTACAATGAAATAGCTAGGCTTGTACTAATTTAAGGGAAGGAGGCAGGTTGACCATTTCAAAAGGTTCTATAATGATTTAATGTCAATAGACCAATAAAATGCTGCTCCTTGGGTAAAGGAGCAGAGAAAAATCTGCTCTAAAACCACCAGCAAGCAGTCTGTCTGCTTTTAAATTTTGGCTTTTGTTGCAAATAAGTTGCTGTATCTGATTGTTTTACTCTGCTGTGTTTCACAGTGAATACCCTAGCTAAACTAAGTCTCCTGAATAACATCATAGTATTCTGTATTTAAAAAAAAAAAAGGAATTAAAAAATATCTATTATATGGAATTGCATGGATACTTTATCTGTGTATTAGATGCTTTCTGTAAATTATTTTCCTGAAGCATGGGATCCCTGCTTTTCTAAAGAGGATGATATCAAAACCTTGTGTATTTATGCCATATCATTCTACAATCAAATGGTTATCCTTATGTTAGTCTTTCCTTCCTGACTGTTGGTGCTACAGAATAACAATTATGCTGTCATACCCACTGACACTGGGTTCTTTGCCTTGGGGGAATCCCAGGAATCATATCCAAATTAATTCTGTTTCTTTCTCCGGGAATTCCCATGCCTTCTTCCTACAACTTGGTCCCAGTTCCATTCTTACCTTTCACTCCTTTCCATTATCATATACTCCACACTTTGGAGAGACAGCTGATACCATCTGTCTTGCTGTTAACTTCTGTAAAAGCATACTGAGCAGTTCACACTTCGACGTTAGCTCTGGGAATCTGTAAGCAATTGATTTAGACCAGTCTTCCCCTTTGAAATTGTAGGAATCACCAGTAATGCTCTTCAGCAGCCAATTCCTGCTTCACAGTTATCCTATTTGTTAAGGATATCTTTGTTCATCAGTCTCCATCATTCAAAGCCAGAGAGTGTTCATTGTATAAGCAAAGGCGAGTTTTGTACATTGTTTATTGATATTGAACCTTCATAAGCAATATATTTAAAAAAAAACCAAAAACCCAAACATTTTTGGGCCTATCTTTATAATGCTGTTTATGTTAAAGCATAGGATAGCTAATAAATGTGAGCTGTCCCACTGTGCCATCTCTGCTTTATAAAATTTGGGATGTGTTTTGTTGAATTTCTTTAAATGAGCAGAAAACAATGGGAAACAAATATAAAAGGATAGATGACATTTTAGCATGCAGCTAAACCAGAACTACATCTTATAACATAGGAGTAAATAGTTTTAGTTGTTTTAAATATTTGTCTTTCTACCCCTGTCCTCCCCCTTCCTCCCTCCCCTCCTTCTTTCTTCCTTCACCCCTTCACATCTCTCTCTGAAATAGTAAGAAACCTAAACAAGGAGAAGATCTACTGTTTTCAGAGACATTTTCTTTAATGTAGCATCTATAAAGGAATATCAAAGGAAATGAAAAGTCAGTGTTTTATTTTTGATAAATAACATCTGTGCAAACATGAACATATTGGTAGGCTGTTTTTTATTGCTTAGCTAGTATGTATGCAGATTGCTGTTAAATAGTTTAATTCACTAGACGTTTTGGGTTGGAATCAGTGTGTTTCCTGTCAATCTTTCCATTATTAAATATTCACTATATACTCATTTCTTCCAAAGTAAAAATCAATATTTGTATTGTGCTTATAGGAGCTCATAGCTTTAAAATTGTTCTATGCAAATGTTTCATGTTTGCAGCTTAGTGGGTTGTTATGGAATGCCACAATGTTTTCATATTTCCCTAGCTTTTTTCAATGGGTTACATGCCATGTTCCATCTTTGCTGAAAATTTACATGACACAGTGAAATGTTCATCAAAAAGTAATTGTTTTGAAAGTTATTCCTTAATTCTAGTGAATGAAAACAGTCTAAATTAATACTAATAGAAAATTTCATGCTTTGTTTTTCATAGGGGAATGTGAAAGGACAGAATGTGATACATCCTGTGTTGAAATAAAACAGGTTTTATCATTACTTATGTTTTAGGGGTGTACACCCGTGATATTTATAGACTCTAGTTGACTTTTCATGTGAAAACAAAAGGCCTCACAGGCAACCTCAGTGTAGAGAGCATCCCACAAAGATGCTATAACCTGTAGTTTCACCACTTTACCTCTCTATGACTGTACCTTTTATCTTTTTTTTTTTAAACTTATGTGAATGGGAAAATGAGGTTGTCCTGGTCTCTATTATCAGAGAGTTGGGCTTTATTTTAGATTCAGCCTGGATGGTCACATCCATTGGACACTTTGAGTCCCAGTAGCCACATGGAGTGACAATTTGTGATAATCAAGCTAGGAAACAAGTATGTTGAATTCAGATATTTATACACAGTTCTAAAATGAAATGGATGGATCAATGTAACTTACTATGTCACACATTTTAAAACAATATTTTACATGAACTATAGTATGCTATGTGCTTTGTAGAAACTTAGTTTAGATGGTTTCTGTTCCAGTGATCTCCAAGTTTAACAGCAGACATACAAGCAAGTGTGAAAAGACAGGAAATAGAAAACTTAAATACTGTTTAATCACAGTGAAAATGTTAGGAGCAGATAAAAGGGAAGCAGAGTTGGCGAAAAGTGATGCTATGGAGGGGTATGAATGAGTGTGGTGTCAGCTTCCATCCCAGCACAATTTAACAGCATCTTAACAGTTCACCCAAAGCAGATAAAGCTTAGGTTTCTAGTTGAGTTTAGCTTTATTTATGTATTTATTTTATTTTTGCCATGTTCAATTTGTCCTTAATTCTCCAAGAGAAGCTTGGATGTAAACTCCTGTTTCTGAAAACCTGTTTTCCTTGACTGTTTACATGTATAAGGCTTTGAGTCATAGAAAACAGACTGTGGATTCCTGTGTGTGTCAAACTCAAGGATAAAATTTGATTTTTCCCAAGTAAAATTTGATTTTTCGCCTTTCCCAAGTAGCTGGATAGTCTTTGTTTTCAAAAGAGTGTTAATTACTTAGCTCTAATTACTCAGCTTCTAAAATATGAACTATAGCTGCACAAAAAAAGTCTCTGGAGATTGAAAAATCGGACTGACCTCTCAAACATAAACTCAGCCTTTAAAAGAAAGAATAAGTACTCTCTTGTCTGTCGTTCTATTCTAATAAAACACAAGACTTAAAAATAGAATTAAATAAAAGCACTTAACTGTTACATGGCCAAGGAATCCAAGCCAAAAGGAATATTGAGCCTAATTTCATTTACCCTTGTCAGACATGTGGCTTATAATGAGCAGTAGAAATTGTAAATGAGAGCGTTTAAATTTTTAATCTGTTACAAATGAAACATTTAAATAGAATTATTAGCATCCGATCCTAAACCTATATATTTAAGCTGTCATTTCTAAAATCGTGTTTTGAATGGAATACATATCAACTCGATTGCAAAATACATTATCTGCTTCTGATATTTTTGGTGTTTTAAAATGCTTGGGTATTGGGTTGACTTTGTCCTTACAGACAGTCACTGCAATGCTGTACTGAAACATGCACATAATATGCCTTTGTTTCTTTATCTGTAGAGTTTCCTATTATTTTTACATTTGAAATCCTATTTCTCCAACAAAATAGAGGTAGAAAATGAGTTTTTGAATAGCTGAAGTTGCCCTGAAGCTTTTGATGACCTCAAATTTGTATTTGACAAGTGAACCGAGTATAAGCACAAGTGTACTCTGAGTGAGGAACATTATTTTGAAAAGAAATTTACACTGTGATGATGGCTGATCTACAAGCCTTTCAGTATCTGGCTGGAGCCATAAAGTTCTTTTTAGAAGCCTATACACTTTAAAATTTGCACCTGAAGGCAAATAATAGTGAGCTTGAAAGCCAAAGATTATAGTTTTGAAAGGTACATCAATTCTGAAAATACAGAGGTTTCTCTGTGGTATGCCACTGAAGAATGGAATCAAAGCAAAAATGTGTATGAGCTTTTAAAAGAACGAGCAAATATTCTCCTGCCTGTCATTCTGTTTTAATGATGTAGGAAACCTAAAAAAGGATTAAAGACATTTGAGGACACTGCTCATCTTCTGTGTTCTAATTTGTAATGAAATTCATTTGTTAAACTACAGTGGGGCAGTAGAACTACTGCAGCTGTGTTTGTGAAAGAAACACTTGCAATGATGTATACCAGTGTTGCTATGCATTTCTGGTAATACAAAGAGGTATTGATTACTTTTCAACGTTTCCAAAAATATTGCTGGAAGGACAATTGAGGAGAATCATTATACCATACATAAATTCATGCATTAACTAACTCATTGCACACATTCACAGGCAATGAGAGCAAAATAGAAATCTTGAGACAGGTTTTAAAATATTTCCAATTGTTTTAAAACTGTTAATGAAATAGCTTTAAATAGCACATTTTTTGATTTTAAAAATGTTAAACTAAAAACGATACAATAGTTGATTACTGCAATATATCGTTCATAAAAAATTTAGTGACTCGTAGTCATGTACAAAATACAATTTAGTGTACATGCTTTAGTCACAGTGTTCATGAGATTTTTAATGTGTATGTTAGAAGAATGTACACTGCTGTCTGCGTAGTACTTACTGTCAGAATAATTTGCTACTTTGAGTACATCCTATTGCAAACTGTCAAATTTGTATCTTGCAGTGGTACCATACTATAAAGTCTTAGAAAAATATGGAAAATGTTAGATATGTGTGACTGTAGATGATGTTCGAAGACATGGACATGTCTGTAAGAATTGAAAGCAGAGTGTTAAAAATGTTAACAAGTCCTCTGAATTTCATGTTACTTGCAGAGAGGACTTCATGGGCAAGAAAATGGATTTTTCCTATAAAAATCCTTTGAAGTCTTTTAAGGTCTAAATGAGTAATAGTCCACAGTAAGATCTGTAGGTCTGATAGAGTCAGGTCTATGTTTTGAAGTTCAACCCAGTCTATGCAACGTGTATTTGTGTAAGTGAGATCACGTATGTGTTTTTTCTGTGTCCACACACAAATGGACAGTAATGCAAGAAGTGTATGAGAAAGGTAACTCAGAACTTAAACAGGTAGATGTCCAGAAGTGAATGTCACTGAAGAGCTAAATTAAATACTGAGTTTTGAATTGAATAATAAGGTTGAGAGTGAGGGAATAACTCTCTGAGCTCTTATAGTTTGATAACAGCAAAGTAGCAACTGAGTAACATGAGGTTCATGGTCTATCTAAATGGTTTTACTTGGCATCAGTAAAAAAAAATATTTATATAACATTCTAAATTTTAAAAAAATTATAAAACTGATAGAGCTTTCAGAAGTGCTTATGTGGTTTAAAGATCAGAGCCTACTTGCAAATATGGTTTGAGTATTTGGGTGCAATAATGCTTTTTATCCAAAAGAGCAAAAGGGCTTGTGGTTGCATTTCACTCAAAGCTTAATTTTTTACTGGTATTCATTTGAAAGATCTAATTGGACCAATAAAGTAGCATATCTGATTGGAATATCCTTCTGTGGTTATTCATCTGAATTTTGCACACACTGTAATATTTGATAAGTCACTTCACACCTCAGTTTACCTTTCTGTCTTGTCAATACTGGTGTTACTATGTTGCTGAGAAAAATGTTGCCTAATAATTGTGTAAGCTTTTGAAAATACAATGTTCCATTAAGTTGTTAAGAGTCACTTTATGTCCCCAGGAATATTAATAGTGGGTGCTGGTGGACATTGGATTTATTTATGAATTTACATTTAGATTGTGAGTTTTTTGAACTGTATTTTTTTGTTTTAATTGGATATTAAAATCTTCTGTAGAAAGGCATTTGATTTGCAAAATGATACACCATATATAAGGGAAAAGAAAAAGTGTGAGAATTAAAACAGCTAGGAAAGGGACAAAAATGTGTCTGCTGACGCAAGTGTAGTAACTGGAAAGGATTATGTGTGCCCAGTGTATGTAGAATTTAAGTAATGTTTTAGAAAAGTGGGAGAAAAAAACCATCACACCAGGATTGTATTTGTAAGAAAGAATTTGCAGACGCTATAATCCAGGAAAGCTTATCTCTGATCACCACGTGCATGAGGTATAGAGGCAGTTTTCGTGTTTGTTGTTGCTTGTTCTGTTTTTATAGTAATTGAATACACATCAAGCCAAGGTATTTTTGAATGTAAATTTACAAGAGAAAAAATTTCTTCCATAATCTTGCATCATTTCTGTGTGCAGCATAAGCTTTTTTAAACTGGAACATCACTGTAATTATTACCAGTTTGATTTATGAGACCATAAGGTTGTATTGTTTAGTCTTCTAGGAATGTACCTTTTTATTATCTGTAAGTCTTCAGCAGTTTTGAATAATTTCTTCTGTGCTGTTGACTATGTACACATCACATACATTTTAAAAAACCAAGACTCCTCACCAACATCAGTGGGTGCTTATATATCACTCCATTATACTTTTATTCCTTTAAAGTCCCCACTGTTTTATATCCTCCAGTAGACGTACAATCAGAGAATGGTTTCGGTTGGAAGGGACTTTCAAATATCATCTAGTCCAACTCCCTGCTATGGCCAGGGACATCTTTCAATAGATGAGGTTGCTCAAAGTCCTGTCCAACCTGACTGCCATTGAACACTTCTGATGATGGGGCATCCACAGCTTCTCTGGGCAACCTGTGCCAGTATCACACCATGCTCATCGCAATTTATTTATTTTTTTTTTTATAGCCAGTCTAAATCTATCCTCTGTTTCAGTTTAAAATTGTTGCCCCTTGTCCTGTCTCTACAAACCTTGGTAAAAAGTCTTTCCCTGTCCTTCTTATAACCCCCCTTTAAGTATTGAAAGGCCACAGTAAGGTCTCCCTGGAGCCTTCTCTTCTCCAGGCTGAACAACCCAACTCTGTCAGCCTTTCTTTACAGGGGAGGTGATCCAGCCCTCTGAGCAGGACCCCAGAGCTGGATGCAGTACTCCAGGTGGGAGTACTCTCATGAGAGCAGAGAGGAGGGGGAGAATTCCCTCGCTCTACCTGCTGGCCACACTTCTTTTTATGCAGCCCAGGATATCGTTGGCTTTCTGGGCTGCAAGTGCACATTGCTGGCTTATGCCAATTTTTCATCCACCAGTACCCCCAAATCCTTCTCAGAACTGCTCTCAATCAGTTCATCACCCAGTCTGTATTGATACTGAGGATTGCCATGACCCAGGTGCAGGACCTTGCACTTGGCCTTGATGAACATCATGAGGTTCGCATGGGCCCACTTTTCAAGCCTGTTAAGGTCCCTCTAGATGGCATCCCTTCTCTCAAGCATATTACCTGCACCACTCAGCTTGGTGTCATCTGCAAACTTGCTGAGGGTCCACTCAATCCCACTATATCTGTCATGGAAGAAGATATTTAATAGTACTGGTCCCAGTATGGACCCTTGAGTGACACCACTCGTTACTGGTTTCCACTTGGACATAGAGCCATTGACCAACTCTTTGGATGTGGCATCCAGCCAATGCTTTATTCATTTAATAGTACATTTGTCAAACCCATATCTCTCTGTTTTAGCAGCAAGAAGGTTGTGGAGGACCATATCAAAGGCCTTACAAAAGTCTGGGTAGACAACATGTGTAGTTCTTCCCTTGTACACTGATGCACTCAGTCCATGGTTAGTGAAGGCCACTTGATTAGTGAGGCAAGATTTGCCCCTGGTGAAGCCTTGTTGGCTGTGTCCTGTCACCTCCCTATCTTCTGTATGTTTCAACATAATTTCCAGGAGTCCATGGTCTATGATGATACTGGGCACTGAGGTGAGGCTGACTGGCCAACGATTCCCAGGGTTTTCCTTTTTACCCTTCTTAAAAAAGGGGGCAATCCAGTCACTGGGGACTTTCCCTGACTGCCGTGACTTTTCAGATATGATGGAGAGTGGCTTAGCAACTACGTCAGCCAACTACAATCAGCTCTTGATTGGGTGGTGGGTGGTAAGCACCAACCATGAAGTTTCCTTTGTTGACTTGGCTCCTGATTTTTACTTATAAGCTCTTAATCGTTTCATCACTGTTTTTCAAAGACAGCTCTGTGCAGTCAATCTTTTGTTTTACACAGGGTCAACCCTCCACCCCTCCTACCTTGTCCCTCCTGAACGATTTGTGGCTATCGATTGAAGGGGTCCAATCATGGAATTTGTCCAACCAGGTTTCAGTGATAGTGATTAGATCATAGCTTTCCAGGTGCAGAGTTGCTTCCAGCTCCTCCTACTTGTTGCTTATGCTACATGCTGTTTTATGGATTTGGTGTGTTTTAAGGACAGAATGATAAGTAATTGCTAAATTAATTATTTGGACATAATTGGAAATAGTTGGAAACTCAGTTCAGTGAGAATGTTTAGCTTTCAGAGGTTAAGTTTGGATTTTTAGTACTTTAAGCCACTTTTTTTCTGTCATTCTCTCATTTAAAGTTCTGTGCCACAAGGCATTGCTGTGGTGATTCTTGGAACATTATTGTCAGAGCTGTTCCCTGAAGCAAAAAAGGTCCAGTTCAGGTTATAAGCTTGAGAACCTGTCTACATGAGCAGATATTAGTTTTCCTTTAGGAAGCTGACTGCTATTTGAAATAATATTTGTAAGGAGCTGCTGAAAAAAGTAGTAAGTTGAGTTGAGCAGCAAATTCTGGGGACTTCAGGTAACTCAAGTTAATGTTCATTTTAAAGAGTAAAGAATGATTGCTGAACTGCTGCCAGCAATTACCTTTTTCCACGAGCTGAAGTAGCTTTCTGTGAGCTTTCTGTATGTGGAGTTGCCAAGAAAAAGGATGAGGTATCTGCTTTAGATAAGTTTTATTGCCAGAAAAATGGCATATTCTTTTAGAGACTAGTGATTTGTCCTCCCTTTGTTTACAGTGTGCTCTTTTAACAGTCACTTCTTTCATCGTGCTGTTTTGTTTTGCATCCCATTGTTATCAGAAGGAGGTATGGTCTTTTAGATAGCCACAGCTTGAACTATATATGAGTGTCTTAAATTGTCCTAAATGACAGACAACAAAATTTTGTCTCTGGAGGAGTGGCATATTTTCTGCTATATACATAGTGGTGTGAGATCATTTGCTAGGCACATTCAGTATGCTTAACTGTGTGGTCTTCAGGAATGGCTGCATGTTGTTTTCATTACCAGCAAGCGTTACATCTGTCTTGTCAGCTCTGAACTTAAGCAGCTTACTTATTCCTTGCACCTTATCACAGCAGGGCACTTGGCAAGCTGAAAGACTACACTGTCCAAGTCTGACAAATACAAGTCATAAAGTGATGTCAACATCGTAATGATGGCACTGCAGCCTACATCATCTTCCAGTAGCCTATATGTTACAGTGACACTGTATGACAATAAGTTCTCTTGGTGGACAACCAGTTCGTGTGTGTTTTTTCAGCAGAGAAGGTGCGTTTTCCAAAGGTGCCATAACAAAATCACACGTAAATTGGTGTGAAGCTCATAAAATGAGTAATGAGTATGTTGCATGAAATTTAACTTTGTGAAACTGGGCACATATAGGCATATAGAAACACAAGTAGAGGCTGTGGAAAATATCCTAAACTGGATTTGAAAAATTATATATTCTTCTGCTTTTTGGAGGTCTGAGCAATAGTAGGAGATGTGTTCTTGTGCAAGTTTAACTCAACAGGGCTGTAAATAAAGAAGCCGTTGCAAATAGAATCTTTGTTTTAAAGACCTAGTTATCCTGGGGAAGAGTTAACACACATGAACTTTTAGTCTTTTGCATGGTGTCTCATGTTTGTAATCCCTTTAATGGAATTATTGCTGTCTACCTTATCTTTTAATGTTATGGCAACATATTAGCTATAGAAATGATGACTGGAGGGAGTGGAACAAATAGAAGAATTACTCATGTTTCCTGATTCTGTATGATACTCAGCTAACCATCTGGTGTATAACTTGTTGGTTTTCTTCTGCAATATGAAATATCCATTCCTTAATGACAGAGGAACTAGAGTCTTACAGCTCAGCAGCACTGACGTGATTTTGGAGAACTTCCAGATCTCTTCTAAGTAATAAGGCTTGACTCAGATTGCGGATGTCCTTTGGTTGGGACCCTTTTGCGTTTAGACCATCATGGAAGATGGTCTAAGAAGACCATTCTATCCTTGTGAGAGATCTTTTCTTTTTATAACTGAACTTTCTTTCCTGGCTAATTAGTTTTGTTCTGATAACACAACTTGCAGTGTAGACTTACACTAGTCAGAGCTGCCTATAATGTACATCTTCCAGTTCAGCCTCATAGTTTTAAGACACCCCATCTATCTGAAAAATAGTGTGGTTACTTTGAAAGTTGCCTTTGAGATAACTATCATGCAAGTCTCTTTTACCCTTAGAAATTTTCTGTTTGCAGTAATCCCATCTACTTCTTCAACTGGCCATGGTATAAATTATCTCAGCTAGTAAAAATCAGATAGCTTTTAAATAGAAATCGAAAATTTACAACTCTCTGCTGGATGTACCTTAAGTTAATGGAAAATTTATGCTTGTAGGAGCTAAAAGTTTACTGAATGTGTCACAGAAAAAATCTGCTGTTCTGTAGTTTTACTTTGAGTGTTCATTTTCCCACACGTCAACTCAAAGGTGAGTAGTTACATTGCTTTTACATGCATGTACAAGTACATGCACACATGCCCATATGCAGTTAATATTGGCTTTTAGAATAAGGGAAGCTTAAGAAAATCAAATTCCTTTGATACAAGCATTTGTCCAGCTTATAGAGAGGTGGAAGTAACTATTTGATATAGATTGACATTATTCTTTGTATTTCTTTTGGATACTTAACATAATATAGGAAGCTAGAAAGATTTGACTCATTTGTTCTTTTTGCATAGAGATTGAATGCCTGAATGATCCAGGGTAATTTTTTAATGTCAGTAACTTCTTATTTTTCTGCAGTAAGAATACAGAATTTTTGCTCTAGAGATTTTATGGTAACTATTGTCTGATTTCTGTGGTTCTACTGCTTAATTTCAAGATTTTTTTTTTCCCCTGCTATGATCAGGTTAGTGATATGAGGTTTCTTAACCTTCTATTCTGTTTTAAATCCTGTCATTGTAAAGTCATTTATACAAACGTGCTTCCAGCTTCTGCCTCCAGGATTTGAAGCTCTTCTTCTTCATCTCAGAAATGAGATTCTTCATTTCTAAAAGGCAGAAGGGCTTTATTCACTTTCTATCAATTCCACAAATTTGCTGTTGACTGGAAGAATGCACAAAAAGCTCTTCAAGAGCTCAGTTCTTTTTATACATTTTAACATGAATATGCAGCACAGCATTTATTCCATATATCTTATATGTCTTTTGGATTCCTGCTCTTCATCAGTATTTTAGGTTTTATTTTTATATTTATATGTGTATATATATATAAAATATATATAAAATCTCTTGAATATACCAGTGCAGATTTTTTTTTTAATTAGAACATATATGAATATTCATAAATGGATGCTTGTTTTATTTGAATGACTGTTTCTGAAGTTAAGGACAGCAGAAGAGATAAGACAGCCAGCAGGGTTTTTTTCTGCTGCATTACTGTATTGATTTACTGTAACTGAACGACACAACCTTACCACATTTTTTTTTTCAGTTATTGTAGTTTAGGTTTTTGGGGGGCTATCTTTTAGCCAGTTTGGGTGACAATGCCAAAGAATATAGGAAGTTTGAAAGAATCCCTGATGTGTTACTTTAAAGCAGCAATAAACACTGCAAATGATTGTTCACTGGGTGATATTTGCAGCTATTACTTTTCAAGACTTTCCTTCCTTGTTTATGCAGTTGAGTAATTTCAACTACGATGCAAGCAGGTGTCAGAGGAATACTTGCTGACCAAACATTTGTATAATTCAGAGCTTTGTGCTGCCCTAGACAGCTCCTAGTAAATTACAAACATTTGTTCAAGTATTGCCAAATATATGTGACTCAGCCCTGTTTCACAATGATTTTCAAAATAAATGGAACAAAATGGAGCGCAGAGATTACAAGAGCAGGTAAGCAACATATAAATAAGGGACATACATTAGATATTTTTCCCTTGCTAACAGACTACTTTAAAAGAGGAAAATTAAGATCAAGATTCTTGTCAAGTTGTGCGTGATGAAATGGTTATAGTGAGCAGTCAATGGGATTATGGATGCGACTTGGTAAGCTTTCAGTGTATCTCATCTGTATGAAAGGGGGGTTGATATTGCAAACTGATTTTCTCCCTTTTTTTTCCTCTCTCTCTTTTTTTTTTTTTTTTTTTTTTTTAAATTGAAGATCAGAAAGCAGGGATTGAGCCATCTCAGTATGGAGTCTTGAAATGTAGAGCACTTTGTAAGCAAAGCAGCGAATGCCAAAATATTCCTGGCCTTAATCATTATTATTTGAAATAAAACTGAGAAAATTTTAGACTGCAAGTGAACATTATATCTAAGTGAAAGGAAGAAGATGCATAACCTAAAGCTACTGAGAGGAATGATTACTGTCCGTGTAGTTCATTTGGGTGAGCAGCTACATAATTGCTGAGTGTTTTAGTTTGTAAAATTTTTTCTGCAGTACAGCAAAATCTGAGCATAAAATGGCTGTCCCAAAAATATTTGAATTCTTAAATCAGCATCACAACATTTTAAAGCTTTAAATATTACTTAATATTGCTAATGAAACTAGATGTACTTACATGTTCATTGATAAAGTCTATGTATGTGCAGTAAATGGGATTTTCCTTTGTCACTGTAAGAATAGTAGTAGAATTGGTAAAATGGGGATCTCATAGGTGATCTCCTTCTTAACTTGCTTATTTGTCTAGCTGTTCAAAATTCAGACTTAAGGAGAACTGTGTACTGATCACACCTAAAGACCCAATTTTTTTATTCCTCTCAATAACATCTCTCTTATCTAGTGTGTGTGATCACCTGTTTAACATAAGCTAGGTTATGTTAAACAGTTATTTGTTCCTGAAGATTTTATTTCTCAAAGTTGCCTATATGTGGATGGCTGTTAACTGAAAGTCCATGAAAGAAACCACGCACTTCTTTTGCTCTGCATTTTATGATTATGCTATCACATAATACTATACCTATATGCTATAACATGTAGCCGGTGCTTTGAAATTTTAATGGGCTGGAATTAAATTTTGTGTAAATAGGTAACCGTTATGTTCCAGATATTACAAAGATCCTTTCCTTTGAAATCACTAAGATGAATTATTATTATGCTAGACAGAGTGCTTTTATTAGATTTTGTTTTGGTGTAGATTATTTGTCAAGTCTCTCATCATGGCATCAGAGAGCCTTTCAGGGAATTATGAAACAATGTGAATGATATCCACAGTATTTATACTACCTTATCTTTTCTCCAAGTGGTGACAATTCTGAGTGTGTTGTTGTAGCTATTTTTTACAGTGTATTTTCTTCCTTTTTAATTTTTAAGTGCAGGCATTCCAGGTTGTTTATATCAAATCAGTCTGGGGAAGAAATGTTGATAGTACATGCTGTGCCCTGGGAGTGGAAAGTGGTTAAGATAGTAGGTGACCCTTGGTTCTTGAGTGAATTTGTTCCAGTCTTAAGCTGGTCCTCTAAAAGCTGTCTTCTGTGCTATCAGTTTTGTTGTGGAAATTTCCACTGTGCTTAGGTTTATGCAGCTGAGCTGAACTGACCCTTTCCTCCGCTGACCCCTAGTCAGTGAAGAACTTTGAGTGAGAAGACCTTAAATTTGTGTAGTTATTCTGTAGGGACCAGTTTAAAGAAGGAGGAATGATCACACTACACTTCCAGACGTGTTTGAGAGCTTACCAACAGCTCACTTAATGTTTTTTTGATTAATGCTTTGACTGAGGATAGGAAGCTTTATTAGACATCTGGGATGGTTTTAGAGCTGTATAGATGCTTTATAATATGAAAAATTGTAATGCTGTATGGAAATATGGAATGATTTTTAAAATTTGCACAGAGCATTAAAGCAAGCTAAAATATTTAGTTTCAGTTAAAACTTGGGTTCCTTTCTTTTTCAAGCTTTTAAAAATTTAGAAAATTGAGAAAGTTTTAATTCTGCTTTTGTTTTGTTTCTTTATCGTTAGAAGGTTGATGCATTTAATTTAGAAAATGTCAAAATGGCAGGTTACACTGGCGAAAAGTCATCCTAGAAATGTTTTTTATTGTATTTCTGTGTCACTGATTTCTATTTCATAGAAACTTATTTGTGTCATTTTGATTTCTTAGGGATAGCATTTGTTATGGATTTAGAACTTCCCTGCTCTACTTAAGATTTGATTGGAAGGTCAGATTGTTGCATTGAATAATCCTGAGATCCTTTAAATACTGAAAAAGAGGAGATTGCTAAATAGAACAAATACAGAGTTTATAGACCCAGATATTTAACGGTGAAGAAGGAATTCACACCGCTAAACAAGGCAATCTAATACAGAGAAATTTTAAGAATGAGGGTATTGAATAAGGCTCTAAAATATGTAAATGAAAGTGTATCAAGACTAACTTCACCAGTGTGAACTACAAATATTCTGCTTTAGTATTTTTAAAATTAGAGTGGCAGTAAAAATCTTCTCAAATTCAGCTTTTATTATAGGTGCTGTTGCTGTATTATAGGTGTAAACAGTAGTATTTATTTATTTTGTGGAAAGGTTATAAAGCATATAAATTTCTGTATTGCAATTCCTTAGTATATCTTTATTCTAAAATAATTAGGAATGTGAATGTACAATTCTCCATAGCAGGTTGCAACTTGTTGGGGAAGGTTTGGAATACAGAACTTAGAGCTTTTGGTGAATTACGTGAATTCTGTAATTTGCAATGAAATTGCTTCTTATCTAAACACAAATCTTCAGAATTTTCAAATATCTGCTAAATGGCAGATTTTGAGCAACGCTTGAAAAGGGAAAGACAGTATATAAAGAAAGTGATAGTTTGTGGGTTTTGATAAAAAAAAAAATCTTATTACAGTGTTTGGTAAGTCAGTTGTTGAAGCAAGCTGCTCCAGAGCTTGCCCACATGGGAACGGCAGATCCTGGCGCACAGTGGGGTTTCCTGAGGCAGGGAACCAGGGTGGCAGAGAGACCCGCCAGGAGCCAGCAGCTCTCACAGGATGTGCTGACAAGGCCTGGGTGTTGCCAGAGGAACCATGGCCACCTCCACACCTATACAAAGCAGCCTGGGGAGTTGGAGCAACCAGGGTCTGGTGCGCCAGTTTGCATGGAAGGGCATCGTCACTCTACCAGCTCAAAAGGTCAGTTCAATTGGTGATCATCACCCTTCCAGAAGAAGCTTAGCTATGGTGTCCACCTGGCAGAAAACTGTTCTCTGCACTCACCAGAATGGATGTGGCTGCCCAGACAGAGCTCTGACAAAAACATGCATCCACCCAGGTCTCAGGCTGCAGGGGGTGCCATGGCCTTTCACTGGTAATGAGGCAGTAGTGAGAAAAGGTGTGTGAGGTCTGGTGATCTGCTCAGCGTGGTGGCAGAGCTACAAGAGGAAGGAGAAAAGTTAAGGAGCATCAGGGTGTCCGAGAAAGAGAGAGACTGGTGGAACCATGCTCTGCCCTCCCTGAGATAGAAACAGTAAGAACCACCAGGAAAAACACAAGATCAAGGGGATCCTGTATCCTCCCCCCACCAGGCAGAAGGCAGTAACTGAAAGGAAAGGAGTGAATGGAGGCAAGTCTGCACTCGGGGTGGCAGGCAAACCCCCTCCTTGCCTTCCCGGGTGCCTCTGTACAACAGGTATGAGGCTCTGGATGTGGAAGGTCAGTCAATTGATGATGTGGATGATGGCCCGTCCACACCAGAGGTGTTGCCGATGTCAGAAAGGCCTACACACCATATCACAACCACCTCCACAAGGAAGAAAAGACAGGTTATAGTTGTAGGTGACTCCTTTCTGAGGGGAATGGAGGGTCCAATATGCTGGACAGACCCTTCTCTTAAGGAAGTCTGCTGCCTCCCTTGGGCCTGGGTTAAGGACATCACTAGGAAACGTCCTAACCTGGTACAGCCCTCAGGCTATTACCCATTATGCTCTTCCATGTGGGTGGCAATGAAACTGCAACACATAGTCTAAGGACAGTCAAAAGAGACTTCAGGGCCTTGGGACACGGTTGATAAGGGAATCCGGAGCACAGCTAATATCTTCCTTTCTCCTACCAGTTGCAGGCAGTGATAATGGAAAAACAGATGGACCCAGTCTATTAATACGTGGCTCTGTGGCTGGTGTCACTGCCACAGCTTTGGGTTTTTCAATAATGGGAAGGTCTACACGGCACCAGGCCTGCTGACATCAGATGGGATTTACCTTTGTCAAAGAGGGAGGAAGATCTTTGCTCACGAGCTAGCACAGCTGATTGACAGAGCTTTAAACTAGCTAGACTTGAAGGGGGAAGGGGATAATATCAGGCCTGCCCATGAAAAGCTATGGGACGACACACCAAGGTTAGAGGGACGGAATGCTGGTGAAGGGCCATCAGCCTGTTTCTCTGGGATGTGCTGAGTACACTGGAGCACACTTGAAGTCTTACAGAGATAAGCCAGGGGCTCCTGAGGTCATAGGAGCCAACAGAGGAACATTGGTGGAATACCTCAAAGGAATTAAGGTGTGCTCCTCTAAAAAGGTGACATGGCTGACAGCCCAGCTTAAGTGCCTCTACACCAATGCACACAGCATGGGCAATAAACAGGAGGCGTTAGAAGCCACAGTGCTGTTAGAAAGCTGCAATTTAGTTGCCATTACTGAAACTTGGTTGGAGGAATCCCATGACTGAAGTGCTCCTACCAATGGCTACACTCTGTTCAGAAGGGACAGGTGAGGAAGGAGGGCTGGAGATGTAGCCCTCTACATCAATAAATGGATAGAGTGTGAAGAGCTGTCTCTGAGGGATAGCCACAAGTAGGTTGAAAGCCTGTGGGTAAGAATAAGCTTTTGACACAGTCCCCCACAACATCATTTTCTCTGAATTGGAGAGATATGGATTTGATGGGTGGACTGTTCAGTGGATGAGGAACTGGTTAGATGGTCACATCCAGAGGGTAGTGGTCAGCAGCTCTCTGTCCAGATCGGTGACAAGTGGTGTCCCTCAGGGGTCCGTACTGGGACTAGTACTGTTCGGTATCTTCATTGATGACATGCACAGAGGGATTGAGTGCACTCTCAGCAGATTCGCAGATGACACCAAGCTGAGTGGTGCAGTTTACATGCCTGAGGGACAGGGTGCCATTTGGCAGATGGACTTGGACAGGCTCAAGAAGTGGGCCCATGTGAACTTCATGAAGTTCAACAAGGCCCAGTGCAGGGTCCTGCACCTGGGTCAGGCTAATCGGCAGTACAGGGTTAGAGCTTTAGGCTTAGATGTAGCAAAATTACCTGGTAGAACAGCTCCTTTGTGGCCAATTTCTAATGGCATAAAGTTCCTAAGAATCTCTGTCTCATGCTCGTTCTGAGTGGTACTTTCATGTGCTGTTCGGTCTCTCTGTGCCAATTCGTTTGATCTCTGTGGAAGCCTTCAGCCAGCCAGGAGAAATTCCACTGCAGATTCAGATCTGCAGTGGAATATAGACTGGATTGAATGCGGGACACGCTATCTAGATCAGGAAAAACAATCTTTACATGCTTCTATTTTTTCCCCGTACTTCTGTTCTTCCGTCATCCTGTTTTTACTGTAGTGGGATTTGATGTAGTATTTGAGAGGTGTTTGCATTAAAAGAATATGGAAAGGAAGGTTTTTTGTCTCTTAAAGATTTTCAAGATTTCAAAAAACTCTCTTGTCTAAAATTGACACAACTTGAAACCCAAAAAATAAAGTGATAATTTGAACTTATTTCGTATCAGCAAGATCAAATTCTGTATTGTAGTAACTTGGAAATTACTTATTTAAATTTTGAGCCTTCCTTTAAAACCTTTTAAATACAATGTAATGTTTCAATGCAGAGAAAAATGTACAAAATAGTAAAAGAAAATGTAGCCGTATAAAAACTTTAAATTGTTGATGCTAAAGAGCAGTGCTGCTCTTTAGAAGCATAAAACTCTGACAGTATAAATATATACTGTAATGAAATTTAGGCTTTAAAGGACAAGGAGATTTCTGCCCGTCTTGAGCAGTCTTCCAATGGGAATAAAGTGTGCTGAGAGGCCCAGTGGTGTTGTGCTAGAGCTTGCAGAGTTTGTGAAAGTGATCCCGTCATGCTGATTGCTTCTCAGAATGAAGGGCTGGGCTCAAAAACCCGGGAAGTTACTTTCCATCCCGTTTTTAATTCAGAACATTAGTTAAAACTGACCCTTCCTGTAGTTTTAGTTTTGATTGTAAAAAGTCAGTTGAAAAATGTTCTTTAGGTTTTTCTAGAGCATTTGTGTCTCTCTGAATTACTGAACAAATTGTAAACTATTCCTTGAATCTATCCATCTGCTTTCTGTACACAGTAAGTCCAATGCAGTTTTATTGACAGTGACTACTTTTTGCTTTTCAGCCTCCATTTAAATGGAAGACAAAATTGTAGTGCAGGAGGTTGACAATTACCATTCAACTTCTTGGTGATTATTTTTAATAAAAGGAATGTTGGAGTCCTAGATACAGTGCAATTTTAATGAAATAATGAGCTTCCTGACTGTAGCAGACTGCGCTTTGTCTGATTTCTGCAGTGATGAATTGACCATGTCAAACTTTGCAATCTAGCCTAGTGAAATATTTTACTATGAAAGTTTAATTTTCATTCTTTATTTATGAAAGCAGTAGTAGTGTCACAACGTGTTATCATACAAGTTCCATTTTGTGTGATTTATTTTAATGAGTGTCACTCATTGATATGTTTAGTGATTTTTGACCCATATTTAATGCCAAAGCCTCTAAGTGTTCTGAAATAAAATGAGTCTGCCATTATTATTTTTTCTTAAATCAACACATAACACATTTGCAGTTGTCTGTCATCTCAAAAGCTGCAGTGGTAGCTTTTTAGATATGGTGGGGCAAAAGAATTTTACCCTGCTTTTTGTGAAATCTTTCCTGGAGAGACCTCATACTTAGTAAAACCAAGTATAAAATTTTTTAAAGTACTAATTCTTCTTTACTGAAGAACCTGAAAATGCTTGTTCTCTAAGAAACTATATTAATTCATGCTCATTTGGGATTGAAGGATATAAAGTGCATTGCTTCTTTACAGCAAGAGTACCCTTACGAGAGGTATCATCCGTACTTGCAGTTCAGCAAATTAAAGGTGTAATATATACGGCTGAGTGAGATTAAAACTGAGTACTTTGTAGTCTTCTAAGAGAGAAGTTTAGTTAAGTTCTTCTTATCAATGAGATATTTCAAGCCAATGATTTAAAAAGAGGACTGGAAATTTTACCACAAGTGACATGTATGTACTACGTTTTGTTTATGGCAATATCAGTTTTTTGGTTTAGCAATGATAATGAAATTACCAGTAAAAAAAATGAAAGGCTGTAATTAACTTTTGTAACTCAACTAACACTGTGTTACAGTGTTAATACAATATTATATTTAATGTGCATTATTAAAAATTAAGTAGACATGTTGGTCTATTGAAGGAAAAAGAAATTTTTAAGGATTCTAAAATGTCTGTTGCTTATGTGCTTAGACTATCATGACTATATCATAGAATGGTTTGGGTTGAAAGGGATCTTAAAGATTGTCTAGTTCCAATCCCCCTGCCATGGGCAGGGACACCAACAACTAGACCAGGTTCCTCAAAGCCCCAGCCCCAAGGCCAGGCTGGATGGGGCTTTGAGCAGCCTGGTCTAGTGGTTGGTGTCCCTGCCCACAGCAGGGGGGTTGGAACTAGATGATCTTTAAGGTCCCTTCCAACCCGAATCATTCTATGATTCTATGATCCGGCCTGGTCTTGAACACTTCCAGGGAAGGGGCATCCACAACTTCTCTGGGCACCCTGTTCCAGTGTCTCACCACCCTCACAGTAAAGAATTTCTTCCTAATATCTCATCTAAATCTCCCCTCTTTCAGTTTAAAACTGTTACCCCTCATCCCGTCACTACACTCCCTGATAAGAAGTCCCTCCCCATCTTTCCTGTAGGCCCCCTTTAGGTACTGGAATGCCGCTATAAGGTCTCCCCAGAGCCTTCTCTTCTCCAGGCTGAACATCCCCAACTCTTTCAGCCTGTCTTCATAGGAGAGGTGCTCCAGCCCTCTGATCATCTTCGTGGCCCTCCTCTGGCCGCGCTCCAACTGATCCATGTCCTTCTTATGTTGGGAGTCCCACAGCTGGATGCAATACTCCAGGTGGAGTCTCAGCAGAGTGGCGTGGAGGGCCAGAATCACCTCCCTTGACCTGCTGGCCACGTTTCTTTTCATGCAGCCCAGGATACGGTTGGCCTTCTGGGCTGCAAGCGGACATTGCCAGCTCATGTTGAGCTTCTCATTCACCAACACTCCAAAGTCCCTCTCCTCAGGGCTGCTCTCAGTCAATGCCTGTAGATGTGCTTGGGATAGCCTCGGCCCACATGCAGGACCTTTCAGTTGCTCTACTTGAACATCATGAAGTTTCCATGGGCCCACATCTCAAGCCTGTCTGGTTCCCTCTGGATGGCATCCCTTCCCTACAGCATGTCAACCAGTCCACACAACTTGGTGGTGTTGGCACACTTGCTGAAGGTGAACTCAATCCCACTGTCCGTGTTGCTGACAAAGATGTTAAACAGCACCAGTTGCAGTGCTGAACCCTGAGGAAAGCTGCTTGTCACTGGTTGCCACTAGGACATCAACCACTGACCGCAACTCCTTGAGTGTAACCATCCAACCAGTTCCTTATCCACTGAGTCAAATCCATGTCTCTCCAATTTAGAGACAAGGATGTCATGTGGTATGTTGTCAAAAGCTTTGCACAGGTCCAGGTAGATGATGTCAATTGCTCTTCCCTTATGTGCCAGTGCTGTAACCCTGTCATAGAAGGACACAATTTGTCGGACACGATTTTCCCTTAGTGAAGCCATGTTGTCTGTCACTGATCACCTCCTTCTTTGCCATGTGCCTGAGCAGAGTTTCCAGGAGGATCTGCTCCATGACCTTGCTGGGCACAGAGGTGGGACTGACCAGCTGGTAGTTCCCCAGGTCTTCCTTGTTTCCCTTTTTAAAAATGGGGTTATGTTTCCCCTTTTCCAGCCAGTGGGAACTTCACTGGACTGCCACAACTTCTCAAATGTCATGGATAGCGGCTTAGCACCTTCATACACCAGTTCCCTCAGGACCCGCAGATGCATCCCGTCAGGTCCCACGGATTTGTGCACCTTCAGGTTTCTCAGGTGGCCTTGAACCTGATCTTCTCCTACAGTAGATGGTTCTTCATTCTCCTAGTCGTTGCCTTTGCCTTTTGTGACTTGGGCAGTGTGGCTAGAGCACTTGCTTGTGAAGACTGAGGCAAAAAAGTCATAGAGTACCTCAGCCTTTTCCATATTCCAGGTAACCAGGTCTCCCATTTCCTTCCGGAGAGGGCTCACGTTTTCCGGAGTCTTCCTTTTATCATTGACATATCTGTAGAATCTTTTCTTCTTGCCCTTGACGTCCCTGAGCAGCTTTAACTCTGTGTGGGCTTTAGCTTTCCTAACCTGATCCCTGGCTGCTCGGAGAATTTCTCTGTATTCCTCCCAGGCTACCTGTCCTTTCTTCCACCTTCTGTGGGCTTCCTTTTGTGTTTGAGTTTGTCCAGGAGCTCCTTATTCATCCGTGCAGGCCTCCTGGCGCTTTTGCCTGACTTCATCTTCGTTGGGATGCTTCGCTGCTGAGCTTGGAGGAGGTGATCCTTCAGTATTAACCAACTTTCTTGGCCCCTCTTCCCTCCAGGGCTTTATCCCATGGTACTCTACCAAGCAGATCCCTGAAGAGGCCAAAGTCTGCTGTCGTGAAGTCCAGGGTAGTGAGCTTGCCATGTGCCCTCCGCGCTGCCCTGAGGATCTTGAACTTCACCAGCTCATGGTCATTGCCGCCAAGGCAGCCCTTGAGCTTCACATTCCCCACCAGCCCCTCCTTGTGGGTGAGAATGAGGTGCAGCATGGCACCTCTCCAAATGATAAAGGAGCCAATGAGGAGAAGGAAGTTATCATCAACACATTCCAGGAACCTCCTGGCTTGCTTATGCCTTGCTGTGTTGTCAGGGCTTGTGAATGTGAGGCTGCTCCTATCTGTCTATAGAGGGCCTCCTCCACTTGTTCTTCCTGGTCGGGTGGCCTGTAGCACACCCCCACTGTAATGTCACCTGTCCATACCTTCCCTTTAATCCTGACCTATCAGCTCTCGGTCAACTCTCCCCAGGCAGAGCTCCATGCACTCCAGCTGGTCATTGGCATAGAGGGCGACACCCCTTGCTTGTCTCCCCTTCTTGTCCTTCCTAAAAAGCCTGTATTCTTCCAACACTCTAGTCATAGGGGCCATCCCACCATGCCTCCTTGATGCCAGTAAGATCATAGCCCTGCAGGTGTGCACAGGTCCCTAACTCCTCTTGTTTGTTCCCTGTGCAACATGCGTTTGCATAGAGGCGTTTAAGTTGAGCCCCCGGTGAAGCTGACTTATTGGCTGGATTGTAATTGGTGAGTTATTTCCCTGTCTTTACCTTGACCCACAAGCTTTTCTGTCTTACTTTTTTCCCCTGTTTTTTTAAGGAGGTGGGATGAGAGAGCAGCTGGGTGGGTGTCTGGTAGCCAGCCAAAGTCAACCCACTGCACTGCAACAATGTATATCCTGTAGCCAACATGAATTATTTAAGGCAGCAGTAAACTTTCATATGCATTTTGTGAGAAAGGAGTTTTCAAAACGTAAATTCAGCAGTAATTTGATTGTTTAGGTATACATTTTAAAATTGGAAGCTCAGATTCCTGGCTTGTCTACATGCTTCCTGTGAATTTCTTTTTTCTTACGTTTCCTTCACACTCTTGAAAGCTGGTGTCATTATGCTATTTTATGTCTTCAGACTGAATGCAAAGCTAAAGATAAAGCATTATTACAATTCATTACTTCATATATATCCCCTATCATAAATTACGATTATTATTCTAATAAATGGAGATTGCTGTTCGCAAATATTTCAGTTTTGCACAGTAAAGTTTTCCCAGATTCTTAAGGTTCTTGCAATCCTTAAAATTCCACCCAAGAAAAAAAGAGAACATGTGTTTTATGTTACAGAAAACATAAAACATTTGGTAACAAACAATGAAAAAATGCAGAGGTCAGACAAGCTAGTCTGAAGGAGAACCTCGCAAAAGCTGTATGGACATCAGTTCCTCAGAACTGACTATATTCTACAGTTCAGTTTCTATTGCCTCTTACTGCTTCACTGTAGTCCTCAGACCCAATGAAGACGTAGTCTATTCAAAACTTCTGTCTTATTGCTAAAATAAAATGGATTTCAAGTCATAATTTGAAACTGAAAAACACGGTGAAGTAAACTCTAATACCAAGCAGCAGCCACAGGCTGTTAGTCCAACAGAATATGTTTTCTGATATGTAAAGGGCGGTGGTGGTACAGACTGTTGTAGTGACCTGAGCAGTATGTGGGTGTTTGAGATGCAACTCACAGAAATCTTCAAAACCTTGATGGTACTTATTAAGTAAAATTTGGTAGAATAATAGCTGTGTTGCCTTTGCTGGGAATTAAGACAATGGTTCTTAGGAATTGCATGCCTTTTTTTATAGAAAACTAAGCTATCCTTGATGATACAAATCAATACTGAATACAACTGTAATTCTCACAAATGCAAAGCTGACTGTCCCTCACAGCCAACCAGGAAACAGAATGTGATGTGTGGTATAGTTGTTTTGGCTTTCAAAGAATGTTGCAGAATGATTCTAAAACCCTTCTCTATTTTTTGATCATCTGCACAATAATGCTAAAATCTTCGATGTTCTTGCCACGTTTGGGCTGCTTTCTTCCATTGTGTGAAATCCTGAATTTGAGCATCCCGCAAATTTCTTGGTTTTGCCATGGAATTGAATATGCAGTCTGCAGAGATAATGCAGAAGAATTTTTCAGCTTCAGCAATCGGTGCAACCTATCTTACTGAACTATGAGGGAAAAGTAGTATCACTGTAGATAATTTTTGTACCTTAGAGTTCATAATTCCCCAAGAGAATTATCATGTCATGCAGTTTCAATTAGCAGATGAGGACAAAAGGCTAAATTGACTTCTGTACAGCTGGGGCTGCTGACTTCTCACTTTTCTTTAAACTCGGGTGATAGATTTTCAAAATGTTCTTTATTCCATTTTTTTTAATGTATTTTTGACTCATTTAGAAAAATAAGATTTGCTGATCATTCTTTTTTTCAAATAAAAAATTCTGTTTGATGTGGACTGTATTTCCAGCAACGGACCAGCATTTTAATAGCAGTCACAGAACGGTGTTTCACACTTCATTATTACAGTGCAATCTGTGGAATTTCCTTATTTGTACAGTGTTATCATCTTTATGTAATTGTTAATTGTTTATATTGTAAAGTAACCCAACAGAATAGAAGGAAAATAAGCAGGAAAAGAATAGTATCAAATAAGACAGAAAGAACATACCATGGATGAAACACAGAACAGATGTCAATATTGGTGTTACTGAAAATACTGACACTTCTCACAGAGCATTCACCTTCAAAATGTTACACAAAATACATCTTGTAACACTCTGCCCTGTGAGCATTACCAAAATTATTCTGAAAACGTTATTTTAAAGGATTATTTTATTTTACTAACAATTTGGTCTGGCTTCAGTTAGGAATAACCTTTCTAAATTTTGACCTGAAGAGAGGTTGGATTCTCAGCTTGCAGACTTCTTCGTACCAGATAGGAACACCCTGGAATCTCAAAATACCAAAAAACTGCGTGGATGTTAAGTAAGCAGGCTGCTAAAAGACCTTTGTCTGAACTGTATTTCCTCTATAGAGTTTAAAAGTCTGGATGAGCACTAGCAATAGCCCATCACTAGGAATTCCAGATACTGGGGAACAGAGTATAGATGTTCTCGACAAAAGGCTTAGCTGCTATGTCTGGAGTGGTGAAAGGCATAAAGGACAGTTAGTCATTTAAACTTCTATGAATTTCTTATACTTTTGGTATTACAGCACAGACAAGGACTCCAGCCAAAATGACACAAGGTCAGCAGGAAGCTTCATGCCATAGAGCCAGAAAGGCCTTGCAGAAGCAAGTTACAACGACCTGTCCGCCACAATGCAGACAAGTTGCTAGTCAGTTCCTGAATATATATCATCACTCCCATAATCATCATTTCTAAATGTTGCCTGTCCATGTTTTTATAGCGTTTTAAAGATGAATCCTTTCAATATTGAATATCAGTTACTCAGTTTCGATATTTCTTTTTCATTATTTTCCCTGGCAGCAGTAGTGGTATGTTCTGTTTCATCCGTAGCATCTTTTTGTTTTCTTGGGTTTTTCCCCTTCTTGTCTGTTTATTTGTTGGTGTCTTCCATTTGCCCTATATTGCATTTATTTTACTTGCACAATCTCATATCTTCTTGTCTCTTCTTTTTCAGAGTTGCTTGGTCCCTATTTCTTTATGCAGATAGTAGAAATGTACGATCTAAAATTTGTAGGAGCACTGGACTTTGAAACAATAGTATTTAGCACTTCAGAGATCTTGAACCCCTTTATATGTGGTTTATATTCCATTCACATACTTACTGAATTTTTATTGTGCTGTTGTTCCTAACAGCTGCCAGTGAGCTTTTTTTCAAAACTGTCCATGGTGAAATGCTTCGTTTTTTTTAAGAAGCTTTTGAATTTCATACTTGTGGTGAGAAAATAAAAAGGTAGATTAGTTTTTCAAGCCATCAAATACAGCTGTCCTTTAAAAATAGATTATATTGATGGATAAATTTTGCTTTTGTTCATTATCACAATGTTATTGAAAATATGGCTCTCTTAGCTCTCTTACAGTGTGTTAATTAGGGACTTGGGCATGAAGTCAAAATCACTAGTCATAAAAACTACCTCATTTAATAAATCTGAGATCTCTTAAGCCACATGGATTTCTTGTCCTATATGGTGCTACATTAGCCTGAATTTAGAATGGAATTAAGACACTGTGTTTAAAGATAGGCCTGTGGGAAAATACCATTGGATTTCTTTAAGAATGATACATCTATGTAAGCTAAATATTTGCCCTATATTCCATACATTTTATAATTATAAAGCAGAAAAATCCTCTGGTTTAGCCTATTGGACAGATTCTTAGGAACAGCTTTGCTAGTACCTGGCCATCCAAACATGAAAAATAAACTTAAGTTATGGGGGTACACAATGGCGTAAAAGTCTGCTTTCCTCAAATTCACACTACGAAGTCAGTAACATAAACTTCAAATCAATGAAGAGCTGATTTTGAATAACATTGCTTCTCAAACTGGAGCACATTCGAATAGGGGAGGAATTTGCATTTTACTAGAGACCTGTTATGTCAGTATCATAGCTGCCTTATGTTTTGTCTAATGCTTAATGCCTCTTACAAATTAGAATTTACTGTAGGTAAATCTTCTCTTTTATCTTTTGGAGGGAAGAAGAGGACAAGGGAAGGAACTAGTGTGGAAGCAGGAAGGGAGTTGTGCTGGAATAGCTTGTCATGGGGTGTAAAATAAGATGTCTGGCCTCACAGGGATGACTAGAATAAGAGTATCCTAGCTCTAATCTTAAAGCGAAGCTGAAGTAGTTGCCTCTAACATAGAAGAACGCATGTTAAATTTTGGGGGCTTCAAGCCAATAACCCAACCAAAGCAGTCTATCAATTAAGACTTGGTTGTTGGCATCTATTTGTGATTATTGGTAACATCCAGTTGCCTGGTTGTCAGGCCTTTCTGCCCCAAGTTCTTTGTGGACTTTTCCATGACAGTATTTAGCTGCATCCTTGAAAGCAAATCTCCCTTCCCTGAGCTGGGTTTTATACTGCTATTATCTAATAATAGCAGAAGCAGAGGATGGAGCCCCACCTTTGTAAGAAAGCTAGGGAAGTAAGTTTTGTTAGATGCTGCTGGGATGCATCCAGGATTCACAGGCGTAATCTGCAGGAAACATCATAAAGCTGAGAACTAGACTCCCTGTAACATAAACACTTGAAGCTCCTTCCATTGCAGCAGCTAGCGTGTTCTCAGCCCAGCATCTCCTGTGGTGACATGCTGGCCGCAGCACTCTTGCTCCTTTGAGGAGCCCATCCTGTCCTTTTCTATTTCCTGTACAAACATCCGATGACTCAGTTCTCAGTTCTTTCGGTGAGGTGCAGTTTCTCACTCCTTTTCCTTTCTTCCTCAGGTAGTGAACCTGAGGTAACTGGTAACTTAACCTTGTTCTGCTGAGTGCCAGCTTGGTGGTATGCTTGCTGGTGGGAGTAAATGCCCTAACCCTAGCATAGTTGAAGCATATACAAGACCTTGAACGCAACTTAGAAACTCTCTCTCAAGGGAGGTAGGGCAATGATTCCCTACCTAAGCCAAACCACCTTCCCTGTTTTTGCCTGGCTAAGCTAAATGCTACACCAAATTAACAGGTAGGAGTAGTTTAATATTTTCCCCTCAGTGATGCTCTGTCTGATCAGTACTGAAAAGATTAAAAGCCTCTTTCTCTTCCAGGCATTGACCGTTGAATTGACACATCTTGTTGTTTGTACCTGTATGAACGTGTAGCTATTATGTGTGTGGGTGGAATCGTTTGTTGACACTGAATGCAAAGATATTTCTTTACCTTTGCAAATCACAACTGAAGGTTTTCTGAATTACTGTTTGTAATTGCTTTAGATGTTAGTTGCTTTAGCTGGAAATAAGAGCAAGTAGTGTTCTTCGCAAATGAAAGGTCTGTTCTTTCCTTGTTGTAAATCCTCCTAAGAGGAGTATGGAGGAATTATCTTGATTTCTCGGCTGAGAAACAGTACAAATTCATGTTTCAGAACTAGCAATCTTGATGTACTTCTAAACATACTAAAGAAACAGCAGTTCTTCTAGAACACAAGTAGAAATATGTGAAGTGTCCCTGTTACGTGTATCCCAGATAGCTACACCCCAACTAACAGTAACAACACTTACCATGTGATTGTGTAGGTGTAGTAAAACCCAACACAGGCTTAATTTCTTTCTAATGAATGGAAAGATTTTGCAAAGTACTAAAAATCTTTTGGGCATTGTGAATTTTTTTCGCGTTCTTGGGTATGCAAAAAAGAGCATGGTTGAACCTGAAGCAGACATTGTTATTTTCTAAAATATTATACCACTAATGCATGCTGCAGAAAATCTTATCAAGAAGTAGGCTGTCCCATTGCAGGCCTTACCTGATCACTCAGCTGTTAATGAACATTAAAAATTTCTCACGTGGATATCTGCACACATGCTGTTTTAAATAGTTGACAAGACCAAAAGATAATTTGTAGATTCCATTTTATATTAGAAAAATAATTCTGGTTACTGGGAAGAATTGTATTCAGGCGTCTATAAATGAAACAGGGACTCATTGGAACGGGTTCAGCGGAGGGCCACAAAGATGCTCAGAGGGCTGGAGCACCCCTCTTGTGAGGACAGGCTGAGAGAGCTGGGGTTGTTCAGCCTGGAGAAGAGAAGGCTCTGGGGAGACCTTAATAGCAGCCTTCCAGTACCTGAAGGAGGCCTACAGGAAGGATGTGGAGGGACTTTTTGTCAGGGGGTGCAGTGATAGGACATGGCGTAACGGTTTTAAACTGAAAGAGAGGAGATTTAGATTGGATATTAGGAAGAAAGTCTTTACTGTGAGGGTGGTGAGGCAGTGGAACAGGTTGCCCAGGGAAGTTGTGGATGCCCCTTCCCTGGAAGTGTTCAAGGCCAGGCTGGATGGGGCTTTGAGCAGACTGGTCTAGTGGTTGGTGTCTCTGCCCATGGCAGGGGGGTTGGAACTAGGTGATCTTTCAGGTCCCTTTCAATGTGAACCATTCTATGACTCTGTGAAACGACCCTTGAATTGTCACAGACTATGTCTAGACCTGAGAATAAGTGCATCCTTCCAAACTGCACCTGCTTATCATCTGGAACAAAACTGGATGTGCAATGCCTCTGCCCCCTCCTTTGCTTTGGAAGGGCTTGTGTGAACGTGGATTATAAGAGGACTTGTGACATACCCTGTCCAGGCCCATGTACTAAATCGTTGGGAAAACAGGGTCTAGGAAAAACAGAATTGTTGGGTACTTTTTGCCCCCAGGGAATAGCTATACCATCCTTTTAAAATATGGTTGTATTAATTAATTTCTATGACATTGCATTCTTTTTGAGTAAGCTATGTCTATCAATCAGTGACATCATTCAGTTGCTCTCCATGGAATAGAAAATTTACAGAATTTATGTCTAAAAAACCTACTGGTTTACCAAATGTAGGAACTTTTTGATTCTCTTTTTTGATTTTCAGTGGAGATTTAAAGGAATATTTCATTAGTTGAAGTTTGAAAATATTTTTCTAATATGGAAAAAAAATGGCTATGAAATTTGCCATTCATTAATGAAGACAACAAATTGAGAGAGACATATGAAAACACATAATAGTTGCTTAAAATATTCTCATTCTGGCTAAAGCAAAAGCAGCATCTTTCTTTTATTTCAGTATTCTGTTGAAAGCATTCTGTTTTCACAAGAAGCTGTTTTGATAGAAATTCACTGTGGCAGAAAACAGCATTATGCATTTGAGCAGATGCAATGTCTCACTGTGTTAAAGATGGACACCTGGGGTTCTGTATTACAATTGCAAAGAATATGGACATATTGCAGATGAAAACAGATTGGTAGAAGGTAGGTGAGTATGCATTTTCAGATTCTCTAATTAACAACCTTTTGGTGATATGAGTAGGTGGCTCTTTACATTCTCGAGTTATTGGTTAAAACATAGAGATTCTTTTTTGTCAATGCACAAGTCTGTAGGGACCTGAAAACTGAATTTTTATCTTGGAGATCTTCCTGAAGACCTCTGGGGTCTGTACCACTGATAAGCATCTTTGAGGAAGGAATTTGACATAGTTATCCTTTTTTATCTGATAATTTTGATCTTATTGTTCAGTATCTTTGACTTTGTCCTAAGCTTAAAGCACAGGTAAAGTTACTCATTACCACACTCATTGTCATATTAATCATCAGTTATCATTGTTTCTGCATATTGACAGTAACTTGAAAGTAAAAATTATGGTTGCTCTTGTTTGAAGCCCACACTTCAAACAAGCTTGTGGTGCTTTTCCGTGTGGGCCCTTTTTTAAAAAAAATATTTTATCCTGCTATGTGATTTAAAGCAAACTGTGGCAAAACCAAGTGTTTCAGATTGTACATGATGATTACATGATGGTCTAAGTAATTTGCCTTACAAACTAATTATTAGTGCTAAGGCAGTGTCAGTATAAGCAGAAGAAACCTCATGAGATCTTAGCAGTAAAATAACATATGTTGTGGTGGGCACCCTGCCCTGGTGAAGATCTTTGGGTTGTGCCAAACTCAAGTGTCCTGGGTCAGGTTTCTGATGTGTTGGGTTAATTCCTTGAAATACTCATATTGGAAAAGTCAGGAGGCACTGCAGGTGCACAAAGTCGTGTTTCAAGACTCACAGTTCACATGCCTGCTCTAACACTTGCCAGGCTGCTTGCCAGGCAGCTGCCGCTTTGTTGCTTGTTGGAACATCCAGGCAGGGTACCTGTGCCATGTACTTTGCCTGAGACGGAGCCAGTAATCATCCCTCCAAGTTGCATTTGGGGACCTCTCTTCTGCCTACTGCACCTTCCAAAAGTATTTGGTAAAGCATATTCCTTTTCTTGAACAAATCCTCTTCTTCTACTAGGTGACCACTCTCATTCCACTACAGTAAATGTGCCTGAATGCTAAACCAGGTATGAAGAGTTTCTTCATACTGAGTGAAAACTTAGTGGCGTGTAATTCAGTGCACTTCCTTCCTCATGCAGCTTGGAAAAATAAGAGGATAAGCACCCCAAAATGTATTTAAAATCAATATTGTTGATTACTTCTGGGTTTTGCAGTGAGAAAGCCTTCTTTCTTAATTCCTGCTATAAAAATTATATACAGTTGTACTGGATGTATTTCCTACATGTTAGTTTTTTCTCATACTTGCTGAATTGAAAAATCAGCAAAAATTAATATGGAGAAATTATACCTAATCATGGAAAAGCAGTATCATTTATCTCCAGCATACAGCAAGGAACGGAAATAATGCTCAGCCAACGCATGATGAACTATATTTATTCTAAAAGCGACATTTCTACAGTATTTAAATTTAAATGGCTTTAGTGAGAGCACTGAAATACATACTGTCTTCTTTTCAGTAAGAAGAACCACAATAATCTCTTTATTACACCTTTTGAGTCTCTGTCCTCGGTCTGCTGGTAGTTAATACTGCAAAATCCACACAGCATGGGAAGACTATTAGACTTACGAACTAACTTGACCATGCATAGAAATTACCTAAACACTCAGAACAGACTTTATTAAATTATACTGAATGTTGCATAAACAAACACAGCGCATACATATCCGCCTCCCTCACACCACAGTATTTTCTCACTATTGACTGCTTCTTGTACCAAGCAGGCTTTAATTGCTTGCTTTCTGTTAACCATGTGGCATACCAGTTTAAATGAGAATACCTGATTGGATATTTGCAACTTCTTTACTAGTCTGGATGGTAGTCATCGAGTACACAGCTTCAGTAATTCATTCTATTATGCATCCTACCATCTTTTGATAGGCTTTAGGGAGTATATTTGAAGGAAAGTATAGAAAATCAGTTACGAAAAATGCAGCTGAGGACAAATAAGTTGACAAAACTGTTAACTTTTACATAAAAGATAGATAAAAGATTGCAGCACATATGCAGTCATATTTACAATACTTTGTCTTGAAAAATCAGAGGACCGTGTTGTTTGTTTAAAAATACGATCAAGTAACATAGAAAAATATCACTTATTCTGGATTTAAAAGTTCCTAGAGATGTTTTACTTGAACTTTCGCTTTTTCTTCAACCAATACTTGTGAGATTTTTGTGTCTCTGACAAATTACAGAGTCAAGTCATTAAGTCAAAAGATGATTACTAGTTTTTCTCATATTGCTGTTGATAGTTGGTGGAAAAGTAATGGTTGAGAGAGGAATCTTGAATGAAAGCAAGGATCCTCTCAAAGCTAAAAAGCGTTCGGTCTCTGCTCATAGAGTGAAACAGATTCAGGTTGAGATGACCTCAGTAAATGAAAACGGTAGATTACAGCTAAAAATTAGCCAAGGAACGTGTCTGGAAGTTACCACAGTGAGCATCGTGACCTTACATGTATTCTTTCAGAAGTCTATTAAACAAAATGAAAGAAGTCTGTGGAACTCATTTGCAAACCACTTTGTAAACTCCATCAGTTCATTGTGCAAAGTGTACTGTAGTAAATATATGTAAATAGCTTGTGAGAATGCTATTTGGATGGAGATTTCTTTCATCCATTTTCACTGCAATAAAACAAAGCTAATCAAACTGATACAGACTAGTCTCACAAAGTGTCATAGAGTATTTCATGATAGTTCATAGAGAGTCATGATTTCTGGCAGTGGAAATGTGGTGACAGCCGTGGTAGTTGAGGTTAACAAGAAATCTCAACTGGTTTTCTGCAGATCACCATGATCCCAGAATGCACTTTTTAGGACTCCACAAAAATTTTCAGTGAAGTAATTTTGTTCAGTCTAGATGTTTGTGTGATTGCTGATAGCTAGACTCATCACCACTTAGTCATCATTCATTTTCAGCTCTAGATCACACAGTGCTTTATATCCAGTATCTCCAGGGCAAAAGGACGAGGAGGTAATTGACAAGAGTTTCCACTTTTACTGAGAATTTGCATCAAAGGAACAAAGGATTACTATTTTAAAGAATGAATATGAATATAAAAAAATTTGTAAAAATTTCACTTTAAGAGAAAAAGGTTTTTCTTATCCCGTGGTCTTAGCCTTTTTCTGACTTACTGATAAATATCTCTGAGAACTTAATGTGATCTTCCACTATCTGTTTCTCCGGGCAAACTTCCTGAAAACTTAAAACACGGTTATTAATGATAACTAAGAAAATGAGTACAGTAATGAAGTAAAATGAGTGAAGTAAAAAAATAAGTATTTCTCAGTAAAGTGATGAAAGTAGTAAAACATATACTTCAAATCCTAAATATAACAAAGATTCTGTGTCACTTCCCTTTTTCAACTTCTAGATTTAGATTAGATATTAGGGAGAAATTCCTTACTGTGGATGTGGTGAGACACTGGAACAGGGTGCCCAGAGAAGCTGTGGATGCCCCTTCCCTGGAAGTGTTCAAGGCCAGGCTGGATGGGGCTTTGAGCAACGTGGTCTAGTGGTTGGTGTCCCTGCCCATGGCAGGGGGGTTGGAACTAGATGATCTTTAAGGTTCCTTCCAACCCAACCGTTCTATGATTCTATGATACTTTCCTTTGTTATGCTGCTAGAACTAGTTCTGTCAAAAATTAAAACGCAAGTGTTTTAAATTGTGATTTACTAATGTGGCCTCCTCACCATCGAAGCTGCTATTTGTAATAAGGTTGTAAATGAAAGGTGAACCATCCTTCTGGAGATTATGTCTACTCTATCAATGTGGTGTGAGGAAGTAACAGTTACATCATCTGCAAACTTGACTGAACTACAGTGATTCCCAAAAATCAGAGAGGCTTTCTTCACTTTTGCTGGTTTTTTTTATTTTTTTTTTCTGTGGGACACAGATGCTCAGTGTTCGATCTCAGGCCATGGTGAGCTTACTCAGAAAGGGACAGGATGCTGTCCTAAGGGTGGTGAGCCAAGTGCACTGTATAGGTAGATTATTATTATATGTGCCCCCAACAGACAGAAATTAGTCTTAATATAGCAAAGATGTGTGTAAATAAGTATATTAATGATTCACAGTTACCCAGAAAGCTTGGATATTGTGAGTGCCTCCGTACCACTCTATTAGCTGTACTGTACTGTGAGACTTCAGAGACCCAAATACCCATTCCTGTCTCTGATGCTGAAACGCTATGCTGTGTGTAACAAATGGACAGTGTATGGCGTGTAGAATCTTTTGTGTGCTATCTCAGTTCCTGCATAAGCATTTAGAAATTATTTTAGAGATCACATATAGATCTACTGGGTCATTAAAAGGGTATTTAGGAGCTAAAGCAAGTAAATTATACTTTGAAATATTATACTCGTTTGCTGCAATAATTTGTCAGGATGCTTAGACATATGAATGACATGTTCAAATAAGTGTCAGAAGTTCAAGTCAGATTATAGTTTAATAAATGGTTTAATTGAATTCTGGACAAGTTTTGAAAAATCTTTTCTATGATAGACAAGTTTTCAAAAAATCACTGATAACTTGGCAGTGCTATGTTAGCAAATTGTTGTTATATTTCTTTCTGGAAATATCAGCTATGGCCTTTTATATGACATGTCTTTAGATTGAGAGGTGTAATTCCTTCCTTCACCTGACTTTTATAATGTATTATGCCATTAAGACACAATGAAGCATCTTTTAATGGTCCATTAACACAAGAGTTGGATGCACTGTGTGGAGAGAAAGAATATCTTCCAGAAGTCTAACTAGTTAAAAAGAAGTTTTGAAAATTGGTATCAAAAGTGAAACTATATGCTAGGTGTTCTTCCTGTTCTTTGACTTTTTAAATATTGGGCTTTTGTACTTTGCTACATATTGTTGCTGATACAGTGTTTGGTAGGTAAAATAGACTTTTAAAATTTTTCTTTTTATTGGTTTCTTTTTGGTTTTATTGGACTGGGCATTACAGTGGGAGAGAGTACAGCTTGTCCTTCAGTAGCAGTCCTTGCTAAATACTAACATTAAACAAATCAATTACGTGTCCATCAACGATGTGAAGCACTTCCCAGAGCGGGAAATTAGAAAATGAAAAATGTCTGAGATAAAGATGTGAGGAAAAGTCTAACCTCCTTCAAGCCTAATCACTGTGCCTGAAAAGCTGGGTAAAGAGGAAGACACACTGAATACATTAAAAATATAAAAATTAAACATACATATTTCCATATGAAGGGAAATTTGAGTTGCATATAGGAAACAGCTGTACAAAACATAATTATATGTTATTCATAGGTGGTAATTCTGTTGAAAATAACTAAGACATATTTCTTTTTATTCAGATCCTCTTTGAACTGTATTGTTTCATTTTTCCATTTGCTTTTGGAATGACATCTTACATTCCAGTAAGTAAATAAGATTCAAAGCCTCTCTCTATATGGAATTTGAACTGATACTGCAGAAACAATCAGCAACTACAGACCTTTGTAATGTTTGCTCGTTATTCTGATAGAAAAGAATTCTGTGCTCCTGTGTAAATTTCCATACACTCCATGATTTGTGGCAAGATTCCCGTGTGAGCTTCTCACGGCAGTGTGACATGTATGTGTCAGGTATGTTTAGTCCTCATATGAGTTTCATACAGTACTAAGCTGCCTTTCTAGGCGTAACCATAGAGTGATCTAAGCTCAGAGCAGGAGGAGGAAACCTATCTCTGTTTAAATTTGTCAGAACCATATTCTTAGGAGCTGTTGGAATCTCAGGAACAATGACTTGCAGTACATTACTCTGTCCTTTGAGCCATCTCCCTTCCTACGTCTTGGGCACCAGTGACTTCCATGGCAATGAGGCACTCTGCATTAACTAAATACTTAATCTGTTGTATTCTTCATCTTGAATGTGTATGGCATAATTTCTGAGCTATGTGAGGGGAATTATGCCTCATGTTTGAAAAATGTCTATAATCTGAGTCCTTAGGACAAAACAATTTAAATCTGCATGTGTTTAATGCAGTAATAAAAAACAGTGTTTATTTTCTGAAAACTACGAAGATAAGGTCAGAACCACATAAAACCATTTGCAAGTTTAGCTAGTGTTGGGGTGTAAGTTGTCTAATGAACAAAAAATGCATTGTGTGTGAAATTTAGCTTAATTGGTAGTAATTTATATAAAAAGCCTCTGTCTTTCCCTTTTCCAAAACTTTCCTCCCGTTCCCCGCCCTCTCCTCCTTCCCCCTCTTTCCCCTTCCCCCTTTTTCCTACTTTCACCCCCCTTTTCACCTTTTTCTTCCTTTCCTCTCCTTCTTTACTTGCCTTTACTGCCTCCCCTTTCCCTCTTCTCCTTCTTCCCTCCTTCTCTTTCTCTCTCTCCCTCTGCTTTTTTCTATAAACATGAAAAATTTTCAGTCTCTTCCCATGTCTGAGCAAGATAAATGAACTAATTTAAAATATTTTCCATGCCTCATCTGTCCACTCCACAAGCTGTCAATGAGCTTGGATTGGGAGCTTTCATGCCAATAGTCCACAGTGAGCAGTCGTATTATTTTGAAATAAGAATGTTGTTTCCATGGCAAACTTGGAATGCTTTGCAACTGTGCTGACATTCACATACTTTTAGGTTTATGCAAGAAAGATGATACTTTGTGAGATTTTTTCAAGCCAAGGGTCATTTGCCTACCTGCCCAAGATAAAGCCATCGTATTGTTCTATTTTTTTTTTTAATCTTTTGAGGGAAAGCAACAGGAAAAAAAAAGATGGAGGAAAAAAACCTCATTTTAAACATAATTTCAGTTTTCGCTTCTGCATTTTTGCCGACAACCATTTTAACCAGTAAGTGTGTTAATAGCTAATATGTTTCAATTTAGAGGGAGCAATGGTTTTGCAAATTTTTATAATGGCTAACTACTTCAAAACACCGCTTACCCTCTTCTGCAGTGGGATCAGATGATTTTAAATGTTTACTTAGTGATGTTAGTACGGGACTTCGAAATGAGGGAAACATTTAGAAATAACTTACTGTTTCTGAGATACTACAAACTGATTCATTTTAGATTGTGGAATTTTTTAAACTTCTTAGATTGTGGAATTTTTTAAACTTCTTATACTTAATACATTTTAATATGTCTTAAAGAATGTCATAAATTTTCTGCACTGCCTTATCACTTTTGCCTGTTCAAATGACACTATTTTCTGGTTAGGTATAATGTTAACATCAGCTCTGCTGAAAAATAGATTTTGACTTTTGGCTGAAAGCTTCAGAAATAATCTTTTCTTTGTAAGCTGTGCAGTCCCCCAAGCTTTTCAGAACTGACAGAAAACTTTCTGTAATGCAGAGCATGTTTAAATTCTGTGTGCCTTGACCCCTTCCTAAAATTAAAAAAAAACACAACAAAACACACAACAAAAACCCCACAACCAAAAAGCCAACTCCAAAACAAACAAAAAATACACCATACCCTCCACCCTGGAATAGCCCTTTATTTCCAGTTTTGACTTACTCAATTGTTTATATGCTACTGTTAGCACCTGGAAATAGCATGACTCACATTTGCTCAATGTACTGTAGAGGTGCCAGGTGGTTCCTGGCCAGTGGCATAACCACACTAAACGGTTTTACTTATCCTTCTTTTCTAATAGTGTATTCTGTCCACAATAGCTTCCCTTCAACAGAGAACAACTTGACAAGCAGCTGTGTCCTCATTCAGTGTACTTCACCAGCACAACATTTTCCTTCCCAGAGGCAAAGTGCATTCACCTACATAATTGGCCATGTCCCCTTCTTGCCCAGGGGACATATACTGAAGTCCATTCCGATTTTCTAATCCTTTAAGACACAAAGCAGCACATTACTGTCATGCTAGTAGGTAGATGAAATTTTGATATGTGTGCTCGTATTGTTGTCAGAGGTTTCTGTTTGAGCTTGACAAGATTCTTGTTTCTAAACATTTGAACATGCATGTCTTAAATGCTATGTGATTGTCTCTTTAGTAATTGTATTTTCTTTGGGTGTGTGTGTAGAAATAACTTCTTAGTTTGTTGAGTTTGTTGATATTCCCTTACCGACTAGCCATTCTCAGAAGGATAGAGAATTTATTAGGTAAGAGGTGGTGGTACCTTTATTTTGGTAAAGACTGTCTTTGCATTTTTTATTTCAGTAAATTGCTTGCAGGATATTGCTAAGAATATAATCCTTTCAGTGCTTCATCTCAACATTCTAATTTCAACTGCTCCCTTATTAAAATGTTAAATTCTCTCTATGTGTTTTTATGTATTCATATGAAGTATTATAATGAAATTACTATAAAATAAATTATACAGAAACAGTGATCCCTCTGTACTAAGTATAAATAATGATATTACTTTTCAAAGCAGTACTTTGCGTTAAATGACAACTCATGACAGAGTGGAGCCTGAAATGGCCGTGCAGTCTCTGAAAGTTCTCTATTCATTGTCTTTTAAGGACTTTTCTGAGTTAGAGAAGACATTTAGAATTTGCTAACTATGTGAAGTAATGATTTGTTTTAGTTGGGGATCTGTCTCTTTTGAAATCTGAATAATACAATGTCTACCACTAGAATTTATCACGATTGGCTTTGCAGAAAAGGACTTGGGGATCATGATGGAGAAGTTGTTAAACATGAATCAGCGGTATGCCTTTGCAGCAAAGAGGGCCAACTGCATCCTGGGCTTGATCTGTCAGACTACAGCCAGCAGGCCCATGGAATTGATCCATCCATCCCTTTTATTTGGCTTCTGTAAGACTGCACCTGGTTTCCCTGTTACAAGAAAGATCTTGACATACAAGAGCAAGTCCAATGAAAGGCCGCTGAGACATTCAGGGCTGGAGCATGGGGTGTGTGTGGGGAGACTGGAGAAATGAGGTGTTTTCAGCCTGGGAAAGAGACACCTTTTTGCAGAGATCTTGCTATTTATAAGTAGGTAATCAGATGATAAAAAGGAGGATGGGAGCCAAACGCTTTTTGGAGGTGCATGGTGATAGCTTGAGAGGCAAAGAACACAAATGAGATGGGCATTGTCCAAATACCTCTTAAACTCTGACAGGCTTGGGGCATTGGCCACCTCTCTAGGAAGCCTGTTCCATTGTTTGATCACCCTCTCGGTAAAGAAGTGCTTCCTAAAGTCCTGTCTAAACCTCTCTTGACACAGCTTTGAACCATTCCACGCATAGCAGGGAACTACTGGAGAGAGTCCAGCATAGGGCAACAAAGACGACTGAGAGATTGGAGCATCTCGCTTACGAGGAAAGGCTGAGAGAGGTGGGACTCTTTAGTCTGGAGAAGAGAAGGGGAGACCTTATTAACATTTACAAGTAGCTAAAGGGTGGGTTTAAGGAGGATGGAGCCAGACTCTTTTCAGTGGTTCCCAGTAACAGGACGAGGGGTAACGGGCAGAAGCTGGAACATAGGAAGTTCCAAACAAATATGAGAAAAAACTCTATGGTGAAGGTGACAGACTGGAACAGGCTGCCCAGGGCGGTTGTGGAGTCCCCTTCTCTGGAGACTTTCAAGACCCGCCTGGATGCAGTCCTGAGTAACATGCTCCGGGCAATCCTGCTTTAGCAGGGCAGTTGGACTAGGTGATCTCTAGAGGGCCCTTCCAACTCTGAAAAGTTCCGTGATTCCGTGATGATATCAGTGTGTCATAGGGAGAAGAGACCAGCAGCTCCCTTCCCATTCCGCCTCCTAGGAAGCTGTAGAGAGCAATGAGGTCACCCTTCAGTCTCCTTTTCTCCAAACTACACAATCCTAAAGTCCTCAGACGCACCTTATAAATCATGCCTTTCAGCCCTTTCACCAGCTTTGTTGCCCTCCTCTGGACGCATTCAAGGACCTTCACATCCTTCTGAAGTGATGGGGGCCCAGAACGGCACAGAGTACTCCAGGTGAGGCCGCACCAATGCTGAAACGGTGGGACAATCACTTCTCTTGACCATGTTTGATGCACCCCAGGATGCACTTTGCTCTCTTGGCTGCCAGGACACACTGCTGGCGCCTACTGAGCCTGCTGTCAACCAGCACCCCCAGATCCCCTCTGCAGGGCTGCTCTCCAGCCACTCCTCTCCCAATTTATGCTTGTGTCCAGTGTTAATCTGCTCCAGGTGCAGAGTACTTCTGACTTGTTAAGCATTGACCAGCATTTTGAGTTGTTAAATTTCATCCCAGTTACTGGGAGCCCTAACCACTGTATCTGGTGGAGGCTGCAGCAGTGAGGCAGTGAATTGATGCCTCATCACCTTTTCAGCCTAAATGGCCTTTCACAGCTTGTCAGGTATTTTAGCCTTTGCGTAAATGGCACATCTATTCAAACCGGTCTATGCAAATCCAAGGCAAAATTTTAATAAAGATGCTTTCTTCCTGGAGAACAAAGAAAAGGAGATTCTTTCTAACCTCCCATATTTATCTTCCTGGAATTTTGCTCTTCCAATACTCATATCAACAATTTCTTATGTATTTCAGGATACCTGAAATGCACTGAATACAGGCACAATGCTTCTATAAAATTACACTTTTTAAGGGCCTGTGTTTAATTGTGAAAATTATGAGGAAAAAAAAACACAAAAGAAGACATGTAACATTTCAAAGCTACAGAGGAAGAAGCATTGTCTGTCAAAAATATCTGAAAAAGTGTATATGGATACATAAAAGCTAGAGTTAAGCTGAAATCATGAGAGCCTCCTTATAAAGTGAGGGCTCACAGTCACATGTTGTTATTTCAGAAAGAAGGTAGATCTGAAGTGGGCAAAAGAAGAGGTAGGATGCCTGAATTCTCTGTGTCACGTGGTGTGCATGAATCTGGAAGGAAAGGGGGGTATTCTTGTGTTCAACGATGATGTGCTAGCAGCATATTCATTATATATGTACTGATTCTTCTTTTTAAAGGTGTTGGTGATTGGGTATTTTCCTTTTAATATTTATTGATAAATAAGATTTGAGGAGGTAATAGAGGTAGGTATGTATGTATGGTGTTTTTATCAGTAGATCTCTAGGGTAGGATTACAGACCTCTCAAGTGCTTTCTGGGTATCTCTGACAGCATAGAACACTCATGGTACTGCTGTAGCCTGAAAAAAAGGGGTAGGGACTTAACTGCAGTGCTTGCTGTTGAAATCTCATTAGAAATATTGAGGACTTCAAGAATACTGAAAATAAATATACAGCAGTTGACTTCCCTAGATATAGCATAGTCGTAGGTATTGTGGTGGTGAATGTCACTGGGCTGGCAACAGTTGGAGCTCTAACAAGGTCTTTTGTTTCTTCCTTTTTGCCTCACAACACTCGCCGTTTACCAGCTAAGGAGTTTACATAGCATATAACAGGAACATAAACCTTTTCAGGCATTTTCTAAAGTAAGAACTTCTTCACCAAGTGTTTTGTTTTCTTTGATTGTTTTTCTTTCTCTTTTAACCTACAGTGTAAGGACTCTTTCATTACAATCACACAATCTGTGCTTCAGAAGAGCTAAGGTTTTTTTTAACTCTACACTGTATGTTTGTCTTTCCTATGCAGTAAAAAGCTATTGGTAGCTTAGCAGTTTCACTGAAGTAGTAGATGTATACTGTATTTATAACAGATTTTGGTAAGTCCTGATAATATTTTATCAGCTCTTAAAATTGTGTCTCAAACCAATATCTATATTTGGCGCTGTCTCAAGATCTTTTCATGTTTAATTCAAAATTAAGCAACATGACTTGCGAGTTCACTCATTGAAAGTAGATCCAGAGCTACTTTATTTCAGAGTTATTAGAAGATGATATTACTGTTTCTAATTGTAACTGATGCACAAGTTTTATGCTTACTTCTTTGCTGGAATATATAACTAACAGTATTTCACCTACAAATAGATAATGTCTGACACCTTTAATTTGCCATAGCCCCATGCTATAGGCAGACTTACTGAGGAGTAAGAAACTACAAATAATTTTCTGCAGGCATTGAGGTTTTTTTCCCCCTGAGGTACTGGTTGTTATGTCTGAAATACCAGAGGGATGCAAAGTAGTCTCTTGATACTTTATCTAACAACATTCTTGGTTAATTTTATATAATTGTCTAAACATGCTGAACAAAGAAGTGGAATACATGATCTAAGAAACTCTTTTTTTTCACATGTTCTGATTCTAAGCTCTCTCAGTTTCATAGCTGAAATATTCAGCTTGGTTTAGATTAATCATGAATAAAAGGAAACATAAAATGAAAAAAGTAATGAGCTTGTTTCCATAGAAACACACTATGCGCTCTGCCAAAATCAAGTGCTGACTTTGTATTCTGAAAGGTGGTTGTGCAGACAACATGCACTTGCTGATCTGCAGATAATGTGTCAAATGTCTTCGTAGTATGTATCTTCTGATTGTGTTGTGCATCATTAACAAATCTTTGTGCCAGTACCTTGCTACCAACTCTTGCAGTACAACTAGACTGTAATCTTTTCTCACTTCTAATCCATGTTATGGCTTCGGACTGGAGAAAGAAAAGATTAGTTTCGCTGTGCATTTTATACTGTATGTCTCAAGTTGTAACAGTTGATAAGCTGGTGAAGCTCCTTCTGTCAATATTCTCTGTGAAATCTTTGCTCAGTTGAAATTAATGGGTATTTTACTATTGGTTACTGTAGGACCAACATTTCATATCTAGAATGTGTTCATACACAACAGCAATGTTGCTTGTCTGGTAATACAAATTCTGAAGCAAAGCAGATTCATCACAAAATGCAGGGGATGGTAAAGCAGATCTTACAGGAAAAAAAAATTACCCATGATTTTTTGTTAATTTCCTAAATGTTACAGTGTTATCTCTGTCTTAGTGTTTATTTCCAATGATACCTAGAAGGCCCAAAATTCCAAACATATAAAAAGGATGAGAGTATACAATTTAGTTACTGAGTAGTAATTAATAACCATCTGCAGCAGTAGAAGAGCTCTTAAGGGTTCATTTTTAGTAATATTTGGGAATTTAGCAATTTTTAGAGTCTCACTTGAACTAGCTTCTTTTTATAGCATCTAATACCTTACTATAGTGAGCTTCTTCACATAAGTCATTCTTCTTGACAAGGCATAGAAATATTTTTGGGAGAAATCAATACTCCCCATTGTTTCCTAAAATCTAGCCCCAGTTTTCTGCCACAACCTCAGCTTGTGCTTATTTTAATTAATCCTTGCATCAGAAACTGTGTTTAATTCATGATCCTGTTAGAGACTGGAATTTTGTTTTGCAAATATTACTCTTCTTTAGTGAAGCAATATAAAATTCTTTATATAAGGATGCATGAAAGTTATTATGAAAGCTATCAGTGGGCTTTCTTCTGCAAAATACTGGCATCCAGTTTCCTCAGACTTGTTCTTTAAAATCCATTCTGTATATATATTTGCAAGCTATTAATATTAAAGACCTATTCCATGATTATGAAATCCATTTGCAGTGGAATATTTTCCATTTTGGAGGCAAAAAGAGGTCATTTCCCCATCTAGAAAATTGCAGTACATTGTTCTGTCCTATATTCTTAATCTCTAGTTATATAAACAATTTTATTTATTCTCCAATTCATTTTGCATCCGAATCTATGATTAAGATTGATCCTCGGCTACTTCCCCCATTGTCTCTGCTTTGCCCTAGTATCTAGCAAGCATTAAGTCAAAATGACATTCTTCCTAGCTATCTATGATGTTGAATTTGCTTTAGCTGGTAGGAACAGCTGTAGTTTCAGGCTACTGAAAAGCTGTCAGTTGGGCATTGAATTAGCATGATTGTATTTCAGTAGATGTGTTCATATTATGTCAAGCTTGTTTAATTTCAGAAGTAGCAAGCTCATGTATCTAAATACAAGGTCTGACCAGACAAAAAGGTGTTTATATTCTGTCCTTTGCAGGAGTGGTTCAAGACTACTTCCGTTCTGTGCAATTCCTTCATTTTACAAGCTTACAAAAATCAGACTTCCAGCAAGGGTGGGAGGGAGAATGAAATCTCATTCCTCACAGCTGGTGGTTCCCTCTCTCCTCTCGTAATTTTGAATGCTTTTTTCCTTTGGTCATTTTCAGTGATTTTTTTTTTTTTTTTAAAGGAGAATAAAACATTCATATAATTTTTATTACTATATCGCCTTACTATAAAAAATAATAATAACATGGGGGAAAAAAGGTGAAAAAATCATTTAAATTCCTATGCTTTAAAGCCCCAAGTGAGAGTACGAGAAAAGCATTATTAGTTGGAAGCTAGGGAGGGAAAGAAATGACTGTATGGGTCAGACACAGCACAGTTCAATTTACTGCTTACAGCTAATATACAGCTTGGTATGTAGCTCGGCTAAGGTTCCAGAAGTCTATACAAAGCAGATTTTTATATTTTTTTCTGGTTTTATTCTGTGTATTCTGAATTTATGAATCAAATATGGTAGATTAATGGTTTGATTTATATTTTCAAAGATGAAGGAGCTTTTTGTCATATCTCTGAATGGGCCCATACAGTTAACACAATGTGAATTTGCTTGTACACTGGACTTTTACTTGTGCATATGTGTACTTTTCAGAATTCATGCCTAAGTTTGAGACTCATGGTAAAACTGAGGAGTTTTTCGGAGTGTTTTAGTCAGAACACACAGTCTTTTTTTTTTTTTTGGTGGGTCTTTATTTTTAATACTCATACATGTTTCGTACTTCAGTCTTTCTTCTTTTGTTACACTGACTGGTGAATTTGTGTGTATAACTGTGTCAAAAAGCATTCAAAAGGAGCTGTTTGTATGCATGAACTCATTGCCTAGACATTACATGTAATAGATTTCAATTGTGTTTTCTTTCTGGAATTCCCGTTTTCCTGGGACATCTAAAAAAAAAAAATCCTTAACTCCCTCGAGAAACAGTTACTTGACTTATTTGAAAATGGCTTCATGCACATGAATACAAATGCACAATGAGATAGAAGCGTATCAGTGAAGTCTCTGGAACATTTCTCTTGATGGCGAAATCATCTTTACCTCTTACTACCTGATGCTGCTACAGCGACTTGAGTTGACTTCTGGTCCTTTTTAGGGAATGATAGGTAAAATTTTTAACAAAGTTGCAGATGCCAGATGCTACTGTTGCTTCTGCGTGTGCGAAGCCCTGCAGGCTGTTTGCTTTCGGAGGGTGGGTATGAAGACAGAACTTGAAAAGTTTCCCACGTTCACAGTGATGTGTGAACCGGACCCCTGCATGACTGAAGAATTTAACAGGGCTAGTGTGTGCAAAAAGCATTGTTTTAGTCGCAAACTGAGTGCCAGAAGCCATTGAAACTATGTAAGTGCTGCATTGTACAACAAAATTTCTGCAGATTTTTTTCAGAATATGGAAATTAATAAACAATAGAACAAAATTCTCTGGTAACCTGAGAAGAAGAATTTGATGTGATTTTTAATTTGAAATACTTTAGATTATTAACTGTACTGTAAAAAACAAATCAAAATTATTCTTACTTGTGTTCCCAGCATAGGCAGATAAGAGGGTGTTGAACAAATTTTGTCTAGCAAATTTAGAATAAATGGAAGTAGTCACTATTCCAGCATTATGAATTTGAAATTATTGAATTCACTGTTTGTGTCATTAAATAAAATGTCTGCATTTTAGAATAGCTGAGGTAATGTTATGATTGTCAATAACATTTGCAGGATAGTTCCCATCTGTGATGTAATGCAGTTGTCCATACAAGTTACTAAAGAAGCTATTCTATCTATCATCTTTTGCTGGACAGTCATCTTATACTCTGTCTTCTTTAGTATGCTGGAGCTTATTTCCTGGACTTAGTTAACCTAGCTCATATCCTCTCATTGTTTCATATGGGCCACTTACTTATGGCACTTACAAAATAGTGACAATATTTTGATGTGGTCTCCATTTTGGCAAAAGGGAAAAAAGTCGTATGTCTTGACACTGGTAAGGCTGTTGACATGATGTTTTAATATATGAAGTGAGGAAATACAGCCTACTCAATCGCCATTATATCAAATACACAAACAATGAAAACCAGGCCAGAAAAAATGAAGAGGGGCTTAGGAACAGCCTTCAGGTGTGGAATTATGCAAAGACTTGAGATAAAGAAAGCATTGCTATCTGTGAGGAGATTTATCCACTGTAACAGGCTATCTGTGGATGTTGTAGAAACCATTTCACGAACATGTTGGATTAGCCATCTCCCAAAGACTGTCTAAGTATACATGTAGTCCAGCTTCAAAGTAGGGGGCTAGGTTAAATGCTGTGTGGAAGTCCTGTATAACCCTGCATCTTGTGAGCCTGTTCTCGTTTTTGAATCTTGCTGTTACTTTTTGCAGAATTATGTATAGGTTTTTTGGTTTACTTGTTTTAGGAGGAGCAGGTTAATTTTCAGAGGAGTGTATGGAATTTGAAATTAAACTATTAAATAGCTATCTATATATCAGTTTTGTTACTGTTGCACCAGAACAGATCATCTTCACATTAACATAAAAAAGGCAAAAATACTATCCATTAAGTATCATATTACAAAATTACCTTGTAATTCATAAATGCTCATTCTTTTGCCATGTGTATGGCACGGTATTAAATGTGATTAATGAAGCAAAAATAATATTTCAGTCCTTTTGATACTTGCAGAAATCAATGGAGTTGGGGTAGTATGGTAAATATTCTGTTTATTTTGCTTCTACAGAAATGTATCTTCTGCAGACAGAGAATTAAGAAAATCTCTGGCGCCTGCATTCAGTGTTCATATGGATGCTGCCCGGCCTCTTTCCATGTTACCTGTGCCCATGCTGCAGGAGTGCTGATGGAACCTGATGACTGGCCATATGTTGTCTACATCACGTGTTTCAGGCACAAGATCAACCAAAATGTGGTAAGCAATGTGTTTCCTTATTTATTAAAAATTGCAGAATTTGCAGGAATTGCAGAATTAAAGTATGTTTCCAGAGAAAATGGAAGAAAGGATCCACACCATGTATAGCTCCATCTATCGTATTTCCATACATAGCAAACTATTACATCTTGAAGGTTTTTTCCTGGAGAAATGATACTTGATATGCCTAACACATTTTTGCATTAGTGTCATTGTTGAATGTATTGTTTTGACAGCCAGAACAAGTCTTTGAATTCTCTGTTTTGTTAACCTGGAGTGTATTACAAATACCCAGATCACAGTATCTTCCGAATACTCACAGATACTGTGAGATAAAGGATATGGTATTTATGCAAGTTCTTTGTTCCGCAGACAAACAGTGTCTTACAAATATCCAATTATAATTTTTCTGTCATCTGGCAAGGTAACACTGGTATGTCATGAAAATTCATGTTATTACTGTGCCTTTTTATTTCTAGCCTGTGCTGAGGAGTAACCTTTAATTTTAGATGAGACACATGAAGAATTAGTTATTATTGTCTTGTAGATTTTAATGTCTTTTATTCGAATTAATTGTTACTATCTCAGTTAAGAGAGAACTCTTCCCATTTATCTTGGGCTTTTAAAACTGTATTTTGTTTTCTAGCAAACTAGAAGGATTTAGCGTAGTCTTATTAAGGAACTAGCTTGGTAAGTTAGTCAAGTTGAGATTTCTCAAGTTGCAAACTTTATTTCCTTTGTACATTAGAAGTGAAAGAAATAAACCTAGGTAATGTCTGTATAATATATGTCTTTGTTTCAAGAGGTTGTCAGTGAATCTTTGATCTTAATGACAAGACTACTGAAGAGTAAGATTTTCTTTCAAGTGTACTAAAATGTAATACCTCCCAACTAGAGCAATCTGTCAGTCCTGAACGTTCTGTCTGGTGGTTCTTAAAAAGGGAAATAAGTTGTGTGTCCCTGTTTAAGACTTCCACATAATTGTTAAGCCTTTTAAAGATTTTTGTTTTCCAAAACGAATTAACCTGTGAAACCAGTACAATTCATGTGGTTTTTGTTTTGTCAAACATTTTTCCAGAAAACGAGTTTGGTTTGAAAAACAAACCAACCTCTATCTCTACAGGCAGCTTAAGATAGTTTTCCTGTCTTTCTTGGAAAACATTATCATTAGTTGAAAATCACTGAGTTAAAATCATGGCTCAAAAAAGTAGGGCTGTTCTTCTCAAATATTTTCTAGTATTTGGTTGGGACAAGTCTTTATAATCTAGGTAGTGGGATTTGTGTCAGTAGCTGGGAAATCATTCTCTGATCAAATAGGACTTTCTGCATAATACTTTCTCCTGTTCCCATTTTATATGTATATTGTGGCCACTTCCTCAGTCCCTTAACTTTTCCAACTTCCTCTAATATATCTGTCTCTGGTGCTGGAGTCCCCTTATGCTATTAAATAATGCATTTGTGTTTCTTCACCTTATTCCCTTTTATAATACTAAATGATAAATGTGCGTAAGTTTCAGATTATTTCTTCTATGTTTATACAGCACTTAACATAGTGGTATATCTGTCCTAAACAGACTTTTTTTTCCGGCATTTCTGTGTTTATGTTATTAAAAGAAATACTTACAAAATGAAAACCAGGTAGGTTGTTTAAGGAGAATTTATACTTTCAATCTAATATAAAAGACTGAAGACTTCAGCACTTAACTTCCTTAGTGTACGCTTTCTCTGGAAAGAAGTTATTAAATAGCTATTATTTTGAATAGTAAGAAACAAACCATGCACTCATCTGAAAAAAACCCAACACAATAGTAATAGTGTGACATGTTTTTTTCTATAAAATCCATTTCTCATTAGTGATTTTCTTGACCTGTGTTAGGTAGTGTCAAAGAAACGCAGCCTCACCAACTATGGAGGTACAGGATTTTGTGTGCTAGTATTTAAGAGATGTTCAAAGTAGCTTGGAATGAGAGTACCACGTCCTTTCCTGAAATGCAGCACCAACCTTTTTGAAAAAAATCTGTATTATTAACTTATGCCCTCTGGCTCAAATCAAAACCAGGTTTGCAGAAGAGAAAAAAAATAAAAATGCTTTTGTATTTTTCACTGGGCCAAAATTTTGAAAGATCAGATATTTTGTTAAAGAATCTTTTTCTGTGAAATTCTTAACTTTTTCCTGAGATAAAGGAGATTGCCATGTGTTTGTATATGCTTGGTTTTATAATCTGTCTTTTGGGTAATTAATCTAATCACATCTTTAAGTCTTTGGAAGTTTTTTCACCATTCGTTTCTTTGTTATGCTTTTCTTAGCTATTAGCTATTCCTTCATGCAGAAATTACATTGCTCTTCACCATTAGGCATAGCAATGTGTCTTATTTCTAATGAACTTCTTTCATTTCTCTGTTTTAACTTCTTTGCTTGAAAGCAGATCAAGGGCATCATGAAGACTGAAATATATTCCCTTCACGAATTTTTACAGGAATGAAATAGATTGTCTTGTCAGCAAGAAAAAAAAAATCTCTTCTGGTATTTAGCAGTTGAAAACATTGTACATAAAGCAAAGACACTATTATTTTTCCTCATTTCAAGGGAACAAAATTTAAATTGTCTGTTTTTTCACTAATACAGCCTCTAGATATTGTAAATGACTAAATGCTCAGTGAATACCTGTGATTGCTACTTTCTTCAAGTTTAAAAAACAAATAACCCAAAACTCAACAATCAAAGGATGGCTTCTGGGCACTTGGAAAAATTATGACATATATCTATAGTGGTACTGTAATACGTAAATCAGTGAGGATGCTCAATGAAAAGCCTGCCTGTGTACAGATAATTATGTATTATTACCAGTATTAGTGTATCTCTTCACCTCAGGCAAGGACTCATTGCAATGATGAGGTGCAGCATGCATCCAAATTATTTATGGCTGTAATCTCAAGCAAATTGTGTCCAAATTATTCATCAGTATACTTCCACAAGTCTTTTTCACTGGGTACCAGATTCTGTATTGTATTTAGGATTTTTTTCCTGGAGTACTATTTTAATGTCAACCATAGAAAACACTGGTGGGTCTTCAGGTGAAAAATCATCATAAAGACAATCAAAAAGGAAAGCATAATCCTTGCATCCATATAGTGCTGCCAAATGAAGCAAATATATTAATACTAAGAACTGGAGTTTTTAAATGTTGATATGACTTTTCAAAAACATGTGCTTTGGAGGTGCATGGACTCAAGACTAAGTGCGCCTCTTATATTTGCTGAAGGTACAGCTTTAGAAATAACACAAAAATTTGCTAGCAGAAAAGTTGTTATATACAGAATGTTTTTGATAATTCCTGTTGCAGCCTGTGTTATTTTGTTATGTGAATTGGAGTGTCAATGTGCTAGGAATGCTCTGCAATTTGCTACTTATAGACAGTAGGTCATGGTGTTTTTCATTTTTACTGTTTGATTTTGCCTGTCTCTGGGCATGAAACATATCCCTCACGCCTTTTTGTCATCAAACTTCAAGAACACTTGGAAGTACAGTTGAAAATAGGTGCTGCAGATGGAATTGTTTTGTTTAAAAGAACTCTTTCATACTCAAGGAAATGAGAAAAAGAAGTTGTATGCAACTGTACTAACAGGAGAAAAACCCCTGAGGGATCCATACAAGATTTAGCAAAACCAGCACTGAGAGTCAGAGAAAGCCAGCTGGAGGCAAACATATACTCACAGTTGATGCTTCATTTGGAAAGTGTGATCAGAAGATCACACCATCTAGGCAGCCCCAGTTGCGTGCCTTTTGAAGGACGAACTGTCTTTAGAAAGGCCAAAGATAAGAGTTGCAAAAACCCACTGGATAGTACTTGCAAAAATCTACTGCTAATGTTTTTTGAGATATTTCACATTATCTTCTACTATTATTGGCCAGTTCTTACCTCTGTAGCACACATATAGAGAACAAAGGGTTGCTGTCAAATGGAAGCTGTAGCTTTTCTCTGTTGAATACCTGAGTAATGCCGTGTTGTCCTTTGCCACTGTCTGCTAACTACTGCCAGTCCCTTAACATTTCAGAGAGACTAAGGCATGCCTTAGGAAGGACATATTATTCAAAAATCACGAGCCGGCATATTTTTGAAATGTCATGCATCATTTCTGTACCTAAATTGCAGTTCTGAGCTTAGAAGGATGAAAGGAGAGTTATGTTCATGTATCAAATAAGCCTCAGAATTTTGATGATCCCCCATTAAAAACTGTAGTCAGAGACTAAGTTTCTAGATATACATCAGATGCCTATTTCATGATAGTTATTATGATTTCATATACATGTAGTTTATGTATTTTATTTAAGAAGATTTTTGTGTCCTACCATACAGAAAATGAAGGAGAAAGTAATTTTTCCTCAGTTTTGAAGTTTGCACACAGAAGGGGAGGTTAACTTTTTTTTCATATCTGGTTGTTTCTGTATTTCTGCCACTGTTTTAGTTCATCCTTGGCTTAGGTACTGTTAAAGAAAACCATGCTTTTTAAACCTTTTAAAGCTTTCTCAATAATCTGGTAACTACCACAGCTGTTTCTTTAATCTGATAGACTCCCTTACATAACAACTGTCCTTTCTGATCAAAAATGACATTCTTAACATCAATAAATTCTTAAGATTTTTCTGGCAGGAAATGTTTTCTGGGACATGCAATCAATTGCAGAGTGTGCTTGTCAATATTTTTCCTGAGAAATAAATCAAGAATCCTACCAAGATAACATACTAAAAAATAATCTTCTCCTTGAGCTAGGATGCATTTCTAGTTTTTATTATTTGTTCTAATGAGCAGTGGCATTTCTTCTCTGAAAATTTTATCATTAAATGAGTCTGTATGGTCTCTTAAAATATTGTATTTTGCCTTCTATCTTCTCTGAAGAGTTCCAACTTCAGGCTTTAAAAACATTTAAACCTTTTAATAGAGCTGTTTCTCCTTGGGCTTCTGTACTATAATATCAAACTTTTTCTATTATCTCATGTAAGTAAATCAATTTATGCTCTCCAGTTTACTTCTGATTTCTCCCCACATCCCTCCTCCCAATAACTAAATAGACTAAAGGCAAGAATTGAAAGGTAAATTAACATTTATGTTTATGTATGTTTCAAGATTGATAAAAAGTGCTAATTGACATGTTATCACTCCTGTGAAAATACCAGTAAATTCTTATTTATGTAGTTAATGCTGCTACTTAGACAGGTAAAATGAGGAAGAAACAATTTTATTATATATGTATTTTTATGTAATATATGTAATTATGTATTATATATTACACATATAATATATACTATATATATGTTATATTTTATGTAATATATATGTATTTATTGCATATTATGTATGAAAACGGTTAAATAATTTTTGAGTATGCTCAGAACATTATTTCTAGGTAAACTTGAAAATGCTTTAGAAACATCATTGGGTTTTACTATCTGAGGTGACCTCAACTAAATCCTCCAAATATGTATGTCAGGCAGAGCTCTGATACACAGAGATTTAGTGCACTGTCTCCAGAAATTGTACAGAATATTTGTACTTGGTTTGCCCTTAGTTTGCAGGAGCAGAGGGGTTTAAAAATCCTAAATCCCAGAAATTGGTCCAAGAAAGAGGCACGATAGTGACTACAGTCTCCACAAAAACAGAACCGTTCAAGTTTGGGATGAGTTTTTCCTCTTCCCCAAAAGCATTGTTATTACTGTTAATTCTTGGAGTCTAACAAAAAGAATTGATGCTGTCCTTGGTTCTCTCTTGGTTAGGGCTAAAAATTCTAAAGCCTCTAGCATTTTCCAGATTTTCACAGGCATTTTTGAAGATTATTATACTGATAGAAGAATTCACTGCTTTGAACGTTTGAAAAACAGTGCTAGGAAATTGAGTAATTACTTCAGCAAATGTAATAAAGTATTTTCATGCTGTTTATATAACATTTCTAATAAAAAAAATTGTGCTTAGTATATACCAGTGTAGTTGCCCCATGTGGTAGCATCTTCCGTTATAAGAAAAGCTCAACTGTTCAGATATAGAGAAGGTCATAATCATTCACTTTTGCATAAAGAAATAGATCTTTGTGGGGTAATGAACAGACAGTCAGGATCATAAGAAAGAAGTGCATTCCTTGTGTTATTAGAATGAGAAACGCTTGATTTTATTTTTCCTGGTGAAGAAGGTTGCTTCTTAAGTGGAAGGTTCATGGGAATAAATTGGTTTGGAGTTGATGTGTAACAGCTGTCGGCGTCATGTGAGCTTTGGAGCAAGGTTCCATTCTTTTTTGTATTTATAGAATCCATCAAGCAGTTATTGATGTAGAATTTTTGTATAGTTCAACAACCCTGCTGCTCTTCTGATTAACATAACTAACTCTGAGAAATTAAAAGTGAGAAATAAATATTGTTACTGATTTACTACATAAATAACTGATGAAGTGATTGGTGTTGTCTGAAGTTTTAAAGCAAAACTTCTGCGCAGTATGGGTTAAGAAGTTACTCAGAGACACTGCTGTAGACAGATCTTACAAGAATTGGATACGCATCTAGTTATTGCGTCCCATAAAACAAAATATTAAGCAGTTATGAAGAATCATACTGAAATTCAGTACTTAAAAAATCCCATCACTTAAAACAGTGCAAGACCATAGTCTGTGTTCATCACATCTTACCTCTTCAGGCAAATTCTACAAATTATTCTACAAATAAAATGTAAAAATATTGCTAATTGTGTAAGTGTTTTAATCTAACACGGAATAGTTAGAAGATATCAATTGCAAAAATATTTTTGAGTGCTGTGATTTGTTATTCTTCAGATGCCATTTGTTTTCTCGTAAGATGCAGAAAAAAATTTGTATGTAAAACAAATTTGTGTGATTGTGATTGGAAGGAACGATTTTGCATTTGAAGTTCTTATATCAAGTGGTGAACTGCTATCAGTTCTTTTTTGACACTGATAAATTTGTGATGTGTAAGACAGTATTTTAAAAAGACTTGTAAATTCTTTCTTTTTCTCAAGAGAGCTAAAGCACGTGAGAAAGCCATTACGGTTGGGCAGACGGTCATTGCAAAACACAGGAATACACGATACTATAGTTGCAGAGTCATAGGAGTGACATCTCAACTTTTCTATGAAGTCATGTTTGATGATGGCTCTTTCAGTCTGGATACTTTTCCTGAAGACATTGTGGTAAGTACTTTCTCGGGAACTTGTTCTTTCCGGTTTGTTTTTGTGGGTTTTGCTTTGTTGTTTGTTTTGTTTGGTTTTGTGTTGGTTTGTGGTTTTTTTTAAATTAGAGAGTTAGAACCTCTTGAACAACTTCTTTTGACCTTGAGGAGGTAATGTCTTAATATTCAGTTCATGTTTGTTACTTTTGCTGCTGAGAATGATTATTTTCTAATGGGCTTCCAAAACTTGGTTGTTCTAATTAGTCTTTGTCATTTGACCAAATGAATCAAAAGTAATCTTACAAAGTCTTTTAATTAAATAAGAAATATGTATTTAATAAAGGATATGAGAGAGGGAATTCCATATATCCTTATCTGTCTCTCAGAGATAACTTGTAAAAATTCCTTGCTGAATAGAAAAATCCTGCTGTAATGGGAAGAATAGCTCTCAAGAATCTGTTCTAACCACTTGTTTACACCTTCTGATATTTAGTTTGTGATATTGCATTATTAATGATAAAAATCATCAGGGAGAGGAATGTGTAGTTCATTGCATTTCCAAAAAGCAATTGAGATATTGATTTCCCTTGTGCACTTACATAAACTGCCATGTTTTTCGTAACTGTTAGGGACCACATTGTGCACTTAGCACATATGAACAAAATTTGCAGACAGTTGGGGAAAGATTCTGTTTCCTGCCAGATTTTAGATGAATACATTGGCTATTAACCTTCATTGTGTTCATCAGGTGCGGCTTGACATCTTTCTCATGGTATGACTCTAATCCTTGTTTACCTTCAGGCCCATCTGAGTCTTTTTTTGTGCTGAACTGTTATTTTGGTGTATCTCCTGCTAATAATCCCTAAAAGTTAGAGTTCAGTGTACAGTGGTATGCAAAAGTGCTGTTTGTTGCAAGACCACTTTTCACTTAGCCCTGTGTCCTGTTCTGTATGTAGAGGGGGAGAGTCTGGCATGTGCAGCAGTGCATAAGAATAGAGGCTTTGCAGCTCAAGGGGCACAACTCCTAGGAGTACTCCATATTTTTCCTCTGTGAAAGTCTTTGAACTGTTCTGTTTTCTGCACGCCTAATGTTTTCCTGGAAGTAGCATTAGCTGACATATACATCAGTGGAAACGATACTGTTTTTCTTAGAAGCTTCTTAGTTATTGAAAAGGCTCATGCCTTTTGAAAATGCTATATTTAAAAGGATGTATTTCAGAGCAGCGTATGGGGATTGAGCTGTTTACCTCCCACTGGTCTTAATAGAAGACAGTCAGCAAATCCCTGTTACACGTCTTTGAAAATTTATCCTTTAATTCGAAACACTCTGAAAGGCTCCATTAATGATCAAAGACATTCTGATTTAGGATGATCAAGATATTAAGCAAATGTGGCTGTATTGTTATTAGAAACTCCTCTTTTGTGTATGCCTGCATCAAGGATCTGGTGAGGCAGAGATGAGAAACTGCTTGCCACCGTAGTGGGATAGTCTGATCTGGAGCTAAGAATAAATGTAATCAAGTCTGGATATGCCTCAGTGCTTCTCAGATAGTGGATGAACAACATATAATTGTTTGATGGAAACACCAAACGAATTTCACATTCCTTAGAGAAATCTTGTTGTGTTTTCATTAGATAATATACCTGCAGCAGTTACTGGAAGGGAAAAAAACCTGTTTTTTCTTCTGCCTGGACTAAAACTTGCTAATCCATGCAATGTGCGTATCAGGTGTTAGTGCCGCTGGGAGGACTTATTCATCAAATCTGGTGTGAAAGCAATGTTGCTGCCTATTGAAGAACTTATTTTTCTAATCTGTTTTCACTTTTCAACTAGCTCACAAAGATAGCAGGAGCTTTCTGCTTTTCCAGTATGTGCTGAATCCACTACATAATTTCAGCTCAGCTCATAATACACCACAATTCCGATGTTCAGACACAGTGATTTATTTTTAAGGAGGAATACAGGGAGCAGGGAAATTTCAGTCTCAAAGCTTCGTGAAACTCTGTTTGCTTGTGAGCATTCAATAACTACCAAAGCAGGGTATGCATTGGTCTCCTCTCATATGTATTTTCCTCGGTTTGTGTTAGCATTTGCTAAATATAGCTGACGCTTTTTTTAATTGTAAGTGTTAGATATAGGCATAACTATATAGATTTTTCTTCTTATTTCAAGCTATTTCTTGGGTGCTCTACCTGATTTCTACCTTGTCAGAATTTCTTAGAACAATTACTCCTCAATTACAATGTGTAAAGCCATAAGATAGGTTGTTGACATGCTAACCAGTCAGCGTTCCATCCACCCAGCAGATGTAAGAGGGTGCAAAGAAGTATAAGGGTGCAATTTTTTGCTGGAAGAAACAGCAGGAAAACTTCCCCACTTCGCCTGTTAAGTCATGGCAAGACTGCAGTGAGGGTGATATCTTACAGGAGGTGAGATGACAGTTTTAACAGTTAGTTTAAGAATGCGTGCACACAAGTGGGGAGTGCATATGCTGCAGTCCTGAGTATCTGCTACCAGCAGACAGCATGTATGTGTGCCACTTGCCACTTCTTGAAGGGTGAATGCTCTGTAACTTGTCACACAGCCCCTAGCTCAGCACCAGGAGGAGTACTGACCTGCCCAACAGGCTTGATGTCAGTTTACAGATTATAGAATTAGAATCACAGAATCACTGTGGTTGAAAGGGACCTTTAAGATCATCCAAGTCCAACTATTAACCTAACACTGCTATGTTACCACTACACCGTGTCCCACAGCACTACATCTACATGTCTTTTAAATACCTCCAGGGATGGCGACTCAACCACTTCCCTGGGCAGCCTGTTCCAATGCTTGACAACCCTTTCGGTGAAGAAATTTTTCCTAATATCCAATCTAAACCTCCCCTGGCACAACTTGAGGCCGTTTCCTCTTGTCCTGTTGCTTTTTACTTGGGAGATTGACCCCCACCTCCCTACACCCTCCTTTCAGGTAGTTGTAGAGAGCGATAAGGTCTCCCCTCAGCCTCCTTTTCTCCAGGCTGAACAACCCCAGCTCCCTCAGCTGCTCCTCATACAATAGGCATTAGGAAATGTCTCCGTTTTTCACCTACTCAGTTGGGTGTCCCACAGTTGGGTGGTTTTGGGTTTTTGTTAGTACCTGATGGATGTATCTTCACTGTCATATCTTGGCAGTTTACTAGAAATGAGTATTCTGGGTATTTAGCTAGGAGTTTTAGTTGTTTCTCTCTATATTGTGGCTGTCAATAATGTTTTAACAGCAAATATATTAAAAATATATATACGTATATATGTAATCTGAAATTAGAGCTAAGGATGAAGTTGTTCCCACATTACTTTATTAAAACCTCAGCTAAACAGGGAGACCTTCTAGTATACTTGGTCAGGGGCAGAAAGATCCCAGCAAAATATATTGATTGCAAGGAAGAGAGGAATTAAGAAAAATAGATTGCGGAGTCAAGCATGATTTGAGTCTGTGGGGAGGTCTGATTACAGGAGAGCTGAACACACCTCTCCGGAAACAGTAGACATCTTTACAGGTTGCTTACCGCAGAAAGTACCCTGGTCCTCCAGTGACCAGTTTACACATAATTCTTTGCTGTCACGGTTTCACCTTGTAGTTACCAAGCAAACTAGTTAAACAAAAATAAGTGTACATACTCTTGCTGCCATGATATACCTATACTGTGGTTTAGTTTCCTGTTAAGTGTATAAATGTAGAGGTTCTCCATTGGGAAGGTAAAGCTGATCTGGGGCTTGTCATGCCCAAACCCCGAAATGGATTTTACTTATTAAAATCTATAGATTGAATATCATCCTAAGTGGTATTGTAGTTTACAGAATGCTGCTGTAAATGTTCCTTACAAGCAAGAGCATCTGAAGAGCTAAGGAAGTGAGATATGTTTGGAAGGACACTTGGATGCTGTATTCAGGAGTTCATGACTTTTTTTGTGCAACCACATTATGCTAATTTTCTGCGGTCCCGATAAAATCCAAAAAGCATACTCTTGAAAAGGTGTATATTAGTTCAGGTTAAGGCATTCAGACTGCAGCTGTCAAAAGCAGGAACAAGAAATTATTTTTGCATGTGTCAGGTTGGTCCATTCAACATCTTGCTTGATTTTTTTTGTCTACCACTGTTTTTTGAAGTGGATGCCACCTTACCTGAAAAAAATTCAAGCATGAAAAAAACGCACCAAATAGTGGATTTTTTAACATGCCAACAGATACCTGGAATCCTTAACGGAATGATGCTGGTACTTATGCAAGTACCTTCTTTCAGTAGTGGACCCAAGAGAGCCTTCAGAGTGAAGAGAGCAGAGGAGATTAAGCTCTATTTTTCTGTGTCCATTGATACTTTAAATTCACCACTGGCGGGGGGGGGAGGAACAGGGCTATTGAGAACTCTGACAGCCAAAGTATTTCACTGAAATTATCATGAAGGCTACAACTTCTTACAGTGTGCACCTAAATTTCACAAAGCCCAAAATTATTATCCTCTGCTTTCTTTGTAATAAAATGGAGCACATTTTAGTTGCCAGTATTTGAAGAAAAAGCTGACAGAATGATAGCAATGTAATTTGAGAAGCTATTAAAAAAGAAAGCCAAACAACCCAGCTTTTCTCAGCGAGGGACCTTCTTTGCAATCCTCTACATCTGTCCTGACCCACAAATGCTTACTTCACACCCCTGCAAAATTATGAAAGGAAAGCTTTGACATCTCATGACCCACACTCTAGTGTCCACACAATTCTTGGTGATTGTGGACTTGCTGAGATTCTGAATGATCCTTCCTGGCCTAGATATCTGTCAGGGGTTTGAAGCTGCATATGCATGTATACTCTTTGAAGTTTCTCAAGACGAGGTGGGCTAATTGGGGTACAGTACAGGGAAAGGAGTCAGGCTGAATACAGTTTGTCCCAAGGATAGTGTTATTAGACTAATGAGAGACAGAATGGATTTACTTCATCCTACTTTGAGATGCAGAACAAATTGGATTTATCTGGATGGTTGTTCAAAAATTATTTCCTCCACATGCTAGCTAAAGGGAACATGAGTTCCCTTTAAAACCATGATGTGCCATTATGTAGGTGGGACTTCATGCATGTGCAGGTTAGAAAAGGTAACACTTCGGGGGGCTCTGAGTGTCAATGCCCAGGATAGACCTTCAAGAACAAAGTCTTACTTCTTTACAAGGACTTCTGCCTAATGACTTTTTCAGGACTACTGACTTTCAGTGGTACAACCAATACGTGTCTGCAAATGTCTAAGTGGACATTCAATCAGCTTCTCAATTTCTGCATGTTTTACTTCTACTTTTGAAAAACCATACTGCTTGAACAATGGACATTTGTAAATACTGGGCTAGCACGTAAGTCTTGACAGTCCATTAATGTCCACCTGGATATAAAAAATAGAAGGTTTGATTCTAGCCCTAGTAATTTCCAAAGGATGCTGTGCTTTTTTGAAAATCCGTCCTACAAACCAGATGTATGTAACTTTTCCTCCGTCAACCTTGTCTGGCATTATTCCTGACTAGTTTCCAGCATTTTTTTCCAGTGGTTTCTCTTCTGTATGCCTTTCTCTCTTTACCTCTTCTGACAACTGTTTTCTGCTTGTCTGCCTGCTAAAATCAAAACTTTAAATAGTAGTGCTTACCTGCCTTCTAGACTTCTGACAGACAATAACAGTTTATTGTTCAGTTTTATTATACTGGCATGCAAATCTGTAAAGAATGGCTGAGGAAATCAGAACTGTTGAATTCACACTCTTTCTGGGCAAACTATAGATACTTTGGATGCACTCCAGTGTCAACATCACCAGCCATTTCTGAGAATGTGGAGTAGAAAAGCAAGCAATGCATTTCTGAAGGTAACAAGAGGATAGATTGTATTTGGCATAAACTTAGTCAAAAAGTCCTCAGAACTAGTTGCGTAATGTGGGAAAACAGACCTAATGAATTATAATACGTTTAGCAAACTTTTTTTATTTATTTCTTAACTGAGACAACATTGAGTCTCTGAGCTGAATAATGCACTAGTCATGTTGGGATGGTACAATTTTTTTGCAGCATTATAAAATTACTTGCTGTGTAGCTGAACTTACTACTCAGCAATTTGTATGGTGTGACCACTGACAGACAATTCTGAAAAAATTCTGGAAAGCAAGTTTGAGAGCTGCATGACATATCTTTGAGGAGAAAAATTGGGTTTCTGTTCCTGGTGAGATAGATTTGTAAAAATTGTGTAGGATTTTGCATTCTTGTTCTGAGAAATACTCCAGTAAGTTAAGTATGTATATATGTTTTAAAGAATTTATTTCAAGTTTGTGTGAGCTGAGAAATTTATTTTAACACAGTTTTGTAACTGTGAACTTTTGCACTGGATTTGCAAGCGCTGATACACAGAATGCTATAGAATCATAGAATCTTCATGGTTGGAAGAGACCTTTGAGATCAGCAAGTCCAACCATACACACAAAAAACCCCCCTACAATCTCTGCCACTAGAGCATGCCCTGAGGTGCCAAATCTACACGTTTCTTAAATACCTCTAGGGATGGTGACTCAACCACCTCCCTGGGCAGGCTGTTCCAGTGCCTGACCACTCTCTCAGTAAAGTAATTCTTCCTAATATCTAATCTAAACCTCCCCTGACGCAGCTTCAGACCATTTCCTCTGGTCCTGTCATTATTCACCTGGGAGAAGAGGCCAACACCCCCCTCTCTACAGCCTCCTTTCAGGTAGTTGTAGAGGGCAAGGAGGTCTCCCCTCAGCCTCCTCTTCTCCAAGCTAAACGTGCCCAGCTCCCTCAGCCTCTCCTCATATGACCTGGTCTCCAGACCCCTCACCAGCCTGGTAGCTCTCCTCTGGACACGCTCCAGCACCTCAATGTCCCTCTTGTACAGAGGGGCCCAGAACTGAACACAGCACTCGAGGTGAGGCCTCACCAGTGCCGAGTACAGAGGCACGATCACTTCCCTGCTCCTGCTGGCCACGCTATTCCTGAGACAAGCCAGAATGCTGTTGGCCTTCTTGGCCACCTGGGCACACTGCTGGCTCATGTTAATGACCAGGTTCTTTTCTGCCGGGCAGCTTTCCAGCCACTCTGCCCCAAGCCTGTAGCGTTGCTTGGGGTTGTTGTGACCGAAATGCAGGACCTGGCACTTGGCCTTATTAAACCTCATACCGTTGGCCTTGGCCCATCGATCCAGCCTGCCCAGGTCCCTCTGTAGAGCCTTCCCACCCTCAAGCAGGTCAACACTCCCACCTAGTTTGGTGTCATCTGCAAACTTACTGAGGGTGCACTCACTCCCCTCATCCAGATCATTGATAAAGATATTAAACAAAACTGGCCCCAAAACTGAGCCCTGAGAGACACCACTGGTGACCGGCTGCCAAGAGGATTTCACCCCATTAGTCACAACTCTATGCTTTGCACGTGCAAATCATTGTTTGCATCTTCTGAATACTAACACAAATGAATTCCTCGTTTTAAAACTGCGGTCTTACTAAGTTAAAATAAACTTTTTGAAAACACAGACTAAGTTCTAAGGCTTCAGACTGGAGGCTTTTATTCCATTGTTTAACTCTTGAAACTGCAAAACGTGAAGAGAGGCAATAGTCTTATTCTAATCTGAAACTTGTTGTACAGTAATATAACCGTATTGATTTAAGTGAGTTACTTTCACTTTACTCCATTATGGAGAACAGAAGTGATTTTTCTGCAGGTCTTGCTTTTCTTTGTTTCCTGTTACAGTAGAAAGACAGATAACTTAATAGATAAGCATATAAAATGAATGTAGGATAGATTAAAGGCAAATTAAATTCAAATATGAGTATTATCTTTACACAGTTTCATGTGTATAATGTCCTTTCCACTTTGTAATGGAATACTTTATGGATCCTTATCAATAATGATTTTAGATGAGTTGAAGGTAATGCCCCCACATCTCATCAGGAGAAACAAAATGGAAGATAATCCCTTACTTTGCAGTTTATGGTAAGATGGCTGACTCTGCAGTGAAGCAGGTAAGAGACAGAAAGACATTTCATTGCTTCTCGTGCTTGCAAAGTGAGTGTGCATCCATGTCCAGGAGCACGAGTACAGCCATGATGAGCATGTGGAGCACACTGAAATCCCTGGAATCGCAGAGGAGCTGCTGAGATGAATTCGGACTGCTGGGAGTTGGGGAGGAGCATTATTTCCCCTCCCACCTTTTTTCTGAAGTAACCCAGGATTTTCAGATCTGGTAATTTACTCTAATTGCTGTGTGTTTCAAAAGTAGATTATTTCCAGCCTTGCCGTGTGTGTTCAGGGTGTTAGGAAGGGGGAAGAAGGAGCATTTTCCTTCATGTGTGTTATGACCCGAGGCAGGGGCAGGAGCGGAACATGAGCTGGTCTTTGCACTTGTCTGACTGCAGTTGATTTACTGGGAACTTTAAAACTTTAGGCCTTCACCAATATATAGGTGGGCAGGATACAAGGTCGTACCAGAGGATTCAGAGTTTCATCTAACTTTAATGTAAACATAAGCACGGGTTCTCTGCTGCACTAAAGGAGCCTTGTACTTCAGTCAGGCACAGTGAATCAGACGTCCTGCTCTCCCTGCCAACTTCATCTTCCTACTGCTGATGCTGAGTTTTGTCCCATAGTAGTATATCGTACCCCCAGTTAAGGCTTCCTCAGTGTCCTCTGTCCTGCACCTTATTGTGATGTCCGGTTCCATCCTGGACATCCTAAGCCACATTCTGCAATTCCCACAGAGTTGCCCAGAATCCGGGCAATTCTCCATCTCTCAATTAATATTACGCATATATTTGTGTTATTAATACTTTACTGAAAGGCAATGTAACAGTTGAAATAGTAACTTTCTAAGCCGAATGGAAAGTAAGAAATTTTTAGATGTATTCAGGAATGCGTGATCCAATTTGTCTTTCAGTTTCCCTCATATGGTGAAAGCATATATTCACTTTGTAAGAGAAGATTCAGTAGCATTTTAAGGGCAACATATTTTACATAAATTCAAAGTATTTTTATACTATGCATTCTGTGATCCAAGGCTAAATTTGTTGAATTACAGTAACTATTCTGTTAATCTGGTGATTTCACTGAATTTATACCAATTCAAAACCAGAATTGCACTCCTGGGAATCAGGCCTGCTCTTTCAAATGCTAATACACTGTGTAAATTGCTGTTCCTGTTTAGATAAAATTCTGACTGTGGCAAATTAGCTACCACTCTCCTTTTCATTCAAATTGTCTTGGAACATATGAAACCTAATTCTGTGTTTCTAAAAATTTGCGTTAAGTACCGTATAGTATCAGCTCCCAAAAGAAAAACACAGTTTGACAGTCTGTTGAGATCAGCGGTTGTTTTCAGAGAGTTTCCACAATTTGTTTCTCCACTTCCGCTTTAATGATGCTGGTAGATACATTCACTGTTTGCAGCTGTGGTGTGTTATTTATCTATATGACAGGCTTTTCCAAGTCGGAGGTGTTAGTTGTGAACCCATTAGTCATGTTGGAGCTGCAGGGCTGGAGCATCTCTCCTGTGAGGACAGGCTGAGAGAGTTGGGGTTGTTCAGCCTGGAGAAGAGAAGGCTCTGGGAGACCTTATAGCAGCCTTCCAGTACCTGAAGGGGGCCTGTAAGAAAGCTGGGAGGGGCTGTTTGCAAGGGCGTGTAGCAATAGGACGAGGGGCAACGGTTTTAAACTAGAGCAGGGTAGGTTTAGATTAGACATTGGGAAGAAGTTCTTTACAATGAGGGTGGTGAGACACTGGAACAGGTTGCCCAGAGAGGTGGTGGAGGCCCCATCCCTGGAGAGATTTGAGGCCAGGCTTGATGAGGCTCTGAGCAACCTGATCTAGTTAAAGATGTCCCTGCCTACTGCAGGGGGGTTGGACTAGATGGCCTTTAAAGGTCCCTTCCAACCCAACACATTCTATGATTTTATGCTCCTTATGAAACAATCACTGGTGAGTGTGGCTGTGGAAGCTTAATCGCTAGCACTCACACTGAAAGTTAATGCTAGCTGAAGGAACGTGGACAAGTGCCTTCACAGAATGGCCTTGGGGACATTGCATCTCCATCCTCAGGACTGTTCAGAGGTACCTCTCCTGCTCTGCTGCAGGAGCCTTTTTCTCTTGTGGGTCTGTAGGGTCTGTACAGCAAGAGTTAACTCTTCCTGACAGTGCCGTCACCCCCTGCTCATTTCTCTACTCCTTCCCTCTCAAACCACCTTCAGCTGGTTCCTGTCAGTACAGAGAGCTGGCTCTCATGGTAGGTACCCTAGTAGCAATGAAGTCGGGTAGTGAATTTAACTCAGGTCCTAATTTAAGGGGAAATTTTAGAAACGACTGCTGCAGTTCAACTGAAGTCAGCCAGAGGCCAATTTCTGTGCAAAAGCCCGATAAACAGGCCTGGATTTTTCCTGCTTTTTCATGTTGTAAATCTGGGGACTAGAAATCCACTTGAAGTCTTATAAATGAAAATCAGATGTAGTTAGTGTGTGTCGTCTGTGTTGTGAGAAGTAACTGTTAATTTCGTGATTAATATCAGAATGCTTGTTTGCTATAAATTGAAATGAATGTTCTATGAATTGAATTTGCTGTGAAATTAATTTCAGTTCCTCCAAAATAGGAGGATAGAGGTATTGGTTATTCAGTTTTGGAGACCATGCATGAATTTTAAGTTATTTTTCAGAAACCATGGAATTTCTAGGATGAAAGTCCAAATGAGTCAATACTATGGCTTGCTCCATGCAAATTGTGGTTAGATAGACTAGTACTAACGTCTGCGTCATTCTTACGGATCTGAGCAATGCAGGGGATGACAGAAAATGGACAGTTTCTATTTCACCGTTTGATTTTAACAATATGTATAAATTTACAAAAAACGTGAGATGAATGATAGTAAAAAAATATCTTGATAGGAAGGCCAGGTTTATTGCAATTACAGAGTGTGATTTGGCTCTAGTTCCTCTTTTAGATATCTGTTTTTCTTTGATTTTTGAAACCTCGGGGCGAGATTATGAGCTTTCCATCTGCCAGGAGGAGGATTACAATATTGTGCCATGCCCCCTGTGCATGAGGGATGGAACAATACGGAGGGGATCTGTATCACCAGGCACATAACAGGGCTGAAGCCAGGCTGCTGCTTACCTCTGCCTTTTGCCGTTCCTTCTTGCCAAGTTGCATGACAACAGCATAGTGGGATTCACAAGAACCCTCTGATACAGAAAGCTGCAGCAGCACAACGAAATGGATTCTTACACAGTATTCCTGCAAGACTGCTGTTGATTGATTGGAATATGTCTTCCTAGAGGGCTTTGATGTTGTATGGTACAGAAAATAATGAGTAACTTCAAAGGATGAAAAATATGTTCAGCTAAACTAATTGTTACAAGTTCTAGTTTTGAGCTTACATTTAAACTGTCTTTAAACTGATAGCATCCCAGCAAAAATAATGACAGTCGCGTTCTGTGTATATTTATACTATTCCTGTACCATTGAGTAAAATAATTTATAAAATTCATGTGTATTTCATTCTGTCGCTGTGTTACAGAGCTATCCAGCAAAAATAGGATTAGAAGTATGTGCTGGTTCACAAAACCTGTTGCAAGAGCCACACTTAACGACTTTAGCCCTGTATTGTTATGCCAATTATACTATCAGTGGTATTTGACAACAATTTGAATAGACAATGGTAAATTTTGAGCTTTGTTTTGGAAACAAAGCAAATCAGCAAGTAAAACCCAGGAGTGTCTAGGAGATGTAGAAATTTTTGCTAAGTGATATTGAGAATAATGCTGTAATTTGAATAAAATTTAAGTAAACAATTTTATTTTTTAATACAGTCTGAATCACCATAGTGATTTGAAAAATAATGTAGCTCAGCGCTGTGTCTGCCAGTTAAACAGATAAACAATTCTATTGGTGTTGAGGAGAACAAAATAGGAGTTTCTGAGGTTGTTCATGGGATAGGGGCTGCTCAGACACTCTCCTGAAGACAGAGGTGCCAGCGTGATTATATTTGCTGTCTTGGTTAATACTTGATGACCGTTTGATGCTCCGTGTTGTGGATTTTGTAGAGATGCCCTCATGGGAAATGGGTGGAAGAATGTTCTTGGTTATGGTGGATTTGAAAATTATTTAACAAGTTCCAAAAGAGTGAAATGATTCAGAAAAGGAAGACGCTGCTCTGCATGTCTAACAAATTAATTTACATTCATAAACTTGCATCATTTAAACCTCAGATTTCTAAAACAGCGCGGCTATAAGGGAAAAAATTCTGCTTAATCAGATGGTTAGTGGTGAATAAGAGTAAACTTCAAGAGTGAATCCCTTGCAGACAATATTCCCACTTAACATGTACACTATAAACTGATTTTTCTTCAATATCTTTCCAAGTTTTTGGCCTTAATTTTTTTATACACGGAAAAAGAAATCTCCATCTTCATTGTATTGTTTTATAGATATATATGAATGTTTTAGGGCTATATTCAGGGAAAACTGGTCTCCAGTAATACTCATCAGCTGTAGAGCAGGGTCTTCAGACTGTTACTTAATAGTTTGCAAACGTCTTATACCTCACAATGTTTCATTCTCCTTTTTCTCTATTAAGCCCACTGTAGGAGCACAGCTGTGAGAACTGAGTTCAGTAATCTCCCACAGAAAATATTCTGGTCTGATCAAAATGGAGATTGATTTTCTTCATCCTAATAAGAGAAGTTCCACAGAATGCTCATGCAAAAGTAGGAATGGGAGGCAAAAGCAGCTTTTAAAACAAAACATACTAGTCTAGGTTATCAATTGTGGGATCGAATTGGGGACCTTCATCATCACAACTCTTCTGTCCTCTCTTGAGTCAGGGTAGGAGCACATCATTAAAACAATTATCAAGAGCCAGGTGATCTGATGAAGGTACCTCCTGATTTGAATATTCAAGTACTGGCATTTTTCCATTTGAGTTGTTTTCTAGGAACATTTTAAAATATTTGACTACTGTTGGGTTTATAACTCCTCTAAGAGATGCCATATGGGCTGCATTTTCCTCTTTTCAAACAAATTCTTGAGATACAATGACCAAAGTTATTGATGTGATATTGAATACAATTTTAACCTTTATGACCATTACTTTAAGTTAAAGGAGTTAATTGATCCCTTCTTCACCAGTCACGTTCCACATTCACCAAAGGCTGAATGAGATTTGGAAGGATATGATTCTGTTTAAGCTCCTTAAAGATCAAACATTGAACTGTAAGCTGACGGTTGAAAGGCAGAAGCTAATGAAAAACTTTTCCTGCTGCTAGATTCAGAAGGAATGAAGTGATATTTATTTTCAATGTAGCTCCTTTGGATCAAACCTAGAAGAAGTCAAAGGCTCTTATATTCTCACAATTTCAAAACTAATTATTGAATTTGAAATAGCTGAATTAGTAACATAATTGCCAGGCAAAACATTGTCAAAATAAAATTATAGGTCTCCAAGGAGCATCTGTTTCTGACAGTTCTGGATAATAGTCTCAATAGTTCATAAGTTCATCTTAGACCAGAGTATCTGTATGTTTTAGCCTTCATTTAAGAAAACATTTCAACATATTTTTTTTCAACTTCTTAAAAATTAAGGTATTTTCTTTAGGTGTCAGTGGGTATATTCAAATTCTGGGATTCTTGCAACATTTCGCAGTTCCTGGATTCGAATACATGCTTCAGGTGCAGACTTCCTCCCTCTTTTTTATTAGTGTGGCTCCACATTTTTTCCTATTCTGTGTCAACCATCACCACCTGCCACTGCAACAGTATTTGCCACTTGCAAACGCTCTGTCCAGCCTTAATGAACCAAAGCATTGTTCAGCTTCTGTGGTGAAAACAGAGGAATATTAGAAGAGAAAAACAGCAAAAATGTCTGCTTTATCTGTAGTGCTGTACACAAGAATTCCTTAGTGCCAGCATAGGAGACAAACCCAGTGTTTCGACGTATTTTTCCAACATCTATTGTGAATGGATTACTTACTATTTTAGTTCAATGCATATAACGAATCCTAAAATGAATTTTTCTAAAACCAGAAAATACCACCTGTAATAAACAAGAAAAGCTTTAGAATTATTGTCATTTACAAGAAGCTTTTTTTGAATGGCTGTAAACCTGGCACTGGTGAGACTATATCTGGAGTGCTGTGTCCAGTTACGGACTCACCTGTACAAGAAGGATGGGGACATACAGGAGCAAATACAGTGAAAGGACTGGAGCATCTGTGATATGAGGAGAGGCTGAGAGAGCTGGAACTGTTCAGCCTAGAGAACAGTAGACTCAGGGGGATCTTAACCAAGTGTATAAATACTTGATGGGGGAAGTAAAGACGATGGAGCCACACACTTCTCAGTGGTGCAGGGTGCCAGGATGAAAGACAACAGGTACCAACTGAAATGCAGGAAATTCCTTAACATGGAATTTTTCTTCACTTAAGACTTTTTTACTGTGAGGCTTGTCAAATGCTGGACTGCTTCCCCGGGGAGATGCTGAAGTATTCATCCTTGGAGGTACTCAAACCCAACTGGACATGTCCCTGAGCAACCTTCTGTACCAGACCATGCTTGGAGCTGGGGCTCTGAGCTGTGAAACAGCTGGAATATGAAACTGGACACTTCAGTGAATAAGCTTTTCACTAGAAATAGGCATGATTTTGTCTATTTATGTGAAGAAGAAAATATACTGTGTAATTGTATGGGAAATTTACATGGTTTACAAGCTGAATGTAGACTGAGCCCACACTGTATGTTATTTACAGCTATAGGGATGTTGAAGGGTTGCCATATCTTGATGTCTGACTTTTCGTTATATGACTGGGAAAAGTGAGGTTGCATTTTTGTAATTTTATCAGCCTAAGAAATCATTCCCCAGAAGTAAATGGTGAGAATTATTTTTGCAGTAAAAAAGACACTCTCTAAAATGGTTATGGAATATGAAAATAAAAGAGAACAACTCTGGCAGAAATCAGCAAAAATTATTTAGTACAGGTTTCCCAAACATTGTTCCAAAGACTAAGACATTGTTGTGATACATGGAGAAAGGGATTGTTATTTGTCTAGTTACCTGCATGAGAACTCTTAATTTTCCCTATAAGCTATTCCTTTAGCTATCCTAGAGAAGCTGTGAGGTGTTTTTCTTGTGCAAGGTGCAAAGGGAACAATTCATGCTGGGATTTTGTTCTTGGAAAATTGAAGTTTGGCTTGACGTTGTTGATAGATATTTTTATTTTCAGCAAATTTGCTGTCTTCGATGATACATGTTAAAAGTTTGATTGAGACACTTAGCCAAGACTCCTTTTTGCACTTTAAGTAAATAGCGGAAGAAGTATGATAATGGTAATGACAATAGGCATCTTGACAGTTGTCACTGAGAAGAGAGCATTAAAAATATTGTCTCATTTAATTTATAGTCAGAGCTATCATAGTATTTAGCAATCCCTGTCCCCTGAGAAGTCATATTTCAATTTCCAACAATTTCACTGTTGGAAAGCAGGCAGTAGCCATCCTCTGCCCTTTCCCCTCTCCTCCTCCCTCTCCTGGGTAGGAAGGGTAATACAGTAATGCCACCTACTACCCCAAATATATGGTGAAGTTGAAAGGACACATCTTTCTGTGGCTGTCACAGCAACCTTTGACAGACAAACACGCAGGGCGTATTTTAGAGCTGTCCCCTTGGCACAGCACCCAAGGGATTACAGAGAGAGTGTTGTCTGACAGGAAAATGTGTCTCTGTGAAAATCCAGCTTTTTACTTCTTTTCTCATGCATTGAATCAAATTCATGGATTAAGATACATGTGATTAAAAACAGTTTATAAAGCCTGGATTTGGTTAGCATGATATTATAACAAGATAATGTCCCAGTAAGGTTCACTGTGGTGCATTTTTGCTCCCACATTTTGAATTCTTTGTCATGATGATCATTGGCCTCTGTTGGAAGTGAACTGTTGAAGTCAAAAATACAATATTTTTGTAAATTATTCTATGTAAATCTGAAACTTTGAAAACAGTAATAGTACTGCAGCAACCTGAGATAATTCCAGGTCCTGCAGGACCTTGTCACTGAGTCCTTGTATCTGAATCCTTGGCATTATCTTTTCTCTTCTCAGTCTAGACCTCTTAGCAGTGAGCTCAGGTAGTGTGATCACCCAAGAGAATACCACTAAATTAGTGCTAATTTACATGACGAACCTTGTGATGTAGTCAGTATAGAGTATAGGTGCCTTTGTTGGGGTGAGTATTTGGCACAGATAGCTTCCAAAGAGTTGGTGAGCACAGACCTGACACAATCCTTTTCCAGTCCTTCGTGTATTTCCTCACGTAGACAGCTGTTGTTCTGGGTGTGTGGTCAGTGTACTCTGCAAATGAGACATTTAGGTCATACTGAGCGATATGGGGCAAAAGAAACCATAACAAGGATGTGTTGGAGATAGCATAAACTGTGCCGCTCTGACACACTGAACAAGCCCGGCACAAAATTTGGGCAAAACAGAGGAAAAAAAACCTGCCTCATATCCTCTGAAAAGAAAAATCCCACCTAGCTCTTCTTTGTAAGCATTTGGATTCTTTCAGTGTTTCTCCATCAGCTAAGCAAAGAACTCATTGGCATTCTCACCATTTATAGTTTGATCCATCAGAGTATGTTTCAGTCAGCAAAGTTAGCAACTAGCAAAAATATGCTGTGGTTAACAAAATATGAGTTACTTGAATATGTAAAAGAGAAAGTGCTGCACATATGCAGTTGCACTTTAGTGATCTTTATTTTCAATGTGTGACGGAAATTGATTTTGGGGGAAATGTATCACAGTTGCGGATAGCTGTCTGATTTTTTCATATGTTGCCTTGCCAATGCAGCATCAAGCTGTAAAGAGAATGTTTCTTTGGTCAGTGTTTCATTTTCATAAAGGTTAACCGTATCATCTGTTAGCCCATTAGCAGGATTATAAAACTCAAAACACACAAGGTAATAAATCTCCTCCAATTACCAAGTAGTAAAAAGCAGCTTACTGGTAATTTCAAAGTGTAGTGACTCACTCACTGATTTGAGAATCCATCCTTCTTTGTAAATAGAGCAGAGACTGCCTAAAGCTGGGCCCACCTGCAGAGGGAGAGGTTGTCCGAGTGAAGTGGCCTGATGGAAAACTGTATGGCGCAAAATATCTGGGAACAAACACAGCTCACATGTATCAGGTGGGTGTCTATATTTATTACCATGTGCTCGTTTTCCAGATGTCTTCATTGCAAATTGCTCATTCAACTCTAGCATTGGACTGGACAGCCATACCTTCAAAGCTGCAGAAGGCTGGAGGGTGGACTGTTATTGTAACTGTTAATGCATTTAAACTAATAAATAAAGCTGTCTAAACCATTAACAAGTGCTGTGCACTCTTTGGGAGTTGAGGTTTCACCTGTTCATGTAAAATGAAGAAAATGAGTTATTTAATAAGAACTCAGGTGAACAGGTGGAACATTAAGATTGAAAGATAATATTTGTTATTTTCTCCAGGTTATTTACTCTTATTTGATGTCAGGTAATTATGCAATTAATAATACAAAATTAAATATTGGTGTGTGACTACAATGAACCTTAGGCATTTTGTAAAAGGATGGAAGGGAGGACAGCAAAAACAAGAGCATAAATAGCCCCACTTTCATTTGTCTGAGGCACCTCTGAATTAATTAACACATAATCTAAGGAGTGTTTTATCCTCAGCAAAGGCAAAAGGGAACTGAACACTGAAGGCAAGGCTAAAAAGCTGACTTCTGATTTCAGAGACACAGTAATTGTTTTTTTATGTGCTTGCCTTTGAGAAAAGTCAGTCAGCAGCTTTGAGTACCCAAGTGAATGGTAGAAACTGCAATAAAACAATCACAATAATAATAGCACTTCTGAAAGAATGAGAATCTAGGTACATTTCATTTATATATATATAATAATTTTCACTCATGTAACTCTTTTCATCTGAGGGCCTCACATTACTCTACAAAAATGGCAAATTTACTATTATATCTGTAGATAAATTAAGGCACAGGGAGGCTAAATGACTTGCTGCATTGACCTTCTCACTTTGTCAATGACTTGCAATCGAACTCAAGTCCTCAAATGCCTGATCCCTTGAGCTAGTCTCTAAATCTTACCTTTTCCCTTATGTTTAGCAGATGTACTATATTGTGAAGGTGAAAAGTTCTTTATAAAATATAAAGATTATTGTCCTATAGTAGCATTAATCTTCAAATCATTTAATCTTCTGAACAGCTGGTGTTCTGAGGAGTACTGTGAGGTAGACTAGATGAATGTTCATATCTTTCATATATGAAGGAATCTGACATAGTCAAAACAAACTTGTTTGTCGTATTTTAGACCTCTTGGACAGTATGATGAAAGCAGTTTAGTTTAAGGAAAATGGATTGGTATGCGGAGGTTCAGTAAGGTTTGGAGTTCCTCAGCATAACAGCCATGAGAGATTACAGTAAACTGCCTTGTAACAACCCCTATCATGGGGAAACAGCAAAGGTTAAAGATTAGGAGGAGTCCAGATTGCACTACGTAGGACTTCGGAGACAAACAAGAATTTCAATCTGTAGGACGGGAGAGGAGGCTGCCACAACATGGCCACGGATTATAGGAAGTCTGCTACATGGAGGGTGAAAGGCTAACTTCAAAACGCATTAGTAGTTCTTCCTTTGGTCCTTCTACATAGCCTGTTTGATAGCTTGTAGGACCCGTGCATACACATACCCATTCTTCTGGGTTGTGAGGTCTCTGTTGCAGCCTTGAGATTCTCTTACCAAATCTATTGTGGTTGCTTAGATGGTACGACAAAAGGAGGGACTGAAAAGGACTCTGAAATTAGTATTATGATCTAATAAGACACATCTATTCTACTTGGATAAAACTGTGAATTTTCCTCATGTTCATGAGGTACTTGTACCGAATGTGACAGTACTTGTGTATGCAGGAGCTATGACACAATGCACCAGAATTCGTGTCATCCAGTTCGACATTCATGACCCAGCATCCTGCACAATCTCTAGGCAGAGTTACACCTGCCAAATGAAGCAAGCGTTCAAGTGAAATTGTTAATGCGGTCTATGTATGATGTCTTGATAATTTTTGAAACTGACAGTCACTGTTTATTTTTGAGCTTCATTTGAGATTATTAAATTATCCATTCACCCTATTAATTGCTTTCTAACAATTTCAGCTGACCCTTTTATTTATGATGTCCTGATAAAAGAAAATCTCATGGAGAGAATAACATACCACACAGACACAATACAACAGCAGAAGTCCAAATAAAATAACTTGCTGGGGAAAAATTGATGATTTGAAATGTAGTTTCTGAAGTCTGGATTAAATTGGAGCTATTAGAGATGGTGGGTTTATATTTTGCATGAATCATGATACCATTGAAAGTTGTAGAGAAGCTGTTGTTGTGATGGCCTTTAACAGTACAGCAAATTTATTTACAGTATGGTATGCTGAATTATAGCTGAAGAATTTACAGTTACTCTTCATTGTAAATGTTCAATATATTTCATACTGCAAACATGCCAGATTCTGTGATTTGATGCAGTTGCTTGCTGCTGTACACTACCCGTAAAAACAAAAAATTGCCCTTTCAGGAGGTGGTTTTCTGATGTCATGGATCTGGCAGAGTTCATTTCCTGCCCAGTTCTTTCACCAGTGATGCAAAAACCATTATTGCCCACTCTATTACGCAAAAAAAATTACCAAATATATTGTTCAATAAGGAGCAGGAATAGCAGAAAGGCTCTTCCTGCATCCTAGGGAAAAGTACCTAAATTGCCATAATTATATTAAACAAGCTTAAGTCAAATTGACTTTTAAGTTCCTCTAACATAGGTAGTAAGGAGCACAGATGACTTTTGTGACCTCGGTGTCCATCTGTGCTCTGTGCATTTTAAATCCATTCCAGATCTGTGCATCCCTGTTAAATAGCTGTAAAAAAAAATAAATGCTTTTAAAGATGTTAATAGTTCATAGATCTGTACCCTGACTTTTGAGAATGGATATACTATATCAGATTTTTTAGCTGTTCTCAATTAATCTGACATAGTCATGGCAAGATTTTAATTTGAACATACAAAACACAGTCTATTTACTAGTTCAAATACATGTTTTTTCATTTTTATCTATGATAATACCTTTGATAAGTTAATGTTTTCCTATGTAGGTATTTGGGCTTATTCTTCCAACCTAAGTCTGTTGTTGTCATTCGTATGGTCTCATTAAGTCACCTAAGGATGTGGAATGGTTCTTCTTTTAGGTTATACCAAACTTTAAAGTACAGTTTCTGTGGGAACTAAAACTGCAGTCATGGATAATAGCTGAAATTCACAATTGTGAGATGAAGTATTAAAAAAAAATATCAGAAGCTACTGAAAAGACTTAAATGCTTCAAAGCCTCAGCTTTTTAACATTCCCAACACCTAGTTGCATTTCCTTTCTCATTTTCTGCTAACGGGGTTCATGTTGGATTAAATCTAAACCTAAGCATGATAAAGCTTTTCATCTTCTGAACAGAGCATTTTAAAGAAATTCCATCAGATTCAATAAAATTCTGTTAACTGGTATTTCCTTAGTTGTCACTCATACTTTTTTTTGACATGGTCTTCCTCAACCTTGAAGCACAGGATGTTAAAATTTATTTTTTATTTATTAGAAGCAAGTAAAAAAAATTAGAGGCAAATAAAAATGACATGAAGACATTTTAATACGTCACTCCTACAAAATAATGTTGTCTGTGTTGTTACTGCTTGACATTCCTAATCTCATAGATTTTACTTCATGTGTAGTGTTGATTTTGAAGTCTCTTTGCTTAGATATTATTTTCAACTTATGAATTTGTTGCAGTTCCTAAGAAATAACATTTTTCGTGTTGTATCCTAATTTTACCTCACTAAAATAGCTAGTAAAATATTTGTATATAAGCCTTCTGTGTTTGCACATATATTTTTGTTTGGAGACATTCCCAGAAACTTCCTGCAAGAGTTAAATTATGGTTTTATTTTTAAATACCCATTTTTTAAATCAGGTTGAGTTTGAAGATGGTTCTCAAATAGTAATGAAGAGAGAAGAGATCTATACACTAGATGAAGAACTTCCTAAAAGAGTAAAAGCACGTTTTGTGAGTATTTGCTGATGATAACTTTATAGTGTATATATATATATATGCTCAAAATGCCAATAATGCTATCCTTGCCTTTATTCTGGATTTTCAATTTAAACTGGACAAATATTTTCTGAAGCCTGTACTAACATGACTAGCTAGATCAGCACAACCATTAGCACAAGTGTCCATTCGCTAGTGAGAATGGTTAGTTGTTCTTCCAAAACAGACAAATGCTGATGTCAAACATAATTCTTTTCTCATGTGTACGTTTTAAAAACTTCCCAAGTTCTCAGAGCTTTGTGGTTTTAAAAGCATTGAATTCAGTAAAAATGCAGTTAACTTCTTCTAAGAAACAAAGCAGCTGATCAGAGCTCACCAATGTCACTGGCAGGACTTATCAGCATTTCACTAGTCTTTGGTTTAAATCTTCGCTGCGTTTTTTTAGTTTCCTGCAGTTTCAAACAACATCCACCAGCTAGTCGTTTATGTGTATGCCGTGTGGAAAAGTGTTGAGGTTCATAAAGAGCATGACAAAGTTTGAAACAGGAAAGTTCTGCTTTGCAGTTGTTGGAGGAGAGAAGGTGACCGCTGTTACATATCTTTGTCATTAATGCTAAATACTGTGTCTGCTCAGGAGAGCACCATGTTCTTCTCACGTCCCTGTCCTGTTCTACAACTGTTTGTTCAAAACTGCATTGCAAGTTAAAAGTTAGGTTTCTTAACATGTAAAAGCAAAACATAAAGATGCAAAACTCTTGTCATAATTGAGAACAAAAAATAATCCACTGATCTGAATAAAAAAGTTCCCTCTTATTTAAAGAATACTTTTAGTGAAGCTTTGAAAAAGAGAGCAGTGTACAGTATATTTTTCATTGCTGCAGGGAGGTGGGCACATACATGTTACCTGTTCATGCATCTGTTATGTGACATTAATTAGCTGATTCTTGAGAGTTGGGTGCAAGGAGTTGTAGGGGCATGATGTATAGAGTTGATTCTTCAGCCATACATCAGATTAGATGAGTTTGGTGGACTAACGTAGCATTATGTGGGGAGGAAGCTGAAGAAGGTTTCAGTTTGACTTTCCTTTTCTATGCTCCTTGCCACATGCAGCTGGCATCATCATTATTATCATCATTTCCTTTCGTCCAGTTCTCAGCGGCCAATCCAGCATGGATGCTGTATATTTCCGAAGCTGGAGGTTGTCAAAGGAAGGGATTAGCATCGTGTGTGAAAGGGACACTAGAGCTGGGAAAGGAAGAGAGACAGAGAAACGTGAGGCTGAGGGAGTGCTCACCAGCAGGGTGCCCTGTTTTACTGAAGGAATAGAGTAAGATTAGGAGAGCTCTTTCTAATGGGAGGTGCGCTGATCAAATATTCTTGGCAAGACAACTTTTTTTCAAGGTATCTGGGATACATGCACACATCTTTCAGTGTCCTGACTCCACCGTGGGTTAAGAGAGATGTCTTGAAAAATGTTAAATGAACCATCTGGTTATATTTAATGGGATTTCTCATTATACTCAAAAAGCATTCCATTACCATTTTTTGTTTTAGAGACTATGTGTGAAAAGTATTTTTAATGAAGTGCATGTTCTGTAGAATGTAAACTGTTGCATTTCACTAGGGATAACAAGACAAATGTAGTTGGGTTTGTTCTACTCTATTTAAAATGGAGGTTTTTATAGATCAATATTTAGGTTTTTTGTATTTGATGCCATTAACTTCATAGGGGGGAGTTAAGTATAGGTTAAAACCATTCCATTTAGTCAACTAAATAAAACAAACCATGGCCTGTGCTCAGACCTTTGCATGATTTCCTACTATTGCCTCAAATTCTATAAATATTTTCTGCCACTGCTTTTTCCCAAATGGCTTGCTACTTGCTGTCCCACTGCTTTGTTTCAGTTGATTCCCAGCTGTTTTAAGTTTTCTGACAAACAACTGAACTTGGGACTCCAGTTCTTCGCAAATTAGGCAGTGTGCAGGTTTCTTTTCAGAGGTCCATGCCATAGTACCTTGCACTTAAAACTTTCCTGAATAACACAGAGTGGTGGATTATACTTGATACTGCTAGGGTCAAACCTGGCCAATAATTGCATCACTTCCATGTTGCTGTTTTCCACCTTGAGAACTAAATGATGGGTAGTACGTGCAAGATACGGAAAAGTAGAAATTGTATTTTAAATATTGCACTTAAAATATATATGTAATATTTAGATATATATAAAAAATATAACTGAAATATAACTGAAAATATAACTGAAAACAATTATAGCTGCATAGTCAGAAATTTAGCTAGCTTCATATGATCTAGTGAAATATATCTGGGTTTCCATGTACTTATCTAAAATATGTCAGGATATGATGGCCTGTATGAAGCTGTATGTGTAATTATTGTCTGGTTTTAGTCCACAGCCTCTGACATGAGATTCGAGGACACGTTTTATGGAACAGATATTATCTTGGGAGAGAAGAAGAGGCAGAGAGTATTGAGTTCCCGCTTTAGGAATGAATATGTGGATGATCCAGGATACCGCACCTTCTTAAAAAGCTCATTCCAGAAGAAATGCCAGAAGGGGCTGTAAAGGAAGCAAGGAGGAGAGGGGGATGTTGATTAAAAAGCATGTGGCATTATTTGCAATTGGTTTCGGTTTAATTGAACACATGGTTTTGCAGTGAACTAATCCGTACACCAGCCTCGTAAGCTGAAGTACTTGAGTTCTGATTTCTTCAGTTAATGTATTTAAGATTTTGTAACATTTTGCATTATGAAACTAAGGGGGAAACCAAGTGAGAGTAAGGGGGACTGCACAGTGGTATGCTGAAGAAAACTTCCAGTCTTGGTCATATTGAAATAAATGGTAAAATTCCTTTTGAATTGTGAGAGAAGATTCACATACAGAGACAGAGGAGACATTTTAGTAAACAGATAATTTCAGTGGCTCCATTTTTCTGCACGTAGGAAAGGGTGTTAAGTTTGATAATAAAAGTTTTTATAAAACATTTTTTAAGCAAGTACAAATATGTACAGTATTGAGACAAAAGCTGTACTTAACGTTGTACAGTGCTTTTACATTTTTATGTCACTGCTGCTTTCAGGAGGGTTTGATGTGTACTCAACTGTTGACTTTAATATTTTTGGCTTTTAAGAAAGATATCTTCAGCACAGCAAAGGTGTTTTGTACATTTAAAGAGACAGATTTTGGCAGTTATTTTTAAACGTGTTTTTGATAAGGTCTATTAAAAACAGCTATTTGTAAAATATGATTTTCTTTCATTATGTGTATGAAAAATTAGAGTTTAAATATATATGCTTAACAGACTAGTTTTGGATGAATATATTATGGTCTTCCTTTAAAAATAATATTCTATCAATGTAATAATGTTATAAAATAAGCAAGCAAATAAACACTGTCCTTTTACTTGCAACATTTTGTCTGCTGATGTGGTTTTTGATCCTATTATTCTATACCAATAGGAATCAAGAAGCTTCCCTATATGCAGTATGCATGTGGTTTCCTGAACACAACAGAGTATATACACAGACATACACAGCTTGGTATTAAAATACGAACTTGATAAACAATGTGGTTCCATTTCTTGTCTTTCTGTTTCCCTTCAGTCTTTGGGATCTTGACCTTTTTGGATGTTTCACAGAAAGCAGAAAGTCTGAATTTGTCAGAAACACTTGGGTATGTGAAACTAGAAGAGAGCTTTAACAAAATGACATCATCTGTTTCTCATAAATTGGACCGTCAGCAGGATTTCTGACTGTCTGCCACAGGCAAAAGAGCCGTTTCAAAATCCAATTTAAATCTCAGCACTGCTGTTTCTAGAGTCCTGCTTGCAAAAACCCTGACTATATGGACTCGAAAAATTTTTCATGACAAACCCAGTCCTTTACATGCTGAGGCACACAGATCTTTGTTTCACTGTAGCCCTTGCATGATTATTCTTATTTTTTCAGGTGGATAGTAAAATTTTTCATTTACTATGTGACACGTCAATTAACAATTTAATTTTTCTGTGTTACATTAACTATCTTTTCTTGTACCATGAAATCACTCAGAACCCCTTTACTCTAAGAAATTGCTTAGCTGTGAGAATTGGAATGTATTTCTGATTGACAACGCTTTCTTTAGAGATAGTGGGTTGTGGTGGGTACTGTCTGGCATATTTCAGAATACCAGAGTTCTTTCTAGTATTGTGAAGGATAAATAAAAAGTAGTGATACATTTGCAAAATGCAAGATTGCTGCTGCTTTCTAGAGTTAAATGCAGCTGATGATAATCTAATTATTGATGCTTAGTTTCAAAATACTGTTCTATGATAAGAGTGCTTTTACAATTCACCATGAAGGTTCAAAACAACTATGACATTAATTGGTTACGTACATAGAAATATATTTTCTAATCAAATAAATGATGCTATGGGGGTACTACAGAGGCTAGAAAGCAAATGTGTGTTCTTTGCCTGGGTCTGATATGACCTGTTTTGACACCTTGAATAAACTGCCTCATCTCTATAAAATGGATCCAGCATCTTTCTCTTCAAGTTCATTGAAATTTGCTGATTAAAGTGCTGCAAAAGTTTTTTTAAAACATTCATGCAAAAAACATCAGTTGGCTTGTTTCCCCTTCTATTTTCAGCAAACAGATCTTTACTATGGAAGTTCTGAAAGGCTTTGAAATGATTTCTTACCTTTGTAAGGTGCTATGAAATACCTGCTATGTAAATGAAAAACGTAGTCATTGTCATGACCTCAGCTTCATGCCTCCGGTCTCAAGACCTCCCGGCCCTTGCAAACTGGACTGGCTGAACAACTGGCCTAGAAAGAGCTTTCCTGTTCCTTTACAGGATTCCTCCTGGATAGCCACATTTTTTGGTTCCATGTCAGGTAGTGATACGGACATACTTTCAAGTATGTGAGAGAGCAGATTCATATGCACATGGGACACCAGAACAGGGTTGTTTGCTGGCTGTGTAACCAGTTCTCAATAGCCAGGTTCTCGCTCTAGTGAAGCCTTTACGTGTTATTTTTGTCCTGATGTTAAGGATGCATATGTCTTTTCTGATGAAAAAGCATGTTGGCATTCACGACCATTTCACTTACAGTGTGTGTGTGAGGAAGAGTGAAGTAGGTAGGAAGAGTGAAGTGCTGCCTTCTAAAGATGGGCTAACTAAATCAGCCATGGTTTTCCTAGGATTAAAAAAAAAAAAAGAAAAAACCCCCCCACAAAAATGAAATAGCTGTAGGAAGAGAGCACTGCAGGACAGGACTCTTTCTGTTATCTCATTCATACAGAAGCAAAGTAATTGTTCTGCATATTCAAAAATCCTGAAGACTATGGGTGTGCTTGTGAGTGTACACACACAAAGTGGTGGTTTGACCAGGATACCTTAAACATTTTTTTTCAGGATATTCACACTCATCAGATGAAAAATATCAAGGAAGAGTCTGAAGTACTTGAAGTACATGTTGGCTTGTGAAGTAGAGTGCTTTAGCACTATGACTGTGGTTTCCACGGCTATAGCTTATGTTCTGATAAAATCAAATTACTAGAATTAGATAAAAATTAGATTACTTATCTTGAATCCTACTTGCTCTTGTATTACTGCAGCAAAGCAATTTTGTTGATAGGAGCTGTACAATATATTGCATTCTGCTATAGTGCTTAAAAAATTTCAATTAAAAGGTGTAATAGATAAATTCCTGCAAAATACTTGCTTTGAAGCTTGTTTATACTTCCCAGCTGTGATGCAAGGGAACAGCATTTTTTTTGTAACAGAGAAGTTAATATTATACCCTGATACTTATAAAGAAAATACAGCAGGATAAAAGCTGCCTCTGTTTATGCAGTTCCACCCTTTCTGATTTTCTGAGATGCTCTCCAGTGTAGAAGACATAATAGGAAAAATTACTGATAAGCCAAATACTGCTTGAATGATCATCTGCCTAAATAACAAGTAGTTGTATTTGCTACCTGTTCTGCTTGATTTCACCATCTCTATTTAGTGGCACAGTCACAACTGTTAACTTTGATAATACATGAAGGCAAAATGATAATTTTGCTTGCTGTTATGAAATGATGCTTTTTCTTCGGTCTCTAAATGTTGTAGTGGTATCTCTGTTCCTTGTTAACCAACTTAAGTATTTCATGCCAGTGTCCAACAGCATATTAGCAGGAGAGAAAGCTTACATGTGGTGGGCAGGAGGAATCTTTCCTGCACATATGCACAAAAGGCTTATCCAGATTTTTTTAATTTTTTTTTAAAAATTGCAGCACCATCTGATAAATTTATCACACACCTTTGAACTCAAAAGCCATCTCTGAGGCTTCTAGTCTCGAATTCTGAATGACTTAGACAGGGTTTTTCTCTGACACAAAAATGAGTGGTGATATGGTAGGGTATAAAGATTTTACCGGAGTTCAACTGAGCTGTTGTATATAATGTCTACTTGGTTATGGTTTCACTGTTACTATCAGACTGAATTGTCCTATAGCCATGCTGCCGAGATGTTATTCTCAATGTTTTAATGTATTTCCTCTATGTCTAGATTTGTAGGCAGAGCTGGTAGCTGCAAAAATTTATTCTGTAAGAGCCTGTTTTGAGTTACTAAAAATTTTTGAAATCCGTTCTGAACCTGAATCTGAACCCGAGCCAGACGAAATTTTAATGTGTCAGTTTGTGCCTGGAAAAAAAGTCAGGGAACTCCACTTTATGCAGTTTGGTCATTTGGAAGAGGAGGATTAAGGAGAAAAAAAATCATCATTCCTTCTGCCGTGAAGTTTCCCAGCGATTTATCTGAGGTTCCTTTATAAAGTGGAACAGGGACTTGCTAGTTGATGGGGGAGAGGGTGTTTCCCATTAAGTATCAGAAATAGGTTTGTTAGTGTTTCCACAGATGTGCTGTCATTTGACTGAGGTATCATAAACTGAGTGGTCTGTGGGTAGGGCTCTCAGATAATGTCTTGGAAGAGCCTGTACCACTTGCAGTGCTTGTCGCACCCCAATGCCCTTCTGTTGATGATGGAGGGGACTGTGCATGTATTGCCACCACAGTCAGCTCAGCACTGACCTTGCCGGGCTTGCAAACTAGGAGGGTCTTTTTTTTGTTCACTCTAGTTACTTAAATGGGGGACAAAGACAGGCTCTCCTTTCTTCTCAATGCCCTCCTGATGTTACTGCAGTAGTACAGAAAAGCAGGAGAAAAAAAATGCAACTTCAGTACAACGGTGTAAAGAGTTGAAGACAGATGCAAAACAGACTGGTTGCTCCAGCTCCACCTGTCTTTTTACTGGGGAATCAGAATGGTTTAGGTTGGAAGGGACCTTAAAGATCATCTAGTTCCAACCCCCCTGCCATAGACAGGGACACCTCCCACTAGACCATGCTGCTCAAAGCCCCATCCAGCCTGGCCTTGAACACTTCCAGGGATGGGGCATCCACAGCTTCCCTGGGCAACCTGTGCCAGTGTCTCCCCGCCCTCACAGTAAAGAATTTCTTCTTAATATCCAATCTAAATCTACCCTCTTCCAGTTCGAAGCCGTTAATCCTTGTCCTATCGCTACATGCCCTTGTAAGAAGTCCCTCTCCCAGTGTCTTGTTAGGCCCCCTTCAGATGCTGGAAAGCTGCTGTAAGGTCTCCCCAAAGCCTTCTCTTCTCCAGGCTGAACATCCCCAATTCTCTCAGCCTGTGTTCACAGGAGAGGTGCTCCAGCCCCTCTGATCATCATTGTGGCCATCCTCTGGCCTTGCTCCAGCAGGTCCGTGTCCTTCTTATGTTGGGGGTCCCAGAGCTAGATGCAGTAGTCCAGGTAGAGTTTCAGCAGTGGAGTAGAAGGCCAGAATCACCACTGTCGACGTGCTGGCCATACTTCTTTTGATGCAGCCCAGGATATGGTTGGCCTTCTGGGCTGCAAGCGGACATTGCCAGCTCATGTTGAGCTTCTCGTCAACAAACAAGTCCTTCTTGGTTGCTCTCAATTCCTTCTCTGCCCAGCCTGTAGATGTGCTTGGGATTGCCTCAGCCCACATGCATGACCTTGCACTTGGCCTGGTTGAACATCATGAGGTGTGCAGGGGCCCACCTTTCAAGCCTGTCTGGTTCCCTCTGGATGGCATTGCTTCCCTACAGCATATCACCCAGTCCAAGCAGCTTTGTGTTGTTGGCACAATTGCTGAGGGTGGACTCAATCCCACTGTCCGTGTTGCTGACAAAGATGTTAAACAGCACCAGTTGCAGTGCTGAACCCTGAGGAAAGCTGCTTGTCACTGGTTGCCACTAGGACATCAACCACTGACCGCAACCCCTTGAGTGTAACCATCCAACCAATTCCTTATCCACTGAGTGATCTATCTGTCAAATCCATGTCTCTCCAATTTAGAGACAAGGATGTCATGTGGTATGTTGTCAAAAGCTTTGCACAGGTCCAGGTAGATGATGTCAATTGCTCTTCCCTTATGTGCCAGTGCTGTAACCCTGTCGTAGAAGGACACAATTTGTCGGACACGATTTTCCCTTAGTGAAGCCATGTTGGCTGTCACTGATCACCTCCTTATTTGCCATGTGCCTTAGCAGAGTTTCCAGGAGGATCTGCTCCATGATCTTGCTGGGCACAGAGGTGGGACTGACCAGCTGGTAGTTCCCCAGGTCTTCCTTGTTTCCCTTTTTAAAAATGGGGTTATGTTTCCCCTTTTCCAGCCAGTGGGAACTTCACTGGACTGCCACAACTTCTCCAATGTCATGGATAGCGGCTTAGCACCTTCACACACCAGTTCCCTCAGGACCCGCAGATGCATCCCATCAGGTCCCACGGATTTGTGCACCTTCGGGTTTCTCAGGTGGCCTTGAACCTGATCTTCTCCTACAGTAGATGGTTCTTCATTCTCCTAGTCGTTGCCTTTGCCTTTTGTGACTTGGGCAGTGTGGCTAGAGCACTTGCTTGTGAAGACTGAGGCAAAAAAGTCAGAGTACCTCAGCCTTCCCCATACGCCGGGTAACCAGGTCTTCTGTCTCTTTTGGGAGAGGACCCACATTTTCCCGAGTCTTCCTTTTATCATTGACATATCTGTAGAATCTTTTCTTCTTGCCCTTGACGTCCCTGAGCAGCTTTAACTCTGTCTGGGCTTTAGCTTTCCTAACCTGATCCCTGGCTGCTCGGAGAATTTCTCTGTATTCCTCCCAGGCTACCTGTCCTTGCTTCCACCCTCTGTGGGCTTCCTTTTGTGTTTGAGTTTGTCCAGGAGCTCCTTGTTCATCCGTGCAGGCCTCCTGGCGCTTTTGCCTGACTTCATCTTCGTTGGGATGCTTCGCTGCTGAGCTTGGAGGAGGTGATCCTTCAGTATTAACCAACTTTCTTGGCCCCTCTTCCCTCCAGGGCTTTATCCCATGGTACTCTACCAAGCAGATCCCTGAAGAGGCCAAAGTCTGCTGTCGTGAAGTCCAGGGTAGTGAGCTTGCCATGCGCCCTCTGCGCTGCCCTGAGGATCTTGAACTTCACCAGCTCATGGTCATTGCCGCCAAGGCAGCCCTTGAGCTTCACATTCCCCACCAGCCCCTCCTTGTGGGTGAGAATGAGGTGCAGCATGGTACCTCTCCAAATGATAAAGGAGCCAATGAGGAGAAGGAAGTTATCATCAATGCATTCCAGGAACCTCCTGGATTGCTTATGCCTTGCTGTGTTGTCCTTCCAACAGATAACTGGGGTGGTTGATGTCCCCCATGAGGACCAAGGCTTGTGAATGTGAGGCTGCTCCTATCTGTCTATAGAGGGCCTCCTCCACTTGTTCTTCCTGGTCGGGTGGCCTGTAGCACACCCCCACTGTAATGTCACCTGTCCATACCTTCCCTTTAATTCTGACCCAGAAGCTCTCTTTTGACTCCTTATCCATCCCCATTTCTTCTGGTATAAGGAAATGGCTGTGAAATGTACCAGAAAATTACTAGCTCATTGGCTTTAGGAACAGCTATTCCTGACACCAGTTTCTGCGTGAGCTCAAGCAGCACTCATCTTTGTTCTCCCAGGGACATGGTCCTGCTGTACAGATTCAAAGTCTATTGATGAGTTTTTACATTTTTTTCCTTTTTTTTTTCCCTTTCAGATTGGTCACTAGAAAAAAATAGTTTTGTGTTTGAGTGCATCTAAATTTTTGTGCTAGAGTTGAGATTGCAAAATAAGGTATACAGCCAGTGCCAGAATTTTCCCAGAAGAAATATAATGCTTGAAGCTTCCCCATATGTTCCTTAGAGATTCAGTCACTAGAGGAACTGTGGGAAGGAATCACCATAATGACTCTCTGGGATGTACAGGAGTTAAAGCAAGGAAGAATAGAGATGAGGCACTGCATTCCCAAAGGGCATTTCTTGACATAGTACTAACAGTTGATGGCAATGTCATGCTGCATTATTGAGGAGAAAAGGCTCAAGGAACAATGTAATGGAACAAAATTATCTTTGAAAAGTTTCCATTTCTGTAAGTAGTCCACTGCTATCCATGTCTTGCCCTTTGTGAGCATGCACAGTGGACATGAGTAATAAACTAAGCTATTACCTCAGTCCAGTCCTCATGTAGCAACCAAGAGTGACTTGTGTGACCTTGTTGTTTCCCTTGGAGTCCTATTAGGTGAGTGAAAGCAGGAACAGGAGAATTCATTACATATATATGTATAGGGGTTTTTAGCTGGAAAGAAGGAGGAGCAGAAAACAAGGTATTATTTTTCCTTTTCCTATTGATCTATTGAAATAGGGTTTCTGTGCTGAATCCCTCTTTTTTATCATTTCAGGTATTAAGTCCTCTCAAAGGAAGGACTGGAGCCATTTTGTTCTCTGTCTATCCACTTTTGTAGCTCCCACTTCGAAGTCTCCTACCAAAAGGCAGAGGAAAATGAGCTAAAATTTTTCTTCCAAGTACAGAATTAGAAAAAAGGAAAACTTCCTGTCTTCTTTCACAATTGTTTGGAGCTAAGATGAAAAGGACAGAGGTCTCTGGTGAGGGGAAGCAGTTCCATGTCTCCATTTCTGTATATGACTTTGGCATGTATGAAGGACCTTGCTTCATGGGTGTTATTTTAGTATGTGTGTCTGAGTTAGTGTCAGATAAAGTGAGAGAGTGAGAAAGCCAGTCTCTTGCTCAGCAGTTTGGTCAAGTAGTTAGTTATTCACATGCCCCAGATTTGAAGTTCTCTGCTGACAGCATCCTTCATGACTGAATTATCTTTGTGCATAACATCTGGAGTGAAGTCCCAGTTCCACTGGAATCATTAAGTTCCTCCTTGATTATGGATTTTCAATTATTGATGTTAATTTAAGGGCAATATTTAAAAATGCAAAAACTAGAAGAATAATATATTTTGATTTTAATGAAACAGTATATTCCTGAATAGAAAATAGTATCCATCAGAAATGAATAGATGACCAGCATGCATAAGATAGCAACCTACTTGACTTCACTGATTTGTTGAAATAAGAAACGGAGTTGTAGGTTTCTTCAGGAGTAAGGATTTTTAAGACCTCATTTATGCACAAAATGTCTTTGATTTAGTAAAGAGAAGACTAACAAAGATGACTTGGGAATGGCAGGCGGTAGGTAAGGCAAATTAGATTTTCATGGAAATTGTAATGGGGACCTAAGCTATGTACAAAGCTCTGACAGTGGTATGAGGTGCGTTGGTTTGTTTTCACAGAACAGGCATCCCAGAACCTGCAATCAAATAGCTGCAGTTCCATGTCCTATGGGAATGCAGTGCCTCCCCTCTCTTCTTCCTGGTCTATCTACTGTGTACCCCACAGAAACATGTAATGTCTCTTTCCTACAATTTGTCTAGTAATTAAATCTATTTGATAGAGTGTCTTTGTAACAGAAAATACATTTGCATAAACAGAAGAGGATTTGACTTCTGAAAAATAATAAGATACCTGAAATAAAGCTAGAAGTGAATTTCAATATTTATGCAGGGCTGGGCAAGACCTCTCACAGGTGAGACATGAACTAGGTTTCCAAGCAGTCAGTTCTGGACTTCCAGAATTCCCAGGGAAACGTTGTTGCATTTCCCTGGAGTGCTTCCCCTATGAACTTGTGCCAATTTTGGAGTTCAGGATGGACTGGTTAGCAAGAGTCTCAAATAGCTGATGAGGTCTGCTCCTAGCATGCCCTACTATTATCTGTAGGATACCTTGTCACTCTTGTGTTTCCATACTCCGTCTGTGTTTTTTTATTTACCTGTTAGCTTAAGGCTTGGCTTGAGACAAGCTGCGTATATTTGGCTTCACTTGTTCAAGTGCAATGCCTCTCTGGTCTGTAGGTGGGCAGCAGTGCTATCCCAGCGAGTGAAATGGATGTTGGCTGTACTGCATATCTGGAGACAACTGAATAAAGACGTAGCTACAGGAAACAGTGGTGAGTACTGCCATAAGGTAAAAGCAAAAAACATGAGTTTTTCAATAGTCTCACTTTCACCTTTGTCAGCCACAGCTGAAACAAAACAACGTGGCACAGCACATTGTGGTAAGACCTCACAACCTTGACACCATCTTCCTGTGTGATTTTGGGCAGGTCTTCAGACATCCTGTCTTTTCCCTGCTTCTGCAAGTGAGTGAATGTGATACCATGTAAGCTGGTTCAGTAAGTATATTTTTAAAATGGAAGGTCTGCTAGATGGTACGTTGTCATATAAAACAAAGAACTACACAGAATCATAGAATGGTTCGGGTTGGAAGGGACCTTAAAGCTCATCTAGTTCCAACCCCCCTGCCATGGGCAGGGACACCAACCACTAGACCGGGAGGCTCAAAGCCCCATCCAGCCTGGCCTTGAACACTTCCAGGCAGGGGGAAAAACAGAACTCTGCATAACGTACTCATACATAAAATACAATAATAAAACTCTACAGTAGCTCCTTTCTGCCAAAAGAGAGTCAATCAGAGGCTACCTGAGACAGCTGCTGTAACTGGAGGTAAATCTTTGCAGAAAGAGCTTTGAGCTGTAGGATACCACTCAGACAGTGGTGTATCACCACGGGCTGAGAGAACAAGCAGGACCAAGACACGACCATACATGCAGAAGTTCTTCCCCAGCCTTTTGAACCACTAGGTAAAAAGGGTGATTTAAAGCAACTGTTGAGCTCTGCAAGGTCTTTGCCCCAAAGGAAGGTGGATGCCTGAGATACAGTAACAGTGTTGGACTACAGCACCCTAAGATTTTGGAATAATCAAAGAAGAGCAAGTGTCCCTGGAAAATTCACCTTCTATTTGACTGGGCTTCCACAGCTGGGGATACTAACTGCTAAGTGCTATAGGGGCACACGTAGACCACAACCCCTACCTATAAACATGTGATCAGTGTGTAT